>NC_056666.1:101088505-101441005 GCF_018350195.1 Panthera tigris | reverse complement strand
AATATTCCTAAAACTTAACATTTCTTACGAACAGATTCACACTGAGTGACTGACACGTGCAATCTCCTTTATGAAAAACAAAAACAGATGAGCAGGAATCACAATTCTGTTTCATTTGATACACTTAAATTTTGAAAAATTTGAAACTATGTATGTACTCTCTTCCAAATAGAGTAGTAAAGAATTAACAGACACCTAAAGATAATAATATATAAAAGTCACTGTATTTCTTTTTAGAACCTTTTAGTAATATTCTCTCTATTCTTAAAGCTGATAAAATTTACAATTTACAAGTATTTAATATATATTTATATTTAATTTGCATAGTTTCCTCCTCTTCAGGTTTTTTAGAAAATGAGTATATGACTATGATGATAGATATCTGGACAGAGCAAAATCACGCCTGCCATCATTTTCATGCTCTTTGTCTGATTCCATAGACTTGAGTTTTATAAAGAGGAGAGGAATTGCCAGACGTGATGAATAGTCGCATCATAGACTGCAGAGGTATAGGTGACCTTGGAGATCAAATAGCCAATATCCTCCTTTTGCAAATGAGAGCACTGAGACTTGGAGTTAGGTTCACATAACTAATAGTAGAATTTTTTTTTTTATCTAGAATGTAAATATGAAAGCATCAGAAGCACCTCCCCAACAGCAAAAAGAACAATTAGTCAAAGATGGCTGTTTATTTACTTAAAAGGGTCCTTTGGTTAAACTGCATCAGGCTTCCGAGATAGACACCTGCTGGGAAGAAAGACCTAAGTGTCTGCCAGAGCCAGACAGAAAAGCCTGCTTGGATCAGAACAAAAAGGAGGAGATGTTCTAAAGAATATAAGGGGAAAAGCTCAAAAGAGGTATAACAAAGGTGGAGAGTGGGTCCACAGACTAAAAAGAGGAATTTGCTCTCAAATCAGAAGCCTTGATGATTTTGCCTAGGAAGCCAGGGGTTGAGTGAATTGAGAGGGAGGAACTCATGTTATCTCTTCTGCAAGAGTACCTGAAAATAAAGAGTTTAGAAATGTTTTAGTTAAGTTGCTGCACATAGAGGGCTTTTCTAATGGCTGGTTTTGGAAGTATGCAACAATAGGTGCATGGTGCCTCTAATTAAAACTCTTTGAGATGTAGGATGCTTTTATGATATTTTTGACTTGAGAATACAGAGTGAAGTATGTGGTAATTTTGGTTTTATTCTCACTCTTTCAAAAAAAAGAAGTAAGAGGAAATACCAGCCAGTCCCATTACGGGGAGAAAGGGTGGAGCTTAGCTAATGCCCAAGTGTCCTGGCCCTGCGAAATCCAATGAGGGCAGATGGGATGACAGGATCTGGGATCACATTCACTGTTGACTGTTGTGCACACTAAGAGCTGATCCATATGCCCATGCTCAGAGAAAGTTCGTCTGTCAGGCAAACCATGACTTCTATCAGGAAGCATGACAATAGCAGGACACAAATCTACATGAAATCTCATCAATAGGAGTCTGAGAAGTTGATCTTGGGATGCCCCAGCTCATGAGTGAGCAAAACACGGAGATGAAGAATGATTACTAATACATGAACATTTTATTCAGAAGTTTTTATCAGCCAATAAAATGATCTCTGGTCTCTGGTCTGTGACCAGGCCAGAGACCAGAGAATAAATGGGTTTTAAAAAGAGTCAATTACAAGAGAGGGGTAGGGATCCAGGTTTCTAGGGGCTGTGGTTGTGGGAAGATATCAAACTGGAGATTTAGTCACAAGGACGGAGACGGAACCTGAGCACAGGTGCTGTGCAAGCGTCCCCTGGATCTAGAGCTATTTAAATTCCTCATTTTTAAAACTGGGAGCAGGACTGCATCCACATGCTGGGGCCACATCGAGCCCCGCTGCGTGGAGAGAAGGACTGCAGGGGCAAAAGCTGGGGAGTAGACCGTGTGACAGAATGTCAAATGGAAGCTGATGGTGAAAACAAAGAATGAGATCAACAAATTTGGGCATTAGAGTCCTGATATGTGGGGTTATTTTGAAGGTTAACCAATTGGTAGTGAATCCACAGGGTTTGATTAGAGGTTTCATTAAATAAAAATACTCCCTGTGTCTGGTCTGTGCTGCAAAAGGCAAAATGTGCGGAACTCAAACATACTTATGGAATGTGAACACATTATAATTTATAGATGGAAGGTAATGACTGTAATGAAAACAGAACATTTTAGTTAAATAAGAAAATGATCAAAATTGACAATGTAGTGTAAATAAGGCCCAGATTAATTAAGTTGCTAATTATTTTTTCTTGCAGCAGAGAATGCTTTGTGTTTAGTCTCTAAGATACATACACACACACGTGCATTTGTAGGGCAGCAGAGATAAAGACAGAAACAGAAAGACGAGAAGGTGCAGAGAGAGATGGACAGGCATACAGATAAAGGTTATATTTTGAGGAATGTCAAAGAATTAATGCTGGCTCATGACAAATTCTGGAAGGGCAATACAATTTTGCCTTTCCTCTGCTCCCTCTATTTCAGCACGCTGGACTCTCTTGGTTCCCTGGGAACCGTGCAATATTCCTGCTTTAGGAATTCTTACTAGCTGTTTCCTTAGCCAGGAAAGCCCTTCCCCCAGTAGGTGGCACGGATCACACCTTCACTTCCTTCGGGTCTCCGCTCAGATGCCTCCTGCCTGGAGACGTCTTCCCCGGCATGTCTCTTGGTGACCCGCTACTCTTGTAGTGCCCCCACTTCTGCCAGCCGGACTTCATTTTCCTGCAGAGCACGTAACACCAATGGCATACTCCTTCAGTGTGTGTTTGTCTTCTGCCCCCCGCCTCCATCCTTATCACATTACATTTAGGAAATAAAAATACAAGACACCCAGTGAAGTTTGAATTTTGGATGAACAACAACAACAGAAAACTTTGTAGTATAAGTGTGTCCTAAATATTGCATCAGACATATGCAAACTAAAATCTTACTACTTGTCATTACTTATACTGAAAGCTTATTCACAGTATAAATATCCCAAGTATTCTATTGCACCAATTCATACTAAAAATATTTACCTGGAATGCACATTTTACAGGGCATCGTGTATTTTATCTTGTGGCCCCTCTCCCACCCCACCCCCAAATTTGAGCTCCTTGAGGGCAGGAATTTGGAACTATTCACTGCTGTGTTCCCAGTGCCTTGGCCAGGGCTTGGCCTAACAGCAGGCTTTCCATATATATTGGTTGAATGAATGCATTAATCACTCCATTTTCTTGAAATATCTACCCTGTCTCACAATTCTGGTCTTGGTAAAATCACTTAAGGTCCATATTTATATAGATATAGCACTTACGGTAATAATATGCTTCTTGATGTCATGAAGATGTCTCTGTACTGTGTAGTTTAGAATTTGCTGAATACAATAAGTTTATAACATTCAACTAAAGCAAAAAGTTGAAAATATTTTTAGGTACCATGTATGCATTCTTAGAAGCTATAGGAAACTCAACTATTCTAAAACAGTATGTTTTCAGGAGGTACATGCATTTTAAAATTTTCTTAAATAAAAAAAATTAATATTTATTTATTTTTGAGAGAGAGAGACAGAGTGTGAGCAGAGGAGAGAGGAAGACACAGAATCCGAAGCAGGCTCCAAGCTCTGGGCTCTCAGCAATGAACCCCATGCAGGGCTTGAACTCACGAGCCACGAGATCATGACCTGAGCCGAAGTCAGATCCTTAACAGACTGAGCTGCCCAGGCGCCCCTGTACATTCATTTTATTATTTATTTTATTTATTAAAATTTTTTTAATGTTTATTTATTTTGGAAAGAGAGAGTGAGACAGAGAGTGAGTGGGGGAGGGTCAGAGAGAGGGAGACACAGAATCAGAAGCAGGCTCTGGGCTCTGAGCTGTCAGCTCAGAGCCCAACGCAGGGCTTGGGCCACGAACCGTGAGAACATGACCTGAGCCAAAGTCAGATGCCCAACCTACTGAGCCACCCAGGCGCCCCATGCATTTTAAACATAATACATTATACATGTATTACAGATAAAATTTGTCAATCTTAAGTAAACATTCTTGCTCATGTGTCCTATTATTTTTTAAAAATTTCAAATTTTATTACATTTAAATTATTGCCATTTAAATTATTCCAGATCATTTAATATCCTTCTTCAGCTGTGGGCAAGGTTTCATCATCCCATTTCATTAGTTTACCTATTTAAATAAATTACCAGAAAAGTGATTTCACAATATCCATGATTAGTGTGTTTTATAGGGCCATTGCTCTTTTTTATTCCCATCTTTAATTGCTGATTAAATCTATCATTTTCTTTGTTCAGAGAAGATAATCCTTTTCATGTTTAAAGACAGAATAATAAATGCTACAGATAATGATGAAATTCAGAGAACTTATTTATAAAAGCTCATATAGAGAACCGTGAACTGCAAAAAAAATCATGAATTATTTTATTGTCTGATTTTTATCTTTATTATTTTTATTAAATTTTTTTTACTGTTTATTTATTTTTGAGAGAGAGAGTGCGAGTGAGGGAGGGGCGAAGAGAGAGGGAGACACAGAATCTGAAGCAGGCTTCAGGCTCTGAGCTGTCGGCACTCAGACCAACGCGGGGCTCAAACCCAGGAACTGCGAGATCATGACCTGAGCCAAAGTCGTTTGCTTAACTGACTTAGCCACCCAGGTGCCCCTTATTGTCTGATTAAAAAAAAAATTAATATTTTTATTTATTTTTGAGACAGAGTGAGAGTGGGGGAGGGGCAGAGAGAGAGGTAGACACAGAATCTGAAGCAGGCTCCAGTCTCTGAGCTGTCAGCACAGAGCCCAACTCTGTGCTCGAACTCACAGACTGTGAGATCATGACCTGAGCTAAAGTCAGACGCTTAACGGACTGAGCCACCCAGGCGCCCGGCCTATTGTCTGATTTTTAAATTAAACCATTATTATTTTTTAAATGAAGGAGGGCAGGAATCTGGTGTTTTAGTGAGCACCTAGCTGATAGTGTTGTGTGTCGAACTGTCTCCTGGTAAAAGATATGTTGTGGTCATAACCCTTGATTCCTGTGAATGTAACCTTATTTGGGAATAGGGTCTTCACAGATGTAATTAAATCAAAGGGAGACTACTTTGGAGTAGAGTGGACTGTAATCCCAATAGGACTGGTATCCTTAATAGAAGAGGAAAGGAGACATAGAGGGAAAGAAGCCAAGTGCAGGCAGAGACCAAGATTGAAGTTACGTGGCCACAAAGCAAGGAATGCCTGGGGCTTGGAGAAGCTGAAGAGGCAAGGTAGGGTCCTTTCCTCAGAGGGTTCACAGGGAGGATGACTCAACAGGTCGATTTTGAATTTCTAGCCTCCAGATCTGTGAGAGAACAGAGTTGTTTGAAGCCATTCTAGTTTGTGATAATTTGTCATGGCATCCCAGGAAAGAAATATAGTAGGTATTTAACAGACATTCATTCTTCAGGGTCTAGTTTTCCAATCTAAAATGTGTAGTGTCTATAAAAGTCTTTACTTCTTTCTCTGTACTCTCACAGCACAAATTTATTAGCTTTCCCCCCTTTTTTCCTTTCTCCTCTTCATCTCTCTTCGACTGAACTTCTTAAGGGCAAGGTCCATATCATTTATTATTGTAGCTTCATTGCTCATAATGGTGTCTGGCCTAGAGGATAGTAAATAAAATGTGAATTCATCAATAAATTATTGTTAGAATAAACTGGTATTGATTCACAAAGGTTTCTCATGCTTTAGCAGTGATGCACTAAAGAACAGTCTATTGTTTCAGAACACCAACGTGAAGTCGAATATAGACTGAATTCCCTGTAGTTTGATGTTGTTTTTCTAGTTAGAGTTCAGAAGTAGTTTCTTCAAAAAGGGAGGGTCAGGATTTCAAGCTACTTTGTTCTCTTTTATCTACGCGTCCTCACTTTTGAAAGTCAAAGCTTTCTTCTCACTTTCAGACTGTGCTTTGGAGGAAACCTTTTTCTCAGTTAGCTATTCTTATATACATAGAGCTTGAAAAATTTTCTACCATTTGGAATTGTTATTTATGTCAAGTTTTGCCTTATTTAAATATGACCAAGCAGTTTTTAATACAACTTTCTAGTTTAACTTTTTGGAATAAAAATCACGCTTGGGGGGAAAAAAGGGAGAAAAACGTTCAAAAAGCTGTTAGTGACGGAAATAGGAATTTTAAAATAGAAGTGTAATCTCAAGTACAAGTATAGCACGAGTAGAGATTTGCAGAAACAAATGATGGCACCTTCCTAAAAGAGAAAGTGCAATGCCAATAATCAATTTCACTGAAAACTTGAGCAGAAAACCGTCATCTGACTTTCTTTAGCCTTGGGCACATTAGTTAGCCATCCATTTCTTTCCCATAAATTGTCAATAGCTGCCAATTATCTCTCAGGGGTGTCTTTAGAACTTCTTGGGGCCCATAAAGCATCCCGAAGGCAAAAAATCCTAGAGCTAGATGAATTGCTCTTCTTGCCTATGGATGTCCACTTGAGGTCCCTAAGTCTGTCTTGGTCAGTTTGTATGTCACTCATTCTGTGTGTTGGTAGGTCCATTATATAAAATGGCAGGAATTGGTAACAAACAGTTTTGAAAAGAGAGCCAATCCTTATAATGGAAGCATTGTTATTTATCTCTGACATCTTAAGTAGCTTTTGAAAAATTTAAGAGGATGAAAATGGAAGGCATTTGGAAAATTCTTACAACCTTGCAAAGCATTATGTTCAAGGTTATATATTTCAGCATCTCTTTGGATTTATCTTATTATTTATTGAAGCTGTTGGACAATGAGATCTTAAGTTAATTCTATTCAATGTTTTTCCATTTTGCATCTCAAAATAGGAGCATATATATTTTTGGAAAGAGATGGAAGCAAAAATTTCCTTTACCCAAGCACTTTTACCCAACTAAAACATGAAGAGTTACGCAATGCTTAAGTTTGCCAGGAGATTGGAGGTCCAGAAAAGTATTTGGACATCTTACTTGATCTGGAGTTTGTACTTATCAGGTATTCATTTCCAGACATACTCGTACATTTTTCTGCCAGTCAAATTACATACAAGTAGTATTTAGTGGCTATCATTCTTTATGACAGGAATTTTTAAATTTTTTTATACTTTGATGTTAGTTTTCAATTACTACTAAAATTAATGTTATAGTTCCATAAATAAAATATTAAAAAGGAAAAAAAATCAGTCTCAACACTCAAACACAATCATGGAAAAATAGGAAGGTGTATAAATATATAAAAAGAATATGTGGAAAAATGAGAAGTTTCTTAATTTTTTAAGAATACATTTTAAGTAAGTATAAGTCTGGGGCGCCTGGGTGGCTCAGTCGGTTAAGCGTCCGACTTCGGCCCAGGTCATGATCTCACGGTTCGTGGGTTCGAGCCCCGCATTGGGCTCTGTGCTGACAGCGCAGGGCCTGGAGCCTGTTTCAGATTCTGTGTCTCCCTCTCTCTCTGCCCCTCCCCCACTCGCGCTCTGTCTCCCTCTGTCTCAAAAATAAACATTTAAAATAAATAAATAAATAAGTATAAGTCAGCATTATGGCTTTAGTTATGTATATAATATAATTTGTGAAGCCTAATAAAATAAAAGAAACAGTGCTTGAAAGATGCTTTTGATTATTTTGCCTACTTATGGACCTAAGATTATTTTTTAGATGTTGTGCTTTAAACTGCTGTGAAGTCCTTAGCTGGTATATTACCTGTGATCTTGGTTTCCTGTTACTCATTGCCTTTTATAGGTGAGCCCCAACCACCCCTGTTCTCTTTCTTCTGAGAAACACATTAATCAACTACAACAATTTACCCATGAAACTATAGTATCAGCTGTCTTTGATTTATTGGACTCTATGCCTTTGGCTTTACAATCCTCTTTGGCGTAAATGGACAGAAAGGTATAGAAAAAAACTCATATTACCTTATTTCTGGCATGGATAGGTACAGGTAAGCTATACTGATCTCAGGTGTTATTACTATTTTTGATAAGCTGAAGTTTTTTTTTTTTTAATTTGCTATTCCTAGAAGAAACATTAAAAATAAATGATTAGGAACTTAAAACCATAGTAACATTCCCCCCACCCTCACCCCCACCCTGCCCCGACCCTGGCGTTTTCCTTCATAGCTCATGAAAAAGATGACTGGAAGAAATTAGTCCTTCATGTAACTTAAGAGCCTTTACGTTAAAAATAGTAAAACTTAGGAACACAATACACACCAAAAGCTGTCACTACCAATGAGAAATTTTAGGAAAATTTGCATAGAGGATTTCTATTGTTGAATCTTAATAAAGTTGAGAATTAGTCTCTAAAGGATGACGTATGTTGTCTTCAAGGAAGATTTTTTTCTATTTGCAATCAGTACTAAGTTATATTATCTTGTGTAAATATTAGGATGTGAGATAATTACCTATATTCTCCCATCTTTTGTATATTATCTCTTTCATATAGCTTTTCTGATGGAAATCTCTTTAGAACCCTACCTCACTGACAAAACAAATAGTATTTAGCATTTCTGCTTGATTTCTTGTGAATGTGGCATTAAAATGTCAGTTGAAAAAAGCTATTTGTCAAACAAAAGCATACTGTACTAGCATATTAAAGAGACAAAGATATTATCACAGCAGGCTTCATGGAACTCATTAAAATGTATGTAAACCAGGAGCAAATAATATATAAAAGAGAACTTAGCAATCAGGTTAAAATTAAGTAATAATAATATTAAATCCATAAAACAGCAATAATTACTTCCCTAAGAATCATTTAACTTAATAACTGCTCTTGTTTCAGATGCTTATGTTGGCTTCTAATGGTTGGTTGGTCATATAACATTTCCCATAACGTACATTGATACAAACCAAACTTGAGTTCATGACTAGATGTTTCTGTACATCTGTTGATGTTGTAACATATAGGTCATAAACATCATTAATGCTATCGAAATAAACGAATACAACCTGGAATTTGAAGAATTAATGAAAAATACTCAAGAATCCACAAGGAATAGTCTGTGGCCATGCAGAACACAGTTTCATAAGCATGAGGCCTATGAGGTGTCTTTCAAAAAAAAAAAAAAAGAAAAATCTTTGATGATTTCTCCAGTAGAGTTGGGGGCAGTGGCAGTTTGAGAAATCATGACTTAACAACTAAAGTTGTATTCTCTTAAAATGTCTTCCATTAAAAAAAAATTAATGTTTATTTTTGAGAGAGAGAGAGACAGAGACAGAGAGACAGAGCTTGAGCAGGGGAGGGGCAGAGAGAGAGGGAGACACAGAACGTGAAGCAGGCTCTAGTTTCAAATGGTGTTTCAAGTGGTGGGGCTGGAACCACAAGCCGTGAGATCATGACCTGAGCTGAAGTTGGACACTTAAGCAACTGAGCCACCCAGGCGCCCCAAAATATCTTCCATTTTAAAATAATCACTTCCAAGTAGCTGTTTTGTATTCATAAATGGTAAGATACATACATTTTCACACTATTACTGAAATGAAATAAGAACATTTTTTAAAATGGTGTCTTGGTACTCATGAACCCTCAGAAACATATGCTACCAGGGACGAACACTGAAATAGTAGAAATTGGGTGAAGTTTAGAATGAAATAGGCCTGAATTCAATTCCTAGATCCTGCCCTTACTAACTCTGCAAAAATCATTCAGTCTCCCTGAACCTCTGCTCCTCAATCTGTAGAAATGATACATTCTTCACATAATTATTAGACTAAATAAGATAAAGTGGGAAAACTCCTTAGTATAGTGGCTGACAGCATATGCATTTTCTTCATCTTTTATGGTATCAATGTACTGATTACTGAAAATGTTTGGGCTACAGTAGGAGGAAAATCAGTTGTCCAAACATGATAAACACATTTAGACTGAGGGCCCTTTTTTCCTATGAGGCATTTATTTGTTGAGTAATGTCTACAAGGTTTTAAAAAAGGAATAATATTATAAGCAGCAAATAATTCCAGAGCACAAGTAGCTCTCGAGCTCTGGAAGAATTTATCTACTTCACATATGTGAACAGTTTATCCCTAGAGTATTTTTTTTTCAACCTCTATCACTGAAGGATTAGGCCCAATTATAATTAATTCTTTAATAATGAAATTGATACCCTTTTCAAGCATTTAGACCAGATACTAGATTAGAGTACACTATAAAATATGCTTCTGAGTAATTATGACCTAATTAATTATTTTAGACAGCTTTTGAAAGTTTGATTTACTAATTGGACTCTCCGAAATTGAAAGCAGGAAATAGAGCTGTCCAGCCCACCAGAGGCTTCATTCCATTTGGCACGAAACCAGAGTGAAAGTTGACTTAATTTGTGCCGTTTTGCATGGTTGGGTTTGACAAGTGTGTTTGGGTTTCATAAAATAATCAAAGGTCATTTCTGGCCTGGCTTTTTACGACTACAACTCACATGAATAAGAGTGAAGTCCAAAGCATGGCGGGAGTTCTACGCATGATCTGTACTTCCTGCCTTCCACTTTTAGGTTTGCTGCATGGGGGTGCGCTTGTGTAAATAAAAGTATTGAGTGGATACTGCCAAATGATTACACTCAACCCTGAAATGTGGAGGTACATAACATAGTCTACAGCAGTTCCTGCTTGGCGGGTGTAGTCTTGAACAAATATGTTCTCTGAGTCTCCTTTTGAGGCCAAGGGCAGTTTGATCCTAGGGTGGGTGCACACTAAGATAAAAAATTGGGGAAGCTTAAGTGAATGTTTCAAGTCTGGGACCCGATGCCCACATCCTGATATCCTGCCTTTTTCCACCACTGGACATGAAGTAAAGTTGGTACGGATTTTTTTTTAACCTGGAACCCCCCACAAATCTATGAGATCTCTTTCCAAACTAACTGCTAGAGAGAATCATCTGTGGCCTTGCTTGTGTTCATATATTGTTACGTATTTGCTTCAAAGTTCATATAAAACTGTTTGGAAAGCTATGGTTTTTATATGATCTTAGCTTTATAAGAAATTGTTCTCTTCAGTACTCCAGGCAAACCAGCTTAAAGCTTAATTGACCCTGGAAAAAAACCACCTAGAACCTACTGTTAAAAATAGCTTTATATCAATATAATTTCCTAGTATTTTTAATATCTAGATGGCAATGAAGTACATATCTCTGAATTCCAATCCCAGAGTTCTAGGACTCTATTTTTCTGCTTAATATAGGAAGCAGCATTTAAAGTCAACTTTAAGAATTCAATACATGCAAGGACAGTATATTTGTAGAGGGGACCTCTGAACAAAAAGGATAGGCATGAGCTATAGGATTTTAAATAACATAAAACTACTGTTTTAAAAAAATTTTATTTATTTTTGAAAGAGAGAGAGACAGAACATGAGCAGGGGAAGGGCAGAGAGAGAGGGAGACACAGAATCCCAAGCAGGCTCCAGGTTCCAAGCTGTCAGCACAGAGCCCGACGCGGGGCTCGAACTCACAGACTGCAAGATCATGACCTGAGCCAAAGTCAGACGCTCAACCGACCGAGCCACCCAGGCATCCCTAACATAAAACTACTTTTAACCAACATCTGTAATATATAACATTATGCTCTTAACATCTCAAATATTTTAAAATCTGTTCTTTAATGAAATGTTTATTTTTATAAACTGGGGTGAATCTTAACAACCAAAGTGGGTTTTCATGGCAGAAAGTTTTCTCTTGGGTATGGATATATGATCAAAAAGCATATGCTATTGACTACATCAAGGAAATATATAAATGAACTTAGGCAATGTGTACTTCTGATCTATGTTTGAAAGTTTTAAGGTTTTATTCAGATTTCAAAGACCTATTAATGTGGACTCTGTAGCCCTTTTTAATGTGAGAACACTAGAAGATAACCAAATTAGAAAATGCAATTTGCTTATTTAGAGTCTAAGCCAGTGGATTTGTCAGGTAAACCAACCAAACCAAGATGAGCTGGAAATCATCAGTTGTAACAAAGAGGTAACAATATGCCTCACTCTTCTCCATTACTATTTTTGAGTGTCTTTTACATCCCAGATGTGGTTTTATTGGTTAAGAGTTATTATTTCCATTGTATGAAGTCAGTATTCGACTAAGTAGAACCCACAACATTTAATGCAAAGAAATGCAGGATTGCTCTTGGCTCCTGGGCACTGACTGTGCTCTCTCTAGATGATGACATGGCCTAGATATCACTGAGTTTGGTTTGAGAACCAAAAGATGCGACACTTACTGTTAAGCCAAAGCACGTAGATTATAAATTCAAGATTTTCTGGAATGATTCTGTACATTCTGGTATATAAAAATGCAGTGCTGCAAAAAGAGATGAGCTTTACAAGTCTCACTGCATGTCATTAGAGGAGGCAGTTATGAGCCTCCTCTGGGGTGCTGGGAGCAAGGGAAGCTATCACGAGATATACTACTATCCTTTGGGGATACCATGCTTCTCATAAAATGCTGTGTGCCTAACTAATTAAATGGGAGCATAACTTTGCTGTATCCGTGTGTGTTTGTGAGCATATGTACAAGCGCTTTTGTGTGAAGGGTGTGTGTGTGGTAGAGTCTGCACATGTGCGCATCTTTGTGCGTGCATGATGTGGTCCGTTTGTTGTGTGTGGATCATACGTGCAGGCACATGGTTGTGTATGTGTGTGGTCTGCTCCTTCCAATCCATAATGTAATTCATTTTTGGGAAATATCTCCTTTTCTATCTCATGAATAATTACTTTGTTCTTTTATAATTTCTTCAACCCTTTATCTAGAGCGCTAACTTTCCCTCTTCCCTTTTTCCATCTTTTTCAATTTTCTGCTCATTAGCAATTAAACCATAAGGTACTGAAAGGAAGGAAAATTCAAACCAATTCACAGAGCATCTTCTATGTGTGTAAATACACAGACTAAAATGTTCCATTGTCGTTGCATGAGTGACTGTCCTGTAGACTTTAACAGATAGCGGGGCATGTGTCAGATCTGATTCAGATACTGGGAAAGGATTTTAACGAATTTTAAGTTGTTATAATAAATATTCAAAAATCATTCTTGATTCTTTTTCTCAAGATTTATTTTTCTGTTTATCTTCTTGCCTTTAGTGACTGCTAATTATTGTTACTGGGATATGTGTTTAAGTAGCAGCAAGATAGGAAGAAAGGTAAAATATCAGCCTTATTTAATACATTATCTGCCCACAATTATGGCAATTGGCATCAAGTTTCTGTCATTAAGCAGAGCAAAAATCCTCCTCTGATCACACTCTACCCCTGAATTTCTAATTAGAATGTTTGAAAAGCAGTAGAATGGAAGCATGTAACCCCTCAAAGTTCTAGAAGCAATAGAAAAATCAGGGGTTTTCTTAGGATTGATGAGGGAAGGGCTGGGGGATAAAAAGGAAGACACTACAACTTCAGAGTACATTAGCAGGGGAATGGATAGTAAGTGGTATTTACATGGGGAATCATTAGTTCGTATTAGGGGCACTGATGTAAATTAGCATTATCAGTCTCACAGAGACCAAAAAGAAAACACACACACACACACACATACACACACACACACACACACACACACACACACACACGGTAGGTTTTTTTGCATATTTAGAAGTATTTCAATGCAGTAATTTGCAGATTGGGAGATAAATTCTCTTGCCTTCTGACTTCTTTGTTCCATTATAAAGACATATTAAAAAGTCTGTTTCTAAAATTTGTTAGCTAAGGAGTGAACAAAGATCTTGTCTTTTCATGTATGAAAATGGAAATCTTTTGGTAATAAGAAAAATAAGCTTCCAAATTAGTGGAGAAAAAACTATCTAAGATTTAACTTCTAGTCTTATATAAAACTCATTCCCCTCATTTCCACTGTGAGTTCTGAAACACTCTGAAATACTTATTTTTTCAAATAGATTTCCTCACTGAAAGAAAAGTTTATATGAAATACTATGTGAGAGAGTAAATCATTACATTTTTTCCTTCTATCTTTGGCCTGCTTTCCTTCTTTCCTTTCTTCCTGTCCTAAGTCTTTCATTTCTCTCCCCCCTACCTTCTTCATTCCTTTCTTCTTTGCTTCAACATTCTTTGAGTCTAGCCCTCAGTACTGGCATAGGGTCTGGTACTGTTGAATGACTGACTAGAACCATGTACTGTGTGCTAAGCATTATGCTCAAAGTGCTGTATTGCTTTCTGGGATGGTGGGATCGAGGAGAGGACTAGGCTCCCATAAGGATGGCTGATTTTGCTCATAACTAGCAGATCAGATGGATGCTGCACTAGAGCCACGTCCTAGATGCTCTGGGAATATAAAAGACAGGGAGAAACTAACTCAGCTTAGGAAGACGTAAGGTCAGAAAAACTAGGGCCAAACTCTTGAGCTAAACTTCTGGTGTTTGAAAGAACATTGTACTTTCTGGAATGGTGAGTAGGGCGGTTTTGTGTTTCCATGGGGCTGGAGGGTAGTATACGTGTTGCTTAATATGTTTTCGTTTTTCCTCTGTTTAATCTTCCAACCTTTTTGTTTGTTGTTCCCATTGTCCAGTTGTTATTTCCCATCCCACATTCCTTCAGAGACTCTGATGTCATTGGGTTTTGGAACTACTACATATTAGACAGAAATATACTGACTGCCCATTTTCGTGTTACCTACTTTTTGTGTAATACTGTAAGATATTCTCTCTGTGTCTCTTTGTACTTGCCTCTCCCCCTCCATGTTTATTCAGGTATATTGAATTACTAGGGTGCTCTGGTTTATATGGAGATATGGAAACAGACTGTACAGACTTTCTTTAAGGACAAAGTCACCACGAGATGGCATCCTAACAGACAGCAGGAAATAGCTATGTATATATTTATTTCCTACTCAGTTTTCTGGGGCATAGAAGTTTGGTTTCAAAAACATTACTATGTCTTCTTCTTCAGGCAAGTATTGCCTGGGTAAGCATAATCTCAAAAATTCTTCAAGGGCATCAACAGGCAAGTTCTCTAGCCACCTTAATAAAGGGAACTGTTTTACACACAAAAAATCCATAATCCATTTCTGAATCTAGAGCCTATAAATGGTCTCCCAAGAAGTAAGATGAATTGCAAAGTATCCATACCACTTTTGTGAGGTTGAAGCGGCGCCATATATAAAACTGCTATACAAACTGTGAAGTGCTCTGCAAACCCAAACAATAATGCTCTCATTTTAGATAACCAGAAGTCAAGCATGATCAGAAAGATGGAATTATTATTGTCTTGGGCAAGTGACCTAATCTCTCAGAGTCTTAGTTTCTGCATCTGTAAAATGAAGTAATGACATGTACCTTGTAGAGTTGGCAGAATTATAGGTGACATGTAAAACCTGCACAGAGCTTGAGGAAGGTAGGGATTTAATACACTATAGTTATTTTATTATTATAACGTTACTATTTCTAACCATTTGCAATTTTAGGAAAGTCAAAACAGATCTTTTATTTTTTAATATTTATATATTTTTATCTTTTAGAGAGAGAGAGCACCAGTGGGGAGAGGGGTAGAGGGAGAGAATCCCAAGTAGTCTCCATGCTCAGCATGGAGCCCCACATGGCACTCGATTCCAACAATCCTGAGATTGTGACCGGAGCCAAAATCAAGAGTTGGATGCTCAACTGACTGAGCCACCCAAGTGCCCCAAACGGTATCTTTTAAAATTTATAATAAAACAAGTACTTTGAATTCAAGCTATTTTGGATTCCAGGTGTGCAAAAAAATAAGAAAACACCTGTGATTTTATATTTGAAGTTTCAGTGAGTATGGAGGATTTATAAGAATGAAGTTTAAGCCTTTCAAGAATAAGAGGTGCACTGGAATGTCTGGGAAAATGAAACAAAGAGGAGAAGAAAAAAGAGTAACAGAGAAAACACAGCTCTTTTATGGCAGCAGCCTGGACAAGTGGGTGATTTTTAGAATGATAATAAACACTCACCACCCCACGCTCAGGGCTGCTCCGACTTCATGCACAGTGGGGAACCTTCTTTGTCCTTCAGTATCAAATTGTACATGCAAGTTATTTGTAACAGAACATTGAAAAGTCAATGAAGGCAAACCTGGTAGGCAGCTACTGTCAGAAAACATCTGAATCAATAGGACACTATCAGAATAGTCTTTCCCAAGCAAAACACAAAACTGTATTAACCAAAAGCATGACAGCACTGTGAAATTTCCTCACTACAGTAATTTGAAGCAACATAGACCTGGGAAGCAGGTTTTAGTGCCTCACCCAACAGGTCAGAAAATAACAACAAAATGTTATAGATCGTACTCTTGAGGATCACCTAAGAGATGTGATGGTTCTGGATAAGAGGCAAGGTCGTACACTTACTTCTTTACTCGTTTCTATAATGCTAAAAAAAAAAAAAACTAACAGAGGCTAAGAAAAGGATTATTTTTCTTAAACTTATCTTTTTGTATTGCTACTATTATTCTATTACCAAGGCTTCTACAGAATGAGCGATTAAACAGCAAAAAACAGCAAGAAAAGCATTAAAACAATGATTTTCCGTGGGCTACAGATAAACTTCAAGCCCTTTACTTTGACCTTCATGATCTCATTACAGCCTCCTCCCTTACATTACCATATACCATGTGCTTAACTAATTCCTTAACAATGAAAGCAGAAAACCAGCATGGAAGTAAGTCATATAAGGTCCGTATGGAATCCACTTTCCTTTTTAAGTTATTCAGGCAGTGTCTTAACACTTAACACTTAACAGCCATGTCTACCTGCTGGCTTCCAAGTATTTCTTATCTTCATACTATTGTATTTAATTTAGAATGTCCATCCATTCTTTGTCGTGGAGACAGTGTTTTGCCCTACATATAGCTCCATGCATGGTATACAGGGGGTAGTGTGAGGTGTCAGAGAGCAAGAGTCCTGCTCCAAGAAGTTCTGATCTCAAAATCCAACTCTGATACTTATTAACTGGGAAAGTCATTTAATCTTTCTGATCCTCAGATTCCTTATCTGTAGGATGGTGATAAAGCTTTTCTGAGAGAAGACAGACACGGATAAATACATGTGTATTGTGTGTATCTCACATGCAGTAAATGCTAGCTTTAGAATTATTAGTAAGCATCTAAGGAATGCTTATTGAAAATATGAAAGAGCTCGGGGCGCCTGGGTGGCTTGGTCGGTGAAGCGTCTTGACTTCGGCTCAGGTCATGATCTCACGGGCCGTGAGTTCTAGCCCCGCGTTGGGCTCTGCGCTGACAGCTCAGAGCCTGGAGCCTGTTTCAGATTCTGTGTCTCCCTCTCTCTCTGCTCCTCCCCTGTTCATGCCCTGTCTCTCTCTGTCTCAAAAATAAACGTTAAAAAAAATTAAAAAAAAAAAAAAGAAAATATGAAAGAGCTTACTGATTTATCCAGTAAGTGTTGGGCCATAATATTTCATAAGGCAGATGAGAAGTTAAATGGTAGTATTACAAAAGTCGAAGGTTATAAATTTGCATTTCTGTTTTGAATCAATAACCCTCTCCCTATTATTCATTTATTTTTAGAGAAAAGTCAATATAAAGATACCCCTAGCTTTATAAATCTTCTAAGAACTGTTGGTGTATAAAAACATCAGATAATCCAATGAAGACAGGCTAATTCTAGTCTGAGCAGTTAAAACGTGGCATATTTATGACTCATTTGTGTCTTTTGCTGATTGCCTATACTGAGCTAGTTTTCTGTGATTAATTTTAGAGTCTATGATATAAAAAAAGAGATGTCCTAGAAGCCACAAACATTACATTCCTGTATTTTGCATCTTTAGTTAGGGAATTCACACAAAAAAATTCCACTTAAGACAACTATATCATACAATAAATTATAGGTAAATGGATAAACAGAATGCAGTATATACCACAAAGGAATTATTGAGCTTTAAAAAGATGGCAATTCCGACAGATGCTACCACATGGGGAAACCTTACAGACATTATGCTGAGTGAAATAAGTCAGACCCAGAAGGATAAATACTCCATGACCCCACTTATATGAGGTATCTAGAACAGTCAAATGCATAGAGACAGAAAGTAAGATAGTGGTGGTTTCCAGGGGCTGTGGAGAGAGGGAATGGGGGGTTATTATTTAATGGGTATGGAATTTCAGTTTGGAAATATGTAGAAGTTCTGGGGGTGGATGTTGGTAATGATTGTACAACAGTGTGAATGTACTTAATGCCACTGAACTGTACACTTATAAATGGTTAAAACAATAAATTCTATGTGTATTTTCTCACAAAAAGTGAAAAATAAATAATATATTTGTATAAGGCTAAAGATACAGCCCTTGAAAATAAAAGCTTATTGTAATGGAGTTTTTCAGGATGTAGATAAATCTAGCTTTAAGTGAGGAAAAGTAAGAGAAAAGAGAACTTTCGATAAAGCCAGCTCTATGATAGATCTGGGTTAAGAAGGTCATCACTTTGGTTCAACTAGCATTGAGCACCTACTCTGTGCCAGGGTCTGGGATAAAGAGATTTGCCTACCATACTGAGGGAGTTCTCCTTCTCATGCAAAGAGAAACTCTTGAAACATCATTCTGGTATAAGTCTAAGAAATTTGTGTGTCTAAGAGTAGAGGTTTCAGCCTTGTGTAGACCCGAGTCTGCATCAGGCTCAAAAATTATAAGCTGTGTGACGTTAAGGAAGTCAGTTTGCCTCTCAGAATCTCTGCAATTTATGAACTATGAATATAAACTTCTCAGAGAAATTACATAAAAAGCACTCGGAGAAAGTAAGTGTTCAGGCAATAGTGGCCACTGCTGTGTGGTAATCTTAGGACAGAGATAGGGGCTGGTTGGGGCTACCTAACCAGCTGTCTGGGAAAATAAGGTGCAAATAGGCTGGCCTGGCCTCACCATGCCATCTCCGTAACTGTTGATGCCAGCCCAGAAAGAGGACAGCATTTGTCTGATCAACACTAGTGGGGGGATCATTGAAACCATATATTTTCAACCATAATTATAATAGAAATTGACTGTTAAACATTGTGGATGATTTCCTTGATCTGAGCTGTCCAATAGGACGAATGGAATAGATGGTTGTAATGGATTGAATGCTTGCATCCCCTCCCCCGCCCCACCCAACTCACACACTGAAATCCTAACACCCTCGTGATGGTATGAGGAGGTGGAGGGTCTCTGGGAGGTGATTAGGTCATGAGAGTGGAGCCCTCATGGGTGGAATTAGTGCCCTTATGAAAGGTACCCCGAGAGATATCTCGCCTTCTTTCCACCACGTGAGGATATGAGGTGAAGTCTGCAACATGGAAGAGGGCTTCTACCAGCACACAACCACAATGATACCCCGATCTCAGACTTCCAGCCTCCAGAGCTGTGAGAAGTCAATTTCTGTTGTTTATAAGCCACCCAGCCTACGATATAGTTCATTACAGCAGCCAGAACTGACTACTGGTACAAACAAAGGAATTTCCTTCATGTGGAAGGGATACTTAAATATTTACTACATGAATTGATGCTTTTATATTTGGGGTATTTAAAACAAATTTTAAAAATTACAAGGTAGGTGAATGATACTTAATTGTGTACATTACATAACGTGAGAAATAGAGCACAGATAATTTCTAGCTTACTATACTTCATTGAGGGAGCTTTAATCACAAACCGCAAAAACCCCCTGGGAGAATTTGAAGGTATTAAAATAAAGGAATTCTGGACTCCTGTGTAGAGGCCTGGAAGGAAACATAACACCTCAAGAGCAGCGCAGGGGTGCTGCATCCGGAGCCTGCGGTGTCTGTCCCCAACTCTCTCCATCCATATGATTTAAATTCGCTTCAGGATCTCACACTGCCTAAGATCCTTTGTCACTTGTTTGTTTGGTTTCACAATTGTGTGGGTAGGGTGTGGAGGGAGCAGGGAGAATGCACGGCTGGTGTAAATACTTTGATTCCCTTCCTTTCTTCTGAGAGGTTTCCTCATACCAGTCACACTGACACATTTTGATCAAGAGAAAAGTGGGGCCGGGATGTTGGAAACCAACACCACTTTAAAGAAAAGGCAGCTAGAGAATATCCTATCAGGAGCAGACGCACATCAGGTAACAAGCCAAGGTGAGAAAGAGAGAAGTCGGTGTGGAAAGCCAGTTTAACTCATTGTCCACATTTTGGGTGGGATCAATTGAGTATCAGCAAAAATGGAGAAACATGGTGCCCCTGTCTTCCTCACACTCGTCTAGTTCCCATCCCCAAGCCTGCAAATACTGTGGTTCAGTGTAGACTGCGGGTTTTCATGGGTTTGTGCAACCACTTTAGGTAAATATCCATCTCATGAAATGGAAAGGAAAACAGCTTAAAATGCATTTTGTTACGTAACTCTTTGGTAGGTTGGGGACCACCTGTTTTCTCCATTATTTCCACTGACTCAGTGACAAACTTTGCTCTACCTTTGTAACCCATATTGATAACTGTCCAAATCTTAGCCTCATTGAGAATAATGGATACATTAATAATTACACAATGAGGCAAACCCATTTTTTTTCTGGAATTATGTTGAGGCCTAATTCAGATAAATGAAAGGCGTGTACTCTATAATTATTATTAGTATTACCACAGAGATAAATGCTCCAAGACATAAATCGAGGGCATGAAGAAAATCTCCTTTAAAAATAGAAAAAAGTATTTTAAAGTCCAAAAGAGTAGGAAAAGCCAAGGCTAAATCTTTCACACTTCAAACATTACATTCCTAATTAAAAAGAAATAACTTCCCAGGAGATGTTATGGCATATTGTGTGTATGCTAGATGCAAACATAAAATGGATAAGCAGAAAACTCTGACCAACTTGCAAAACTGCTGCTAAGAATTATTTCTTGCAAGACACTTCAGACTACTGAAAATCCAGATATTATCACGTTGGGGGTCATGCGTGTTGAGCATTTGCTTAGAGACATTATTTCCTCATGAAACATTTCATGCCAATTCATTAACATAGACTTTGCCAGGATTCTTTTGGAAGTGGAAGATAAAAACAATAGCAGGGTTAAGCAATTATATTAACCATAATAACATGAGATAAATTGCTCAGATATACAATGGAACATATGCTGAACCAGATTTTTTGTATTTTGGGAAAGAAAATTGCTCTTTATGTAAGGATTACATTTAAAAAAATTTCTTTAACGTTTATTTATTTTTGAGACAGAGAGAGATAGAGCATGAACAGGGGAGGGTCAGAGAGAGAGGGAGACACAGAATCTGAAACAGGCTCCAGGCTCTGAGCTATCAGCACAGAGCCCGACGCGGGGCTCGAACCCACGAACTGTGAGATTGTGACCTGAGCTGAAGTTGGACGCTTAGCCGACTGAGCCACCCAGGCGCCCCAGGATTACATTTTAAAGAGGAGAAAAATGAGAAGATATTTACCGCTAATCGCATTTTGCTGATATAGAAATGATGATTACTAAGATTGGGATATACTTATCTTTAGAGGCAGAACAAGATTCGACATTAAGAGGGAGTGGTATTAGTACTGGTGCTCAGTGTCAGTATTATAAAGAGATTTTTATGGCATTTGCAAAAGAATGACTCAAACAACAAAGCCAAGTACAATGGTACATGTAAAATTAACAGAAAATAATTGATGTACAAAACTGAAGAGAAAATTCATAAACAATTCTTTATCATAGGGAAACCAGTGGAATGTGAAATTTTGTTTTCTGAGATTTTCTTGGTAAAAAAATTTTGTGATTTTAATTTCCAATAGCACACGCATGTTTTTATGTAATTTTTTGGAAGGAGGGTGTATCATTTTGCCATGCAATGGCATAAAACTATCCTTAACTTTAAAATGGTTTATGTAATAACATATGTTGGATGTATTTTATTTTTGGAAGCCTGTTCAGCCTACAGTTTGGTGAGGTTTATTTTCTGTGGAGAAAATAACCCCATTTGGTACTCCAAAGGAAGTAATTTCATGGTAGGGTAGAAAGCCTTTTTTGGTAACGTTCACCTCATAATGTGTACCGATTCAGCTTTCCTTATAATAGGGCCATGAAGACTGTCGAAATGTTTCAAGTCTTTTGACCTCCCTGAAGGGGAGTCATGCTCTTGACCTTGTGTGGTTTCAGTATCTGCTTTACAGAGTAAGAGGTCTTCAAGGAGAGGGCTCATGGTGGACCCCTCCTAGAGCATGTCCACATCCTACTGTATTAAAACCAAATTTTATCCTGTATTCAAACCATCCTCCACATCTCTTCTTTCTTCCTTCACATTTTCTTTATTCTTTGCAGACTTGTATATTTTTAAAAATTTTATTTTTTTTAGGTTTATTTATTTTGAGGGAGACAGAGACAGCACAAGTCAGGGAGGGGTAGAGAGAGAGAGAGGAAGAGAGAGAATCCCAAGCAGGCTCCCCGCTGGCAGCAGATGCGGGGCTCAAAATCACAAAACCACCAGATTGTGACCTGAGTCAAAACCAAGAGCTGGACGCTTAACCGACTGAGCCACCCAGGGGGCCCCTATTTTTTTTTTTTTTTTTTTTATAATTTTAAGAGAGTGTCTCTTTAATATTGCAAAGTAGATATCTTTAATAGCAAACATAACAACAAATTACTATTTGTCTATATTATTGTACTAACTTCTGTAATAAACACATAAGATGTATGGAATTCTCAAACCTACAAATAATAGATAATTCATTATCTTCATTTTTATAGATGAGGACATTGAGGAAGAAGTTAAATTGTCTTCTTGAGGTCATATAGCCAGTATGTGGCAGAAAGAGAACTTGAACATAGCTCTTTCATCCACTGCCAACATTCTTAATTACAAAAATAAATAATGCAGTCTAAAATAATGACCTGGTGCAGACAAATAAGTGAATAAATCAGAATGTTAGAACAGATCAAAATTAGCATAAATTATTTAAATAGCTGAATCATTCATTTTAACCTTTTATTAACTTAAGGCTTTACATATTGTTGATTTTAAAGCATTTCTACTGTATCTTTCATAAGTTATATTTCAGAGTCATGAAAGATGACGCAGTTTTCAGGAGAAAATAAAGGCAAATATCAATGCGAATATCCAAATTAAAGATTGTTTCTAGAATTATTGGACAGACTCTATCAGTAATTATAACAGCTAGCTTTATATAGTGCCCACTGTCAACAAAATACTGTTATATAACCAAAGTCACTGCATATCTTTAACTCAATTAACTATCTCAGTCATTGAAGGAATTAAAACATCTATCTAGAGGTCTATCTACTAAATAGCCCTATGTCCCAAAGCTAATAAGTAGTGAAGCTGGAATTCAAATACAGAGGGTGAGTTCTCATTCTTTAGTATCCTAGGATATAACTGAGTCATTAAATATGTTTTAGCTTTTTATCATGGGTAATAATGACTGCAGGAAACCTATCTTACCCAATGTCCCAGAGAGAGTGAAAAACTGTCAATCATTTATTAAATAAAAACATACTGACTTTAATTATGGTTAGTCAGATGAATATCTTAAAAAGATAGTCTATTACTGTAAGTCAAAGTACTATTATTCTCTCCATGTAGTGAACATTGCAGTATTTGTAATTATACTAAATGTAAGCTACTTGATGACAGAGGCTATGCTTTGTTTACTCCTATAACACCAACACTCGGGAAAATGTATGCAGTAGGTACTCAATGGCAACTATTAAATAAAGAAGAAAGAAGAAAGAAGGGAGTGAATTTCCAAAGTAGTACCAAAGATTTTAAAGGAGATAGGTCCAGATAATGTAGTAAGCATAAGATATCTAGGAAGCACAAATTGGGAGCATCTATTTTGTGGGAATACTCTTTACAAACAAAATCAACATAGTTCTGTGCCTGTAGGTGACCTTTTATACTTACGGCTATTATCCATTTCAACTTTACTTCTACTCTTCCTATCTAAAGATAGTTGTCTTTAATAATTAAATTCTCCTACCATGGCTTAACTTTGGCATCTGAAGAATCAATGCACATGATTCAATTTAATGTTTATTGATAAGTGATAAGGAAAAGTGATACCATCGGTGCACCCAGTATTTTACGCAGACCAATGACATTTGAAAAAGATCTATTCTCTGCTTCCATCTCTTCTCACTATGCCATCATTCATATAGGAAAATGCAATACGCTTTGCCGTCACTTCACTTTGTGATGTGTTTAGGGAAAGGGGGAGTTAGACAGACCTGAGTTCAAATGCTAACTCTGCTGCTTACTAACTAGACTAACATTATAAAGCCTTCATTTTTCATTTTCATGAATCTACAAAACTGTGATAACATAGGAAGTGTTCTTTTGATAACTAAGTAAAATGTCATCGTCATCTGATTAGATTATAAATTCAAGGAAAAGGGAAATTTTTTCTGGAGGACCATTATTGTCTAGGGCAGACAGTAATCAACGACTTAGGTTTCATCATCAACACACCGTTTGTAAAATGATATATTGGACTCCCAAAGCAGTAAAGGAAAACTTCATACAAAAGGAAGTCTTTTTATAGTAATCTAAGGTTTTCCATAATAACATAACTAAAATTTATAATTAAACATCACTATACTCATATATCTAATGTGATCTCAGGGAATCTTGGGAAGTAGATTGGGCAATTTTCCCCCCATTATTTAGATAGGATAACAACGAATCACTGAGGTAATTGCTTAACTATTGCTGATGATAGATTGTCTGTGTGTATTATTGTTATATATTATTATCATCTGGTAGTTTTTTTGTTTTTGTTTTTGTTTTTTAGCTGAGCGATCTCCCTCTGTGCTCCAGTACTCCTTACTAAGAGACAGGGAGATGGGTGAAGCCAAGACTCAAACTCAGACTCTAATTCTGTGTATAATTCTCTCTTCTATTAACATTCTAACGAGCTTATCAAAATACAGTTTTAGTCAGACAGAGACAATATAGAATTTGATTAGCATTTTGGTTGAAAAAAATTAAGTTTTGAGAACAGGTTTCTTGAGCCAATCTAAGACCCTCAGTTTTTATACAAGTACTTTCAGCTAATTTGTCAGGAAAAAAAATGGTGGTTAATTAAGCCAGAATTTTTCTTGATTCTGTCACTAGATATGAGAGCTTAGATAAATGAATTGACTTCTCTGGCCCTCTATAAACGAGGATAGCAGAGAAGGTAATGCCTGTAAAATGAATATACTGGACTAGAGAGAAATTTCTCTTAACTCCGTGCTGTTACATGCAAACACATACACACACATAGCCCAATACTCTTTGATTATAAGGACTTGTTATTTCAAATAGAGAATGGTTTGACTAATTGAAAGTTGTAGGGGCATTTGCAAATAATATTTATTTACTAGTGAATCACGAAACACTTTTCTAGTTAAAATCTATTTTCTCTTAAGACTTGTCTTCTGAAAACCTCTTGTTCTATTTGGTGTACCAGCAAAGAGAGATTGTTAATAATAATCATGCTTTGAGTGAGAACATCAACTCCCAGTAGTATTTAAAGAGGTTTAGTAGATCTATGATAATGTGAATAGTTTCCAAGAAGAATGCCTGAGCATCTGAGTGCTTTTTTTAAATGTATCCTCTTTGTTGTTGTTGTTATTATTATTATTATTATTATCATCATCATCATCATCACTATCCAGTATATTCTGTCTGCAGAGAACCAACCCTTAGAGTTTTTGAAAGTACCACCGAACATTTGTTCAGTAATAGTGAAAAGTTATTATTTTAAGATACAATTTCCAAAGGTCCTTTTCTTATTTTTCTTATCTTTAAGCATATTTTTTCTGTGAAATGTAAGTGTAATGTGCTCTAAAGATCTTTAGTAATATTCTAATCAATTACCAAATTGTTCTTAAGCAATGAGCTTTGAGGCAAAACTATAGGTTTGTAAGGCTTTCCTATGCTAATTTATAAGGCTTGATTTAAATACAAATTGTAAAAACTCATTTATTATTCACGGACTTGCAACACAGACACATATTCTATAGATTAAAGACAAGAAAAATACTGCATTATCCAATGTCTTCACTTTCTATCATGCTTTATTTTATGTACTGACATCCCTAATTCATGAACTCTTTGGAAAAAGACCTATATTAAGACACCTCTAGTGTTTTGACAATATTGTTTTAATTCAGAGTATTTCTCTTCAAAAATATTTGTAAAATCATTAAGGCATAAACTCTATTTTTAAATTTGGGCTTGAGTTAGTAATTTTTCCTTACAGTGTTTTAGGAGTCATTTAGCATGTAGTTGTTAAATAAAAGACCATAAAAGCTAAAAGGAAAACTCCCACAAAGCACAAACACACCAAGAAATTGCATGTTTTCTTTCTCAGAAACATGCATATCATTTTCTCTAGGATTGCCCCAAATGAGCAGAAGACCTAAATACTTACATCAATTCTTTCCAAAGGATGCCATACTAAATCCGATTTTAATATAGTTATGAAAAGTACAATCCAAACGAAACAACTTCTATAAGTAACACCTGAATAATAGACCCAATCACTTAAAGATAGGTCAAAAAAATAGCCGTTGATGGCTCTTGACAGTGAAATTATAAGATGACCAAGAAATTGTGAGGGGTATAAATATTAACTGCTTCTTGTATAAAGAATATAAAACTAATATGTATGATTCTGTCATTTAAAAATTCAACCTAGAAGTGAGTTTGCAAACTCATTTGAAAACAACCATGGCATTAAAAGGGAGATAACATGGTTCACCAATGTGGACTTTGCTTTTCCATCTTTATTATTTTTGATATTCACATATTTAAAATTTGTAATTGCTTGCATCTAGGAAATCGTTAAAATGTTACAAATTCTACCATAAAGAATGGTATAAAAATTTAATTTTGCTCCACAAAAAGCATACTTAGGAACATATTTAGGAAAACAATTATTACTCTCAGTTAATAGCTGTATAAGGAAATGTAAGTCATAGTTAAGTTGTGAGAATATTAGAAATGTACTAATGAGAAGCCTTTAGATTTAAAGCCTACGGATGGTTGCCCTTTTTTTATTTTTTGATAATTCTAATTTAAAGACAACAAAACAAACATCTTGATTCTTCTTAAAATTTTGTTCAAAATGAATATATTTTTCTAGCACATACAGAGAATGTGAGGCACGATGCTTACATTTTACTTAATTTTTTTCTTCTTTAGAATTAAAATGATACAGTGCTAGTCAAAAGACAGGATGGAATCAACATAAACACGTTCTGCCATATAGATGTATCATAAGGATTACCTTGGCCTCTTATTTAAGAGGATTATAGGATAACTGATTTTCAGCTTCCTCCAGTAAATTGGGATTGAGTTTTAGAAGGTTCGTTCTAAAACTCGCTTGCTATATTAATCTCTTATCTTACCAAATAGAAAGGCGAATATTTCTATAAAAGAAATTTGTAGAATTTTATAGAGGCTCTAGTCATGTTATGGTATCATGAAAGCACTTACTGTTCTGTGAGGAATTCTGGGGTATTTTCTTCTTTCTTTCAGATTCTTTTTTTCTATAAAGGAAAACAACATGCCCACTGGTTAGCTGACTGCATAGTTCAGAATCATTTCAGATTGTCATTCATGTGACTGATTAATTTTATTATGTAATATTTCTACTAAAAAATCTTGAGAGATATATATCCAAATACAATATAACATCACGTATATGTACATTTAGTATATAGATTAGAAGACAGAGATTGTTAGGGATTTTAAAGTTGGTTTGAAGAACTAGAGATCAAGATTCTATTAGTAATTGATACACTGATTTTTGTGATGATGCTTCTTGCAGTATAGCTTTTCTACTTTGAAAATGAAACAATACTCATCTAGGTAGACATTGTTAGAGAATATTACATTATTTATTTAGAATCATACAGTTATTAGTCAATTAAATACATGGTGCTATATTTAGTATTGACATCATAGTTGACTCTTAAACAGTGTGGGGGTTAGGGGCACTGACGCTCCTTGTAATCAAAAACCCTTAGGTCACTTTTGACTCTCCCCAAATTTGACTACTAACAGCCTCCTGTTGTCCAGAACCCTTCCTGATAACATAAAGCCAGTTAATGTATATTTTGTTTATTATGTTTTTTTGTTATATAATAAAGTAAGCTAGAGAAAAGAAAATGTTAAGGAAATCATAAAGAGGAAAAAATACATCATAGATTTGAGTGGACCCATGCAGTTCAAACCGTGTTGTTCAAAAAGATTTGACAAAAATGTATATATATCCCCCAACAGGGGTAAAGAGAAAAATAATCTCACATCGCTGTGTTTAAAAAAAAAAAAAAAAAAAAAAAAAAAGTACAACTTCTAGTTTAGAGAGTAAGAAAATGAAATCCTTCCCAAGAGTCAATATCAGGAATTGCTTTAATGTAATAAAGATGTCAAGAATTTCTGATTTGATTTGACGTTAGCAACTCACAAATGAAAGATTTCACAGTGCTAGAGACAAGTACCTTTTTATAGAAGTTCTGATCAGTTTTAGTCTTCAAAAATTTAAGTAGAATGAAAACCAAGAAAGAATGAAATATTTAAAAATAGGTTCATAATAGGCATGTTACTCTGTTTTTATAAGTTCTTACAGAGTCTGTTTTGAACAGAACTGCAGAAATGTAATAATGCCAGCAGCTCTGGCAATTGGCTCATATAGGTACTCAGCATAAAAGATCTGAAGTGACAGCTGTATTTCCAAAGCTGCATTTACTGCATCTGTTCAATGGTTAAGCCTCCAAGGTCTGTTTTCATTTTATTCCTGCTTGAAACGCAACTGTTTTCTAGTAAGAGCCATTAGAAAGAGCATTGTAAAAATGTGCTTAGATTTGCCTGGCTGACTCTTAAAATACGACTTTGAGCCGCAATCAATTTTAGATAAGATTTCTACGTATAGTTTCGGTTACTGACACTTTTCTTATTAAAGCAAAAACTACAACCAAACTCTGTGGGTGTACATATTAAGGCACCAGAGTAACACAGACCTCTTTACAAGAAATACAGGTGGCAGCGGGGGGCTGTGGGGGTGGGTGGCCCTGCTGGAGTCAATGAAGGCTTTCTACTAAAAATCTAAGAGAATATTTGACATTATATTTATTACACATTGAGACTTACCCAGGGGCCGGCTTCCCAAAGGGACGCAGTTAAAGGATTAAACAGTTTTTGTGACTTACGAGCCATCTGCAGGGATTTGATTTCATTTTGGTTTTACATGCAGATCTATCACAAGGATGAATGGGCAAGCCTTTTCTACTGTAGGGGACAAACAACTATTTTACTTTTAATCTATGCAGTGAATATGGATGTGCACAGTATTTTTCTCGTAGCTAATTTCTCTTGCGTGTATAAATATCTCTCTTTATTTTAGAGGAAAAATGTGAAAATAGCACAGGATGATTTTGCACTTTCTGCCAACTGTCTGGCTTTTCAGTAATGTCATTGGTATCAGTAGGTCTGACTCAGAAAGCCTCCTGGTATTGAGACTTGGTACTTTTATGTGTTTATATGATACTTAAAAAAATGTGAATCTTTTTAGGGAGATTTACCTATTTTTCACAAAACAGTATGAGGATTCACAGTCAATAAATCTGATGACTCTTTCATGATTTTTAATCCAGTTTTAGAAGCAGACCTGACATGGAGAGAAAAGAAATTATCTGAAACTTAGGGATTACTTTTGCTTGATAATAGCTAGAAATTAAACTGCTGAACCTTGCAGCGCTAACCATGATTCTATTTATAGAATTAAGCAAAACACTCTATGCTTTAGGCATGAATATTACAAATCCTTGACTTGTTGTTTTGTGGAAGGAGGGAACTATTTGTATTCATTTTAATGCTGAATATTTAAAAATACATAGCTGAATTTTTTTTAAAGAAGGACTCAGTTTCAAGAATGACAAATGACTAACGTTAATATCCAAACTTTGTTTAAAATATCTCAAATATTTCATTTTGATGAAAATATTGATTTTAATGGAGCTTTTAATATGTTTAATGGAAACATATCACTGAAATAAATATTTATTTAGGGTTGGATTTGAAGTGAGCACTAAAGGGGTGCCTGGGTGGCTCAGTCTGACTTCCGCTCAGGTCATGATCTCACTGTTCGTGGGTTTGAGTCCCTCCTCGGGCTTTATGCTGACAGATCAGAGCCCAGAGCCTGCTTCAAATTCTGTGTCTCCCTCTCTCTTTGCCCCACCCCTGCTCGCGTTCTATCTGTCTCAAAAATAAATAAACATTAAATTTTTTTTAAAGTGTACATCATGAATCTTTGCAACATGGTCATTTGTAAACATCCCCTTCACCCCAGGTAGACTGAGATGGCATCAAAATCTCTATTCCCTGTTTTAAATCTCAAAACTACAAATTATAGATAAACTCAGAGTTCTTTTCCTTGGACTCCTTCCTATTGAAATGCCAAAACTTGTGGTTAGAACACAGTTACAAAGTTACAAACACAGATACAAAGTATCATTTCCTAAACACAGATATCACTAATCCTAAGGGATTTTGTTACACATCTTTTGGCTTAAACTCTTATTCTTGGGACAGCAGTCACCAAACAGAGATTACTTTAAAAAGAAACACTATCCAGGTCATTAGTGATTGAGTGTAAAATTTTAAACACAAAAATAAAGCATTGCATGACACATAGATGTATCACATAATTTTGGGTTAGATCCTGGACCTATATAGGACAAAAACAATTAGCTATTAAGAACATTACTGTGACACTAGATGAAATTTGAATATGTACTATGAATTAGACACTGTTCTTACATCATTGGTATATTGCCTGTGTTTGATAACTGTTCTGTGTAAGAAAATGTTCTCTTCAGAATTATACTGAAATATACACTAAAACACTTGGAATAAGACATATCATGTCTTCAACTTATTCTGAATGGTTAGGAAAAAGATATGGATGGTGTATATAAACACACAAATACAATACAATATAATATAATATATAATATCATACACACACACACACACACACACACACACAGAGAGAGAGAGAGAGAGAGAGAGAGAGAGAGAGAAAATGATACAGAACAAAATTAAACAATTGGTTAATCTAGGTAAAAGTCATATGGGAACTTAAACTATCCTTGCAACTTTTTATGAGAGTTTTTATGAAAGAACAAAATAATCATTACCAAAAAAAAGAGATTATAAAACTATTAAAAAAATAAAAATAAAGTGCCGTTTTTTCAGTACCCTTACAAAATATTTCACTGAACTGTGGCTACGTTATTTTGTCCATTAAGCACAAGATTGTTTCATTCTGTATATAACAATAAAAGAAAAGGACATTTATCTGGAAAATGGAGAGTATTAGGCAATAAAAGAAAAGTAATCCATCAATAAACAAAAAAATTGTTTTCTTTAAATAAATGCGGCCACTATCAGTACCTATGGTGCTGCTGGAATAGTGGGAAGGCAGTAACACAGAATATGGATTTTTCTTGAAAGGGAGAATGAAATATTTTGCTTCGTATTGAGGTCAAAGGAATGTGTCTATTTTTCCTTTTTTTGTGTCTAACCATTGACAGCCATTTAGGAGGCTTAATTTTACAAACCTGTCCTCATTATGATAGAAGCAAATGTTTACCAACAAAGATTGGAAAAGGGATAAAGGCTCTACACATTTTTCTGTTGTGACACTTTATTAGACAAGTCAGAACCCACTAAAGCACTTGCTGGCAGTCAGTTACAATCATGACGTATTGGGTTCAGCCATGTTTAACATTTCCATTATATTCAAAATAATTATTTTAGAATGGGGGGCTGATAATGAGGCAGAATGGCACTAAGTCAGGAGAGCCAGTTTGTATCTTGAAAAGGAGGATGGGAATTAATTAAATGAGAAGCTTGGGGAAGTTAATTGGGAATGAGTGAAGATAAGGACACTATCAAAGCATGAAGAAATAAAACTATTACAATAAAAGATCTAGCAGAAAGTCAGAGCACACCTAAGGGAGGTGAAACCTGCAGAATTACGAGTATACAGGAGCAGAATTATGCTTGTGAGTGCCCCTATTGGCTTCCAATCCCTACAGTAGTGCTTGCCACATGAATAAATGTTTGCCGAATGGATAATTGTATATTGACAAAAGTAAAATTTAGTGTCACATAATCCAAGTCTTCTTCTGTCTCTATCTAATGTGTGACCTTAGACAGCTTACTTAATCTAATTTTATCAGCTGTGAAATGAGACTGTGGAAAAAGGTGATTCACCAAGGTGCCTTCCAGATCTAAATATTTCTGGATGTGGTTCTGTTTATCAAAATGGGCAACTGTGAACATTTTCGTAGAAGAGACTAGCCTTATATGAGTTTTAAATGAAGAGAAATGGGGAAAAATAGAAAAGATGAATCAAAGAGCAATGCATCGGCTCAAGTAATGGAAAATAAGTCCCATTGAAAGAGATGTTAAGAGAGAATTCAGAAAGTGATTTATGGTTTTGATGTAAGAAGTGACATTTATGTGTACTATTGATACAGGCATGCAGATGTAGAGATCTTTATCTGTTCTTTTTATTATTACCAGAGTGACTATACACACCCCTGCTTGCACCTTTAGAGTCCTCAAATAAACAGAAATGGAGAACATTCAGAAGAAGCTATAAATGGCAGGAGTTTATATAAATGTTCTCTTACTACAGGTCATGGAATTGGGACTGCCCATTTTAGAGAAAGGAAAGCTGAAGTAACTCTTAGGATCTATATGTAATTCCATGAAGAGCTATTTAATACAAGACCCAAAAGGCACAATTGCTTATACCTCCATGAAGCCTTTGGTAATTAACACTGGCTTCCTCATGTGTTTTCTTTTCTGTAAGCTTGTTGAGCATTTACATTCTAGAAGACATACGTTAGCTTTTACTTATATCTGATCTCATTATTTTCCCCGGTTTCATCTATGCTGATTTTGAATTGATGCCGCATACTTTGCTTTTGTGTTTCCCTGGAATACAGTGGTCCTTAAGATGAGTTAGATGCTCAATAAACATTTGCCAGTGGATGGAGATGGGCACAATACACTTTGAAGTTAAAAAAGGAACTGGGATGCTGATTGGTGGCTGCCAAAAATGACTTCTTGGCCATCAAGCATGGTTGGTGGTCTTGGGACTTCTGTGAGTCCCTACCTTCCTTTCTTCTCATCAGCCTATTCCTCTAGGCATTTTCCGTAAGAGGATCTAAAGACCTATCATGGAGATAAAAGGCATACTATTCCTTAAAAAGAAGGGTCTAGTCAAATAGCCTTAATGGGATGGGAAACTATGACCTGAAATAAGCTTGGCATTTGAGTCTGATCCACAGCAGAGGGGAGCAGGGGCCACTTTCTGAGCTTTGTCAGACCAGAGCAGAATATTTCTTATAATCTATACTGAAATCAAGACCACTGATTGTATACTGCTACGAAAAAGCTGGGGTGTTAGTGATGGCAGAGGTAGTGTCTCTGTGGGAAGGATGGGGTAGAAAAGAGGAGGAAGGCCCAAGAGAAAGAGAATATAAGAGAACTAACTATTTTAAATGTTTATTTGTTGTTGAGAGAGAGACAGAGAGTGCAAGTGGGGGAGGGGCAGAGAGAGAGAGGGAGACACCGCGTCTGAAATAGGCTCGAGGCTCTGAACTGTCAGCACAAAGCCCGACAGAGGGCTCAAACTCTGGAACGATGAGACCATGACCTAGGCCAAAGTCAGAGGCTTAACGGACTGAGCCACCCAGGTGCCCCAGAACTAGATTATTTCTAGAGATTTCTGTACAAATTCTAATACTGCAACAATTGGAGACTGGATACTTAGATTAAAAGCTACGTTTTTGCTGGTTTCACAGAAAGCAGAAGTCAACTATCTTTACAAAAGACTCCAAGGTAGCTATAAAAACTTCACATTTGCTCATGGAACGGAGGGTGTTGGTAAAGTGACAGGAAATGAAAATAAGTTGACTCACCTTACCCAGTTTTTGAGGTTGGGTGGGGAGAGTGTATTAACAATTCTATATACACATTTAAGGTTGAAGGAGAACACTTGATTTATTTAAGCCTTGGCTTGCTGCAAATTCAAACCCAGCAAAGATGTTGGGATATGGCATGAAATTATTACAGTTCTATGCTAATTGTTTCAACTTTAGTGCTGTACTGTGTTCTGGGTTTAGTTCAACACCATGGGACAGGACCAAGCTGGAAGTCCAGGGCCAGCCATGAAAAACCACAGCTAAGAAGGGGTCTCTGGTCTCCTCTCTTTACCTAATATCCACGTGGGGAACAAGCATAGAGATAAAAAAGGAAACAAGCAATTTCTTAGGTTAAACTTGTTCTCAAGACATCATCTTTATCTCTGTCTTTCGAGCTGGTAAATATAAAGTGTACAAATAGAAACAACAGTATACACCGGTTCATAAATATCCTGGTCCTTGACATTCACAGAAAAACTGCCCTCTTCAGAGATTCACTGTAGGAGGCTACATGCCTATTTCTGGAGAAGCAGTGTGATTTAAAATAAATAAACAAACAAACAAACGCTGTTTAGTAAGCTGCATTTAGCAGATTGTATACTTTATTACTTTCAGATTTCTAAGGATGTGGTGAAGTAGTTGTTAAAACTATTTACATATGAAAGAACTTGGTTCACAACTTTTTTGCAGTTAGTAAGTGGTGGACCCAAAGTCTAACTAGATTCAGCCTTGTTTGTACCTGAATCCTGTTTTTTTCCTAGCAACAAAGCCCCTGTAGTGTTAGAATGGACTTTGAGAACGTAGAAAATCTATTTTCCAGCTATTTCTTTACTACTTATTAGATGTATAGCCTGTGAAACAATTCAAATAAATGATCTTAATTGCTTCATCTGTAAAATGGGATAACACCATACTTACCCCAAGGAAAAGATTAGATTAGCCAATTTATTGAGGTATATTCTGTTTCTAAAAGTAATTGAATATACCTAGTCTCAGAGAAATAAGAAGCCTTAAAAATAGAAGCTTTTTCAAAAAATTTTCCACATGTAACCTTTTTAAAATTACTACTTCTAGAACTTTTACCTGAATATCCTAATTCCTACATTAAACAAAAGATTCTCAAATCAACATAATAATTTCATCTACATATGAAGATTTACTATCGTAAGATTACCTTCAGGATATGTTTATAAGAAGCATAAAACCTTTGTCTTACAATTTTTAATTCTAAACATCTGCATAATTGACCTAAAATTACATTAGGCAGGAAATAAAACTGTGTGGCCATGGAAGTCTAGAGATATGTCTTTTCTTAACTAGAGCCTACAAAACTTGAATGTTCAAGTTAAGAGCAAAATACCAGGGAGACGGCTAAAAGATGTGTTGTGCTGATTTGAAACCCCAAAGTCAATGATAGCTCAAACAGCTAAACTCTCAACTCATTAAATGAACAACCCCCGAATTCCAAAAACTCTAGAAGTTAAAAAATAATGGCAACAATAAACTTTGAATAAAACATTTTAAGTTAGTTCTTAGATGTGAAGGAGCTGTAAATGGTAAGAAGTTCAAAGAATGGAATGGCATTTCTATTCTGAAAGAGAATATATGAAGTGATAGTCCAGAACAATAGACTCTAGATTCCATTAGATTCTAGATTAAAAACAAATTGATAACTAGAAAAGACCAAAGGGGGTGGATATAAAAAAGATCCTTGCCATAAGTAAGAACCAACCACTTAACCCTGATAAAATTATCGTTTCTTAAGATGACCCTGATACAATCTTATAAAATCCTAAATTAATGATTTATTCAGAGAATTCAAAAGATGATTTAAGAAAACATGTATTTGAGAAAAAAAAGAATAGCCATCAAATTATAGGAGGAATGTGTAGTTAAATCATACTAAAGTTTTCATTAGAGAAAACAACTAGCATTAGATATTTGGGTGACAGTTCAATAAAATTTTATTTAAAAAAAACTGATACTGTTTTACCTGGGTTTGAAAAAGACTCTCATGTCATTCATGAAATGATAATAATGGATAGGATAACAGCCGAAAAAGTGAGGCAAAAACATGGGTGAGTTGTTTTCTCAGCTTCTACTCTTTGATCCTTCACTTGTCTAACATGAATAGCAACTAATTTTCACTGTCAAAAAGAATATGATCAAGATTAATTTCTTAGAAGTAATTCCTTAGAATAGGCAAATTTCTTTGGAGGACTCCAGGCAGGGATTGTAACGGTCAGTTTTGGGCTCCCTGATAGGAAACTTAATTGAAAAGCCCCACCTTCAATTTGAAACTAAAATTCATTTGGATTACGTACAGCAGCAAGTGAACTTTTACTGTGTTCCTCAGTGCTATCGTTGTGTTTCTGCCATAGAGTCCCCTAGCATTGTAATCACCTCTTTAGTTATAGTTTAAAGAAGTGTCATTTTTGAAAAGAAACTGATTTTATTATAATCACTTTCATATCCTTGATACAGAGAGAATCAGAAAATAATCATGTCATAATTCACTTTAACAGACTTTAATGTAGTCTACGTAGTGCCATCTACCACATGTGGATTTCTCATTTTGCTAATAATCCTGACATGAACTAAAATATCAATATAATGAAATCATTTGAATGCTAATTATATTGAGAATGGTAAATTTGGTTGTCAGAGGTTGGTGGGAAGCAGACCTTTTTCTAGTTGACTACAAATCACAGTCTTATTGTCAATACCCTGGAGGCAGCCCCAAGTGAAGCCACGGTTTCATCTCTACAATCCAGCAAATCTCAACAATTGCTGTTGAGTTTCTATAGTACTGTTTTAGGAGGCGTGTGGGATAAAAAGAAGTAGAAGAAGGGTCCCTGTCTGTCAAACCCCAATTCATAACTCTACCTCAGCACTGTACATGGATTTAAAGTCTGTTTTGTTGTTGTTAACTCCACATCACTGGAAGCTTTCCAACCTTCAGTTCATAGTACTTAGTACATCTCCTGGCATATATGGGGTTCGAAGCAAATGTTTGTTGAACTGAACTCTTGAAGAACCCAAGTCAGTCTCCTTTGTCTACACAGCATTCTTTCACTGAAAATCCTCTTTGCCAATTTGGTGGTACAGTTGAATCGCGGAGGTGCACTTACTTGGCGGCCACACTTAATGCCAGGTATGCTTTTTGGTTTTTCTGTGTACTTGATTTTGGCAGGGTCTGGCTATTATATAAGGCACAAACATTTTAAATAATCTCCTATGACATCTTTTATTCAGATCTATTTTCATAAAGGCTTACATGTAGCTTACATAATTAGATTCGTGATCCTCATGGAAAGGAAAAGAGGTACAGAAGACATTCTGCCATGTATGGGCAAACATTCTAGACATTTCCCATGTCAGAAATGTCTGACTACATAATATTATATCTTATTCTATACCACCACTGTTTCTCTCTCCCAGGTAGATAATTGCTACCCCTCAAACCTAAGCCTCTTTCCCATTAGGCACCCATTTACTTTTCTTATAGGTTCTATGAAAAAAAAAAGGCAGAGTTAATTGTGTGATGTGTTTAGTATGGAAGTTACATGATAGGTTACTAATAAGGACTGTCACCTTAACGGGAAGTTAAAACCCATTTGACTTGGTGAATTGGGGATATTCAAACCCAAAATTAAAAATTCTCCTGAATTTTCTTAATTTTCTTATGTTAAACTTGTTCTCAAGACATCTTTATCTCTGTATTTCTAGCTGGTAAATATAGAGTGTACAAATATATACAACAGTACACATTGGTTCATAGATATCCTGGACCTTGACATTCACATGAAAACTGCCCTCAGAGTTTGTTTCTATGTCATGGTCTTCATGTTCCTTTATTAAAAAGAAGCAAATGCCATGAAAATAAGTTAACATGGAAGACCCAATCAATGCATCAGGCATAATCTATAATCTCAAATTTTACCTGATTTAAAATTGATCAATAGTATTTGCAAGAGGTACATAATAACATTTACATACCATTTTAACTAAGGAAATTGTTCTTATAGACTTGTTAAAATACACTTTAATATGGGAAGAATGAAACAATTGTGTCATTAATAGTTAATTTCATCACAAATGATACTATTTGATGATTATTTGAATCTCAATTTTATTGAGGAAGCTGGTTTTGTTGGATTTTAGGTAAATCTTAAATTTTAGGTGTTTATTCTGTACCTAACTATGCACGTTTTATTCTTTCTGGTGGGTGCGTTTATGGGTACATAAATATACATACAGAATATGTATACATACACACCCATAAATATACACACAGAATATATACATGTACATGCACACACCATGTAGACTTTCAGAATGAATATATATATATATATGTATATATATATATATATATGTATATATATATATATATATATTCCATATATTTGATGGATGGATGGGTAGATAAATAGAATAAAGAAAGAGAAATGAAGGGAGGGAGGGAAGAAGAAAGGGAGGGAAGAAGAGAGGAAGAAAGAGACGGAGAAAGAAAGAGAGAGAAAGAGAAAGAAAGAAAAAGAAAGAAAGAAAGAAAGAAAGAAAAAGACAGTCAGTTGTGGAGGTAAGTGTGCATTGGAGGTAATAATTGAGGCAACACCACTGGAGACAACATGCACCAGAGGAAAATTCAACCTGCCTCGTCTAAATCTAGTCATTATTTAAATAAAGTGTAGGTACTTCTAAGACAATATAGAGTTGATAGTATCACATTACTTCATGTAATTTAAACATAAAGCTGTTTAAACAACTAAATTCTTGTGGTTCTTTTATTTGTGAAAGCCCCACCAAAGCAATTGATGCAGTTCCTTCATAATATATAATCAATCTATTTTCCTGGTGGAATACTTTGAGAAAAGTACTTGCCAAACACTGTTCCACACACAAAAATGAGAAACTGCAAGGGATTTCTGTTCTCAGTAATTTTTAGTCCAGAAGATATGGTGGAAAAGGGATAGTTGAATCCACTCGTAACTCTTGAATGAGAAAAGCTGATGAGTTCTCTATGTATACAAACTAAAACCCAGTGCAATAGCCAAAGCCCTAATAGCGTGTGGTATTTGTAGGATGACCATTCTTTGCCTGAGTTTTGATATAAAGAAGTATCTCAGTTGGAGGTACCAGTCACGGAGGAACAAATTTGTGCAAGGGAAAAAAGCACTGGGCATGTTTGGATTCTTGACACTAAGTTAGTATGACAGGAGAATAAGGTTAAGTATGGAAGGAGAGAGAAATGAGGCTGGAAAAGTAGACTGGGACATACTGTAGATAACCTGAGGATGAGATTACGAAGGCGACAAGGAGCAAATGCAGGTTTCTGAAGAGATCAATTGATTTTCTGAGATGATCGATATATCAAAGGAATTTGGTAGTATTCTTTTGAGTCATATTTTATTTAAATTTGTGCGATAAACTTTTTTAATTAAAATAGTACACAATATCGTATGGCAAATTTTAAAGGGTGTGTTAAGTATATAAAGTATAACATTTTTGTTTCTTTCATGAAAGTGTTAACAGTGAATTGCACTGTTAAGAAAGAAAGACACTGAAGAGAAAGACGTTGTCTGATTTAAAGCCGCAGAATTTCCTGTAGTTTATTCTATATGGCATTGATAATCTGCACCCAAGAGAGAAAAAGAAAATGAAGAAGAGACAGTGAAGCAAGTCAGATATATAAACTAAACACCATGGCACTTAAATGTATTGGAATTGATACTGTGCTGTGGTTAGAAAATATTGTAACATTCAGTTAAGGTAACTGTTCTATATACATGGTTGTGTAAAAAGAAGAACATTATCTTGGTAACATAGTTGGCTATAAAATTATTTTTACTTGCAAAATGTTACCATACAATGTCTTAAAGCAACATTTATTACTGCTATAATCAATTAACTTGCAATTACCATGTAACCTCCTATGTTCACACTTAACACATCTATATAAATAAAACTTCATTTGAGGATCGTTAGCTAGAGAATAACATTACATGCATGGAAAATAATTTAATTTCCCTAATTTCACAAGTGATGCTAAATTAATCACCAAGTCAGAAATCACAAATGTTTCTGAATCTGGATGGTTGGAAGAGGGAGGAGTGTATGTTTGGTTTCATATTCTATTGTATTTATCTTTTCTGGTATTTAGTTTTGAGAAGTGTTCAAAAGTGTATTTACTCCTGCCCTACAACTTTCCAGAACCAATGTTAGTCACTTAACTTTTTTTTCTTTACTGGTTTGTACAATGTAGTGCAATAGTACAGTATATAGATTAAAAAACAATTTGCACTGTTGATGCTGATGTACGGAGTAATTTTCTCAGGCTCTTTCAGTGCAATCTGCAAATGCATTAACAAAGGCTGGAAAACAAAAACAATCTACACTACCCATAACACACATGGGTGAAATATTGAAAAGTTTGAAAGCGTAATTGATACCTGCATTAGTGGAAATTACCTAGGAATGAGAAAGTACTCCTACTACCATGCAGAACTTGAAAAGCCAAGTATCCCTTGTACAGCTTCCTGAATAAGAGAGTAATGACCCAACAACTGAATAGAGGAAGAAGAAATATTTGTGACTATTGTTAACTTAAAAGACTTTGCAATAACGCTTTTAGAAAATCTATAACTGCTATTATTCCCTGCTGAATGGAAGGAACCCCTACATATATTTTCCGTTTCTCATTCCATTTCATCTACCCTGTTGCTCTTGACAGGTCAGTGTTAGAATGTAGTTTTTACATGAGGAAAAGCATAAAATCTTCATCCAATTACATAATTATCATGCTGATATACTTCATTGTTTTGCAATACCATGTTCAAAAAAACCGGCAAATTTTAGAACAAAAATAAGGCTGTATAATTAGCCATTTATCATTCATACCTAAATGGTGAACAGTGTGTTATACGTCTTTTTGGGGGAACAGGGAGGTCACTGATACAAACTCAACTTTTTTTTTGTTTTTGATCTAACAAAGATATATTGAATGGGTACCGTGTGACAGATGTAGTGCTAACATGCTGTGGACACAGAGGATCACAGGCTACACATGGGGTTTACTCCCATAATGCTTATAGTCTCTGCAATGAACATGTATGCTCTAATTTTCTTTATGGGGGAAAAAAAAACCTGAATAGCATTTTAGCTCTATCCAGGGTCATCTATCTTCATGTTTTTGGATTTGGAACCTCTAAAGCATTAAGCTGGCCAGGAACATGCATTATATTGCCACATTTACACTTAAAATTTCAGAAGAATATGAGAAGATAATGTTTAAAAGTATGTTTTTCTCAGGGTGCCTGGGTGGCTCAGTGGGTTAAGCATCCGACTTTGGCTCAGATCATGATTTCATGGTTTGTGGGTTCAAGCCCTGTGTCTGGCTCTGTGCTGACAGCGCAGAGCCTGGAACTTGCTTGGGGTTTTGTGTCTCTCGCTCCTTCTGCCCCTTCCCTGCTCACCGTATGTCCCTCTCTCTCAAAAAATAAATAAATATTAAATTTTTTTAAAAAACAGTATGTTTTTCTATTGGAGTAAAGAAACATCTGATAAGTTCTGACAAGGCTAGCAGAAGACAGCTCTACAGAAAGGAAATTTTAAATGGCTTGTCAACAAACAGTGCACGATTTTTCTGACGTTTTCTAACACGTGTTTTTATGGAGATATCTTTGAGATGATAAAAGTGACCATGTATTTCTACAATATTGCTTGAATAAGTAAACAGTTATCTCATCTTAGAGATTTGGTGATATTCAATATAGCTCTTTTGATCCTTTATCCTAATGAAATCTTTTATCAATTCATACTATGCCTACACTAAGAAATGGGCAAGCTCAAATGCTCAGGAATGTATTAGGAGATATATCTACCCATAGGCAGGCGAATAACCATTAACACTTGGCCAGTGGTTGATGCAAATTCATGGTTAAACTGGTTTCTATTTATTTAAAGCAAATTCAAAACAATTAGTGTGATGGTAAACCTTTAACTGTTGCAATAGAAGTTATCTTAATAAAGCTTATTAATGTTTTTAAATAACTCATTTCTATCATTCCAAGTTAAAATTATCTATAGCATATTGTGTTTACTACTTCTGACAAAAAAAGAACCCATTCTTTCAGACATTTTGGGTGTGATGTTATTTAATCATAAATTGGCTTCAAATGTGTGTGGTTTTTACCTAAATCTCTTGGTTTTCAACTTTCCTTCTACATTCATTCAACAGGGGTTTGATACACACACACACACACGCACACACACATTTTTTTATTCTTTGAGAACCTGTGATATGATAGGCACTGTTCAGAGAGGTGAATATAGCACACAATTTCCTTATTCTCATGTAATCAATGAGAAAGTGATTCAGTATAACTCCAGGTTGTAACAGTGGCTATAAGGAAAAATATAGACAGGTAAGTCTTGAAAGAATTAGGCAAGAAGCAGACAGAAGATGCTATTTTAGGTAGAATGGTCAAGAAAGTCAGCTCTGAAAGGAGATTTGAGCAGAGACCAGAGTAAAGTGAGAAAATCAGCTGTGTAAGGATGCAGGTAAGAACTTCAGAGCACAATGGCCTGAAGCAGGGAAAGATTGTTTATGTTTAGGGTAGAGCAGAGTAGCAAAGACATAAGTTTCTTTAATACAGCAAAGCATCTTCCAAATATTAAGGTTAGATTGCTGTGTGAATAATTTCAAGGTGTATGTTAAAATCTATTAAAAGAATACATCAATATCTAATGCTGTGTGGATTTTCAAAGAGTTTTAAATACAGTCTAATAGCTAAAAACAAACAGGCAAATCAAGTTATTCCAAGTGTGTTATATGTCTTTTTTTCTTATCAGGTTAAAACATGGGTGAGAATGGGCAATTTTGTCTGGTGATCAATAGACAAATGCATTACACATCCACAAAATGCAATTACTTCTTTGAGTCTTCACTTCCTCGTTTCTATAATCAGTACACTAATTCCCTTGATCAGGAAAAGATAATAACTCTGTGTACTTAGAATATGTTTACACAACAGATAGACTACGTATTCTCAATGGGTTAATAACTTCCTTCTTTCTTAAAACAGAAGCATAAATTGCTTACAGTTAATCTGTTAGAAAAGGAAATGATTCTAAACACTTTATAAGTAGTATTTTCTTGGGGCACCTGGGTGGCTCAGTCGGTTAGGCATCCAACTTTCAGCTCAGGTCATGATCTCATGGTTTGTGGGTTCACACCTGCATCAGGCTCTGTGCTGACAGCTCAGAGCCTGGAACCCGCTTTGGATTCAGTCTCTCTCTCTCTCTCTCAAAAATGAGTAAACATTAAAAAATTAAAAAAAAATATTTTCTCAAAAATCATAAGAAACTAAAATAAACGATGAATAAAGTGAACAAATCAAGCTTTAATATATAATTCTTTAATATTATGCCAAATGCATTTATATTTCAAGGCTTCTTTATTTATTAAAGTTTTATTTGAGAGAGAGAGAAAGAGAGAGAGATTGATTGAGCAGGGGAGGGGTAGAGACAGCGGGAAAGAGAGAATCCCAAGCGGGCTCCGTGCTCAGCACAGAGCCTGGTATGGAGCTCAGTCTCACAACTGTGAGATCATAACCTGAGCCAAAATCAAGGAGGATGCTTTACCGACTTTTACCCAGGTGCCCCTCAAGGGGCTTTTTAAATATTTCAGATATTTTATATCTACACTGAGAAGGAGGACTCATTTTGAAGCAGCCGCACCCTCGTATATAGACATAAGCGACTTCTCTTTAGCAAAATCAAAATAAGATTTCCAACAGTGTATGTGTGCATTAACATGACCAACCTTCTCAAAAAGTCACTTATACGGGTAGTATATAGTATTAAAAAAACCCAAACACCTCTAGGTTCAGTTTTTTTAAATCACTTTTTACCACTTCAAAGCTATCATGCAGACGTGCATATGCATACGCTGCAGACTAAAACACAGAACATATGCATTTAGTACATATATGCGCACAAACACATGAACTTATCCATGTTATAAGTGTGTTTTGTATATGTGCATAATGTGTGTATATATATATTTATGACTGAGAAATAAAATTACATTTTTATTCTATAATGTAAAATAATAGCCAGAAGTCTGCCACAAAGTGTACCTCTCTGATTCTTCTCTCTAGATTTGTGAACCAAATGACATTCCAAAAGCAAGCTATTAAACTTAGTTTGTAATGATTTTTAAAATGGCTATTAGAAACTCTAAGTTTCAGTAGAATTTCAACTTCATTTCCAGGCTTCCTAGTGCTTCTATAACATTTAACAAGCAAATATCATTATATTTTGGCTTTGAGTTTACGAGTTTTTAAAGTCAACTCAGAAAAAATGGAATCATGATGATTAGACTCATGATTCTCATTGAAGTAAAAGTAATGATGTCTCAGATCACTTTTTTTTTGGCCTCCAAAGGAAAATTATCCTGAATTGAGACCTGAGTGTCTAATACATGTATCATGTCAAAATACTTCCAGACAAATCAGTACCGTCTAAATGGTAAAACCACGCATAGAAACTTGGATAGAAAAATCAACACTCATACTTGGTGTTCACAAAAATTAGTGTATACACATGTGTGCTTTAGCTTTTGAATATGAGTTCTATATGGCTAAGGAAACAGTTTATAAGTGCATTAGAAATAAGTTTATTCTGCCTTGCAACTGACTGTAAAGAGGTCACAATAAATGCAGGATTAAGTACCTATTATCTTGGAGCTATTACTAAAGAAAATATGTAGCTAACAAGCAGGACTTCAAGAAGACAATACATCATTACAAAGGAACAAAGCTGGACTAAATTCTGTTAGCTTCATTCTCTGATCCAAATCCTTCCTTAATCACTACAGCATAAAAACTATAGCATGCGACAGAACAACACATCACTGTAACATCTCTTTGCAGAGATGATTGTCAAGATCAACAAGAACAACAGAATGTACCCCAGAAAATAACTTGCAGGAAAGCAGGGATCTTTCCCGTTTTAGTCAAATATTGTTTTCTTAGCACCTAGAAAGTATGGTGCATTACATTTCTCAATAAATATTTGTTGAATGAATACATGAATGAATAAATAACTAAAGGAATGAATATTGAAGACAACGCTGAGGAATTTATTCCTTGTGCAGACTTTACAATGTAGACATGTAGCTAACATTAATTATTAGTGGCGCCTGGGTGGCTCAGTTGGTTAAGTGTCCGACTCTTGGTTTTGGCTCAGGTCATGATCTCATGGTTCATAAGTTAGACCCTGCATTGGGCTCTGTGCTGACAGCGTGGAGCCTGCTTGGGATTTTCTCTCTTCCTCTCACTCTTCCCCTTCCCTGTGCATTCTCTCTCTCTCTCTCTCTCTCTCTCTCTCTCTCTCTCTCTCTCTCTGAACAAACTTTAAAAATATATGATCATTAAATGAATAAATGCCTCCAGAGCTCTAGAATGGTAGAGACAGTACAGGTTACATTAACAAACCGTCAAGCAAAATTCTGGTTTTGTATGATAATACAACACCTAATCTTGGCTACTGAGTATGAATTGTCTCCCCTTGCTGAAAGGAATAACCCTCATTCTGCAGTGGATTCTGACATCAGACACAAGGATGGGGGAGCCTGGGGAAAGTGCTCTCCCATCCATCCTTGATTTTGCCTTGCTATTTACTAGTCAGTTACCTCTTTGAAGCCCCTTACCCAGAAAATGAGCCTTTGAATTGTTCTTCGGTGAGTAAGTCCTTTCTGTTCCCGTCCCCAACTTCCTAGTGTCCTTGCTAATCACTCAAGACTGGGTTGGAGACCTGTGAATTTTCATCCGTTTGTCCTTCATCCTTCCTGTCTCAGTCTCTGGGAAATCATCAGTCCTTACCCTATGTGCGGTCAGGATGCCCTCCCAGGTAATCTTCTTGGGGGAATTTGAAACAACTGTAGCTATAGATTAGGTAATACTCTAGCATCAATAAGAAATTTCCTGGTAACTAATACTGTTGTCGTATAAGATCATATAAGAAAATATATCTATTCTTAGGAAATACACACTGAAATATTTAGGAGTAAAGAGGCCTGATGTCTCCAACCTATAGGCAAATGGTTAAAAAACAAAAAACAAAAAAACCTCGGGCACCTGGGTGGCTAAGTTTGTTAAGCATCTGACTCTTGGTTTTGGTTCAGGTCATGATCTTACCATTCGTGAGCTGGAGCCTCTGACAGTGCAGAGCCTGCTTGGGATTCGCTCTCTCCTTCTCTCTGCCCCTCCCCTGCTCGTGCTCTCTCTCTCAAAGTAAGTAAACTTTAAAACAACAACAACAACAACAACAACAACAACAAAATAAACCCAAACCTCTGTGTATGCATGAGCATGGAGAGAGACTGATAGGAACAGAGAAAGAGAAAGGGAATAATAAATCAAATGGCACAACTTAATATAAACTATTGCAGAATTGGGGCACCTGGGTAGCTCAGTTGGTTAAGCATCTGACCTTGGCTCAGGTCATGATCTTGCAGTCTGTGAGTTCGAGCTCCACATCAGGCTCTGTGCTGACAGCTCAGAGCCTGGAGCCTGCTTTGGATTCTGTCTTCCTCTCTCTCTGCCCCTCCCCCATTCATACTTGCTTGCTAGCTCTCTCTCAAAAATAAATAAACATTAAAAGTAAATTAAACTGTTGCAGAATTTTGGCAGAGCATATGGAAGTTTTTCACACTATTGTTACTTTTCTGTAGGAATGAAATAATATAAGTGATAATTGTTATGAATTATAAAATATACACTCATAAAAATTTTTAGAAGTTACTAACAACAACTACTGAAAGCTGCTGCATTAATATCTGGTCCCAGAGGACGTGCTCACCATACTTGGTCCTGTCAACTTCTGTTAGTCCAGACTGCTTTCATGAAGTCTCCTTTTCAAGCTCCTCCATTTGAGGGCTGAGCCCATCACAATATCCTGCTTTTTGGCTTTTCCTGCTATAGGTCAGGCATCAGCTGTGGGGCCCCAGAGGCTCCATATGTCACAGATGTGGATCTCCAGATGGCCTCCCTAAGGTGCCATTCTCTGGTTTTCGTGTGAGAGGGAAGATTTCTTTATCTCTCCCCTATAAAGACTCCAAGCATACTGAGAAGTATGTTCAGGGGCATCTTGGCAGACCAGTCCATTGAGCATCCAGCTCTTGATTTCTGCTCAGGTCATGATCTCATGGTTCATGGATTGAGCCCCACATTGGGCTCTGTGCTACAGTGCAGAGCCTGCTTGGGATTCTCTCCCTCCCTCTCTTTCCACCCCTCCCCAGCTCGTGTGCGCGCTCTCTCTCTCCCCCTCTCAATAAATAAATAAATAAATAAATAAATAAATAAATAAATAAATAAATATTTTAAGTATGTTTAAAGAAATTCTTCTGTTTCCAAGAACCTTGCTTCTCTTTTACCCTTTTACATCGTCCAGGTAGGAGAGAGGTTGTCAAACCAACTTTAAAAACTGCCTTTAAAAGTTCTATGTAGATTGCAGTCTCTCACTCTGGAATGTACAGGTTCTATCACCTATCATTTCCTTCTTGGCCTTTGAGACCTTTGCTGAACCTAAGTCAAAAATTAGATTTAATTTCCTGGTTATAGTGATAATTCATCACTCATGACCTCCAAGAAAAGAACTAATTATGGACTTCTTTCTAGGATAAGTCAAATTTAAAAACGACATGGCAGCAAGGTTTATCTAAAAGTCATTTCTAGTACTAAGATTGATGCCCACATAGATTTTCTATCTTTAGAAAGATAGGTCCTGGGCTGTTTTGCTGTATACTGTAGCTTCCAACTCTACTCTGTGAAGAAGCTTCATCTGGCATAGTGGTTCTCAAATGTTTTGGTGTTACACCTCCTTTACACTCTTAAAAATTATTGAGGATTCCAACTTGTTCCTATGCTAAGTTCCACTACAGATACATCACCTATTAGAAACTGAAAATAATAAATGTGGAATATTATTAATTGATTAAAACAACAGCAATGAACAATAAATCTATAACATGTTATTAAAAAAAACCCTATATTCCAAAACAAAATAGTAAGAAGAGGGTCACTGTTTTACACATTTGTATATCTTTTTAAATATCTAATTAATACAAGATGGCTGGACTCTCATGTCTGCATCTTTAGTCAGTTTGTTGTGTTATATCCTGTAACCTGTGGAAAATTCCCTTGTGAAACTGTCAGATGATGTGATGAGATTTAATTAAGAAGTTACTAGGAAACTAGTTTTGATCTCACAGACCTCTTGAAATGGTCATTGGGCCTGCAAGTTCCTCAGACCACACTTTGAGAACAACTAATTTACAAAATCAAGCATTTGTTTAGGACTGACAATCCTGAGTTTGAATCCCAGTTTGCTTCCAGATGGTTTTAAGGCCTCCGTTGAATTGAACCCTGTAAGAGACTCAAGAAATCAAGATAATGCTACTTTACTGAGAACTAAATGAAATAACATGTAAAGTTCCTCTCAATAGTTTAGCACAAATCACTCATATTTGGTAAAAGTAAGTTTCCTCTTTTCTTCCTTCTGCAAATCCATTGGCTCTCATGATTATACTGTTAATGTTAATTGGTTTTTGAACTTGGTAAGATTGTGTCCCTTGTTTTCCATGTCCTCAGTGGGGGAGAATAAACAAAACAAAGAACAAAACAGAAATAAGAATAGCTACCTTACAGGACTGAAACAGTGACAAAGGAAAATGAGCTGAAGATGTTTTGAAAAAGTAAAAGGGACATTGAAATATAAGAAATGCACTTATTTTGGCAGCAGAATAAAAATGTGAAATGAATAACTGTGCTACTTAGACAAAATTCAGCTCTTTGAAACATAGAATAAACACATGAGTTATGTTAAATTATTTCCTTAAGAATCCTAGGTTTGAGCACTATACATGTTCTCGGTCCCTGATTCTTGTTGTCAAGTTACATGGCACACTGAAAGGTTAAATGCTTTCCAGGGGTCAGGTGATGGCCTGCTGTGCTTCCATCACTAGCTGACTTTCTGATTTGGAGAAAATCCACCTCTTGGAACAGCAGTTTTCATCTTTAAAATGATTTTTTGGAAGGCTAGGTACTCGTTCTTTCAGTTCCCAAATCTCTAAAATAATCCTCGGAATTTTTGCAGAAGGGAAGTGTTTGCCATATGTTAGACTCGTCTCATCACTACATACATATAAACAGTTTTCATTGAGGGCCACTGCATGGAGGACAAGTGAGAGGTATCTGGATAGTGACCGTTCTCCATTTAAGGGAAAATCAGCCAGTTATTTAGAGAAGCTTGCCATAAGAAGAAAAAGTTCCTATTTTACACCTCATCATAGAATCTCTACTCTGGAGCTGCATTTTTGTTTCTCAGTAGCCCAAGACCAATTTTATAACTCAGTTGTCTCCCAGCTAAATGTGCAGCCTGCTGCAGAGATGGGTTTTGAAGCTTAACCAGAGAAAACGGTCTATCTAAAGAGTGCCTGCATACATTTGCAGGGATGTTTTTCGAGTTGAAAGAAGCTTTGCTTCAGTTTGTTTTCTTTTTGAGGTAAGCTTACAAAAACTATTAGCAAAAAGAGATATATCAAGATTAGACCATAGAGAAATTGAGCCAGAATAGAAAAGCTGTGGTCTACATGTGCAATTATATTAAATGTCCAGCATGCACCAATGTTGACTAAGTCTGAGATGATGTCAGAATTTCTAATCTCATTAAAATATTATTGAAAAGCTGCACCAATTCTTCATGAAGCTATTTAGAGTTGTCATCACAGTACGTTTTTACTTTCACCACCCATTAAGTAACCTTGCTCAGCACTGGCCTAAGAATTAAACACCACAAGTTTCTTCAAAGGATTCATATAACGGTGCCCGGGTGGCTCAGTCAGTTAAACATCTGACTCTTGATTTTGGCTCAGGTCATGATCTCAAGGTCTGTGAAATTGAACCTCTGCATCAGGGTCTGTTCTGAGTGTGGAGCCTGCTTAGGATTCTCTCCCTCTCCCTCTCCCTCTCCCTCTCCCTCTCTCTGTCTCTCTCTCTCTCTCTCTCTCTCTCTCTGCCTCTCTCCATCTCTGCCCCTCACACACACACACTCTCTTTCAAAATAAATAAATAAACTTAAAAAAAACACAAAGTATTCATGTAGCAAACAATATTTAAACATTAGAATGATGCATTTTCTTCGAAGTGTTTCCTTTTCAAAGCACAGAAAACCCAGATCCATTGCTATGGCAAGATCAGCAATATAAATTCATGGTTTTGTCCATCTATTTTTCTACAGGAGTGACAGAGTTAGGAAAGGAATGCCTAGCGCACACGCTGTAATGTGGAGAAAAAAGAAATCACGCTTCTCTACGTTCCAGCATACTGAATTGTTTTCCTTTATTTATATGCACTTCCTGCTAAGACTTTGTGTTCTGAAAACAGAAAAAGGGAGGTTGACTTCCTATTAACAGTGCATGATATTTTCTTCTCTTTCAAGAGAGGAGGCAAATGAGCACTTTTATTATCCTGACAGGGAAATGTCCTGAGTGTCCTGTTAATTGAAATGGACAACTTCTAGGCTGAAAGATCTGTCAGGTGGTCTCTTCGCAGCAACATAATGCTAACCACAGGCTCAGATGAAATGAGTCACATTCACAACATGCTGCTGGTTAAATTGATTTAGGGAGATAGAAATTACACTTTGGGAAATAAACGGATGATCACAGAAACATACATTAAAAAACTGCTAATTCATACTGATGAAAAACATCCTTGGTGTTTTACTTCATTTGCATACAAGGTCACAAATGCTGTTAATACCAAGGTCAGGGGGAAAAAAGATAGTGGGCCTTCCAAATAATTTATTTTAGATTTGAAGTGTCAGATCCTGTATCAACTTGGAATGTAGTATTCATTCTCTTGCCATATAAATTGACACTGCTTTTGTTTCTCAGAATGAGGTTTTGCATCAACTCTCTGGGTGAGTAGCCTATGGTGCAGTATATTACCCAAAAGCAATTTGTAGCGATGTTGAAAGAAAAATAAATGTATCTTTGCATCACAGGAAACCCCTACTTCTTGAATGGGTTATGAAAATGAAAGCATTTTAATACATATAACAATTGGTTAGTGTTTTGTTTGATTTCACTTGCAAATTTTGCTTCTGGTTTCTCTAGCCAACAATTTTCTCTTTCTCTGGCATGACGGATTTTAATAGGAAAAATTGCTGTAGGTTCTTTCCTCACTTCTAGAAAACAAAAATTAAAAACAAAACAAAATCCCAAATGGCATTTTGCCTAACAAAGTTAAAAGCAGCGAACAGAGTACCAACAGGACAGATGAATCATTGATAAAAAGCTCTCATGATGGCTACTGTTGACCATTACATCTATACAGGTGCAAATTGTGTGTTAGGTAGACACCTGAATTATGTTTGCATATAGCATAATTATGATATTAATCATCACTGTATACATTGATTTATGTAACTTATATCCTCTGTGACTTTTGCAGTATAAATCTGGGATTGCTGATGGTAATTCAAACTGGTTATCTTTTGGCCAACTCAATTGGGACTCAAATTTCTGCAATAGTATTCAATAATCACCCTCAAATTAAATTATTTTACGAAGGATATTAACAGAATTCACATTAACGAAATATTATGCCTGTATATTTATGAACCATGAGATCATGCTGTGCTGCCTTTATTTTGACTGCATTTCTCTCCCCATTCAACAGTTAGACCGTAGGCAGCAATCTGTATCTCCAGATACAGTTTGATAAAGGACAGGGGCTCAAAAACTACTTGCTGAATGAATAAAGAAGTGAACAAGATACAAAGGAATATAAATTTGGGGTATGGCAACTCAATTTAACTGATACATATCCTCATTTCAATAAAAATTTGCAAATAGTAACCATTTACAAAGTGCTTATTATATGCTGAGAGGGACATAAAGCACCTTACCTTTGTGGTTTCATTTCATCTCCAAAACAATTCTATGAGGAGGTACTCTCCCGTCTTAAGGATAATAAAACTGAGCCTCAGAGAGTGGAAGGGATTCTCACAAGGTCATAATCCTACTAATTCGTGGAACTGGGATTAACATGCATCGTTTCTAAATTATTCTTAAGAAATGTTTTAACTATTAAAGAACTCAGGCTTGTGTCTTGCTTATTGAAGCTAAATAATGAAAGCTATAAGGAGCATCTTCTTCCAGGAAAGTTCTAGACTCCCCGACCTTCAAATGGCAGGTGTTTTTCTCTAGGTCTTCATACGATTTACATCGGCCCTATCCAACCAAATGACACCCGTTTCCAGCACTTTTTTCCTCTCCAGCACTTGGCTTTCACTCAAAATCTGTAACACTTGAAATAAAGGATTTAATGGCTATAAAAACTTTGAAAACCGTATCTTTTGTCTAAAACCAAGAGGTCCTCCTACTAATAGAATAAACCTGGTCTTCTCCTCCTCCATTATCCATAGCCATCCATGCTACATTACCCTTCTAATAAGCACTAGCAATTTTCTTTAAAATAGATTCCTTTTTAACCATCCCCACTGACCTCTTCCCCTTCTTCCTGGACCATCGCCATGGCTTCCTATAGACTCCCTGCCACGAGTTGCCAATTTCAAATGTGTCTCCTTCTATCCATTTATTACCATGTTGACAGAGTTATTTTATCAAAGTACAGTCTAGTCATGTCAATTTTCTGGTTAAAAATTTTCAACAGCTGCTTCCTGAAATTCCTTAGCAGAGTGTGTAGGGTCTTTATCAACCTAATCTCTCTTTACATTTTTGACCTCTTCTTCTGACATTGGCTATAAACTGAATGTGTTCTGACCATGTTGAAGTCTCCTACTCACAGTGTCATGCTCTTTTATATTTCCCAATGTTGTGTCACACCTCCCCATCTATCAGTTCTGTGGTTAATACACACACACACACACACACACACACACACACACACACACACTTTGCAAAACAATTAAACCATTATCTTTCCAGTGAGACTTTTACTAGTTTTTCAAACTACCCTATTGGATATTTGCTGGTTTATTTACATGCCTCAGAGACTACTCCATTGTGATTATTTGCTTACATGCCTGATTATTTTATTAGATTGTGAGATCTTTGAGGATAGAGCTATGCTTAGTTATTTCTGTATTCTTAACATGTAGCATAGTGCCTGGCACAAAACAAGTGACTAATACAAAGAAGCGTGAAATGTGCATACTATTATTTCTAATATTCTTTTCTCCTGATCTGAAATCGTACTTTCCTTAAATGTGAATATCTGCATTTGATAAAATAGAGTAGTTCCCAGGTTTCAGTTAGCTGTCCTGAGGTTGTCTTCTTTAACATCACTTTTGGAGGTCTTGTGAAATATTACAGAATCATCCTCTTCCCCTATTCCCATCAGGGATTTTAAACAAGTCAACAAATCCTCACAGCAGGTATCTTCAAAAGTGGGTTATGGAAGTAAGAGAATTAACAGGAACACAATAAGCTCTTTGTCCATATCTGGGAGTAGATAATTGGGGAGATCAGTTTTTTGTCTCTTCAAATGTCCAAAGTGATTTTAGCTAGTGGGTGGTAAAATTTGGATCTATGGTGGCTTCTATCCAACATACTGCCCTCCTTTTAATAAAAGTTAATAATTCTATCAAATTATGACTAATCGGGAGTTATTTATTAAGTTGTTACCAAGTGAATACACCAAATGCAGATACTTAAATCCTAAACATATAGAGGAACTTAACATAATCACTGCCTCCTCCATGACATCATTAAAATCAACTTTTACTCAGTTTACAAATCCATTTCAAATTAAGTTGTAGAAAGCACTGCTCCCCACTTAGTGATCATAGATTTTGTAATTGAGTTTTTCCCCTTTAAAATTATAAATATACCATGGGATAATATTTCTGACACCAGTGCACTTAGCAAATAATTTAATTGTTCTCAGTTCTGAAAAACTGACCTCTATGTAGTTTAAGTTGCTCTCCTTTGCCAAGTTATAAATAAAAAATGCAACAATGGTTTGCAGTTGAAATATAATTACAACCAATATGACAGCAATAGAACTGAGGACAGCTGTTTAAATAGGAACAATTTGACTCCAACGGAAAACATAATGCTTATGGAAACACTCGAGGCAGCTTTAATTCTAGAAACAACAAGTATGAGATTAGAGCATTGAAGAGCCATGAGCCCATTCTTTTAAGCTTTTATCTGGACAAAATGTATCAGAAAATTCATTGTAATGCCCTACCTCACAGAGATGTCATAGTGAAAGGATATAAAATTTTTGATCTAATTAGAGGAAAACAACTTCTGTCTTTAACTTTGTGGGGTTTTTGTTTTCATTACACACTCTGTTTAGAATGGTAACACACAAATAACAAATCTCAGCTATATTAGTTGAATGTGCTTTGGTGAAAGAAGAGGTATCATCTGACCCAATTAATCTTGATTTGGGATAGCTGCTTGATAAATGATTTCCTGGGAAGGGAGGCATCATGGCTCACTGCACTTTGTTTTCATCTTAGATCTGGTGTGAACTCACTATGTGACCTTGGCAAAGTCATTTAACTTCTCCTTACCTCTTTTCATTTGTAAAGTATAGCTAATCCTGGCCAGCCTCACTTTGGCAGAAATAAACACTAATATTATATATTCAGTAAGTATGAACATGATATTAACTATGTAGTTTGAATTTATTTAAATAGATGCTATGGTATTTATTTTGGTCCATTAGATATAGGTCTGCTGGCTGTATGAAACTAGAATGATATTAATATAATCTATATTGCCTAAGTCTCTGTAATACACACAGTTTTATAATTTTGACTATTTGGTTATTGATATAAAGAATAAACATGGTGGATAAGAATATAACTATATCACTGATCTAAGCCTCTGAACAAACTGCCTTCATATAGAACTGAGTATTTCTGAAAACTACGTACTTTGAATTTATTTAAATAGATTTATTTTGGTCCATTAGATACAGGTCTGCTGACTGTATAAAACTAGAATAATATAATCTATGTTGCCTAAGTCTCTGTAATACATACAGTTTTATCATTTTAATTTAAATATTCTGAATCATTAGCAAGGTAGTAAGTGATAGAGGTAGAAACAATATTAATCAGATAGAGAAACTCCCAAAGAGACAATATGTGTTGTGAGTTGATGTACATAGTTAAATGAAAAAGAGGAAAAGCAAATAAAATGTTGGTTACTTATTCAAAATGAAGGGACAATATTATAAACATTTAAAATGGACTTGGCTCTATGAAGAATAAGCTTAGAGTACAGCTTTATGTTTAATTTTTTTTAGCTTAAATTTCATATGAAGATTTTGGAAAAAGTTTTCGGAGAGAAGAAGTATTTACACCAGATATAGGCATGATATAGAATGGTTAAAGGGAAGAAGAACTCTAAACACTATTCTAAATGGTATCAAGTATTTGAAAAGAATTGTAATCACATTTGAATGTAGATTTTAGGTTAGACTTAAGAAAAAATGTATTTATTATGAGAGTTGTTTTTGATGAAACTATTTGAATTGCTTTTTCCCCTAGAAATTGTCAAAAATATACTAGATTTATTTTTAAACAAAATTGATATGATAAAATCTTATTTTTTAATTATTTTTTAAAAAAATAATGTTTATTTCTTCTAGAGAGAGACAGAACATGAGCAGGGGAAGGGAAGAAAGAGGGAGACACAGAACCTGAAGCAGGCTCTCTGCTTCAGCACAGAGCTGTCAGCGCAGAGCTCGATGCAGGGCTTGAACTCACGAACCGTGAGATCATGAGCTGAGCCAAAGTTGGACGCTTAACCAACTGAGCTACCCAGGTGCCCCAAATCTTATTTTTACATAAAGAGAAAAAGATACAGGCTACTTAGCCTCCTATAGGCTACTTAGCCCTTACTACCTAGAAGGAAGTGCTTTTTCACATACTAAATCAAGAATTAATCTGAAGTTTTGGTTTGTTTTCTAGAAGTGGGTTTGATTGGATGCCTTATTCAGGCCCCTTGGGAATGAACTAGATGTTATATGGGAAACACAGAAGGAATATAATGGAATGTGTCTAAATTGATTGCAGATAAGCAGGCGAGATGACTTAATGAGAGAGGGCTATCACGTTTACAAACCGGTGATACAGCAGCATTCAGTGGCAAAAAAAAAGTTGGCTAAAACCGAAAGTGCATATTGTGGTATAGCTCACAAACAGTGAATTCATCTCGGCATTCCTGGTGCTTATTACTGGGTCCAGCACATGCCAAATATGAAATATATGGTGGCCCAGTATAGTGAACTGAAATCACAAATCTGGCTGTCTTAGAATATTGTAAACTCTTCATTTACTTCTTCAACAAATGTTTATTAAACACCTACTATGTGTAGTCCATATGGTGAATAAAAAGATAAAACACCCAGTTTCTACTATCAGTCTAGTTATGGAGACATTAAGCAAATAACCTCATGAAAGAGTATGTAATAACACTTTGGGAAACACTCCATGAGATAGAAATAGTGTTAAAAATAAGTAGATATAAAATAAAGAAAATAAATAATGAATAAAAATAATGTTAAACAAAAACTAAGCTTGACTGTCTTCTCTAAGTAAGTGACTCCTGAGCTGACAAGTGAAGGACGAGTATTGAGTTGGGCTGACATGAAAGTAAGCAGACGTGGCTATATCCAGGTAGAGGAGACTGTGGGAAGAAAGGGCCCTATTACATGGAGGTGTGTGGCATATTTAATAAAGCAAAGAAAGATGAGATACGCAGTTGAAGGAGGGTTGGCACACATCCTATAGAGCATGGCGAGCCTCATTTAAAAAATGACTTCATCATAGAGATGAGAAACCACAGGAGGAAAATCACATTCTGGCTGCAGGGCAAGGATAGTCTGGGAAGAGGTATGGGAAGCAGCTACAAAGTACGCTGTGCTTTTCTCAGGATTGAATGTGTGTCTATAGAAAGCTGTCAGGAGTTAGTATAATTTTTTTTTCTCAGCTCTTTTTGGAAGCAAGAGCTATAGAATGGTGACGACCCCATAGATCTCAGAAGTGTTACAAAAACGAATAAGAGAATTGGGAAAGCCCAATTGCCTGCCTTACATATTGACAATTCTGCATACACTTGTATTTTTATTAAAAAAGAGATGTGGCTTGCCATTTGTATATCAAGTATTAAGTGGTCAGTTAGGCTTGAGTGGGAGATGGCTTGAACTAGATACGGCCAGAAAGTAAGACACCATCCAATAGATTAGATCCAAACTTCTAAAACTTAAATCGGTATCTAGTCTATAGTCATTTTGCTAACATAAGCTGTTGTAAAACTTTAGAGCTGTTTGTCCATGTGTAGTCTGCCTACTCTTGAACCAGAATCAACTGGACTGGTTTTTAAAAATGAAGAGTCTGGGCCTCTTAGCTCTTGACCCTCCAGGCTCTTAGGTACATGGAGGATTTTCAGGAAAACCTGTGTTTCAGTCTTAGGCAATGATTCCCAAGCATTATTATACAAGTACTGGAAAGTTTATAAAATGGAAATTCCCAGGATCCATGCCCAGAAATTTTAATTCAAGAGATTTGGGGTGACTAGGCATAGATTTTTGTTGTTGTTTAAATGAAGCTTAGGTGAACTTTAAGTGCAAAGTTAAGAGCCATTGGTCTAAAAGTTTTTCTTAGTTTATTCGAACTGTTTCTAGTAAGATCTCTCAGAAATCATATATACTGCCGTATGATAAGTTCTTCAAGGTCAGGGGTACTGTCCTTCTCAACTTTCTCTCCTCAGCATTAGGATAGGGTTAAATCTTACCATTCTTTGAATCCCAGATAAAATGTCATTGCCTCTTGACTAAATGGAATGCTTCTCTGCAGATTCAATACCTCTGTGTAATTTCCCAAATCACTCATCACACTTCTTTATAATAAAACAGATTATTTTTCTTCTGTAAACTCTGGGAAACTGTCTATTTTGTGCTCAGTAGAATTGGTAATATCTCGTGGAGTACCTGGCACTTAAGAGGCACTTAATAAATACTTACTGAATGAAAAAATATGCAGGAAATATTAAATGTTTTGATTACTTGAAGACTGTGATCTCTTTTAACCTCTAGTGAAAAGATATTATTTCATTTAAGGTTTATATTAGACCCTAAAGTAACTTTTTAGGCTACTACTAAGAAATAGCCCCATCAAATTCTGGTAGAACTTCTCAACAGTGATTGGCATAATGGCCCAAATCTGGTCACCTCTCACTATATTTGCAGCCATAATCCTTGTCCAAATGCCTTCATCTTTCCCTTAAAGGAAAGTTGAATAGGCTTGAAAAATGAACACATCCTCATAGGAGCAAGATGGCTCAGGAATTAGATGGGTATTCAATAAAAAGTAGATTTAGAAGATCTAACTTTAGAAGAAAATGGTCTTCAGAGACTGAAATAAATAATTAAAATATAGATAAAAAGATAAAGTGGTTAGAATGGGATCCTGGCGGGGCAGGGGGAGTATCCACAAGATTAATATAAAAGCCGGCAGCAGAACAGGACTCTATTAGCCTAAAGTATAGGAATACAGAAAGTATAGGTAAGACTAGAAAAGTCAGGATCTGGGTGTCTTGGAGGCATTATAAGAGACACTGAAGTTGGTAAGAATCCAGATTGAATAAAGACTATAGTTCAGTGGGCTTTGATAAGTGGGGGGTTCAAATATGGTTTCAAGTCGAGAGGAACAGCAAAAAGTATGAGCTTGATGAGAGAAAGCATTGGGAAAAGTTATTATGGACCACTTGGTCCCTGTTAAGAACACATGACGAGACACGATTTTGGGAGGAGAACGTGTTCAGAATGAAATGGATGAGTCTGTGGAAGGGCAGCCACAGTGAAGACAGGACGTGATATGGATACACGTGAGATACTCCTCACCTTTTATTTTCTGAGAGAAGCAAGAGACATCTAGTCTAATCTTGAACTTAGACTGAAAAGAAAAAAAAAACATTCAATTTGTTTCTGTCCAATTTTCATCTTGTCACGGTCCCTTTTCAATTCTAATTCTATTGATTTTTCCAACCTCTTTTTCTATTGTACTAGAAAAATATTGAAAGAACAGGATAAAAAAACGTTAACCTACGGTAATAGGAATGCCGTAGTATTCATCTAGCAATAAAAAGAAACCCGTAACACCTCTGGTACCAGACCTTAAAGTCCACGGAGCTCACAGTATTCCATTCAGTGACACTGGAAAGCAAGTTAAGAAAACATGAATATTATCAGAGCTTAGTATTGTGAATCCAAGAGAGCATAATTGTGACAATGAGGGAAGTGTCATGAAATATATAGAGAATGCCTTTTCTGAGCTGAGGCTTAAGTAGCTATGGAGTAAGGCACCAAATCTGGTTTAGGAAGAAAATATGAAAATGAAAGAAAGGTAGAAAAAGGAGTTAATGAAATAGAATTGATATGGATAGAAAAACAAAGAAGAGATACAGGTTAAAGCACACAGAATTTCGGGGCCCTTGGGTGGCTCAGTCCATTAAGTGTCCGACTTAATTTCAGGCCAAGATTTCATGATTCACAAGTTCAAGCCCTGCATCGGACTCTGTGCTAACAGCTCAGAATCTGGAGCCTGCTTCAGGTTCTGTGTCTCCCTCTCTCTCTGCCCCTCCTTTGCTTGCTCTCTCTCAAAAATAATCATTAAAAAAATAAATAAACATTAAAAAAAAGTATGTGGAATTTCAAAATTTCAGAATATATATTTATAGTTCACAAATTATAAAATAACCAAAATAACAACTGGATTCACTTTTCCTAAATTTTATTATTTATTTATTTATTTATTTATTTATTTATTTAATTTTTGAGAGAGAGAGAGATTGAGAATGAATGAATGAATGAGTGAATGAATCCCAAGAATGCTCCACATTGCCAGCACAGAGTCCGATGTGGGGCTCAAACTCAAGAAATGTGAGGTCATGACCTGAGCTGGAATCAAGAGTCAGATGTTTAACTGACTGAGGCACCCAGGCTCCCCACTCTCTTATGTCACTAAGCAGTGTACCACACAGTTAAGAGTTTGAGTTCTACGTTTGTATTTATTTTAGTTTTGATTGACAGCAGGTGATCTTAGACACAGCCATTAATCTTTCTAAGTCTCAGTCTTTATCAGTAAAACAGGGATAATTATGCTACTTACTTCATAACATATGTACATTCAATAAGTGAAATAAAACACGTAAGTGTTTGTTATGATGCCAGGAAACAAGTAAGAACGTAAAGCATGAATTTCGTATTAATAGCTATGATTTGCTTTGTTGCCTTTGCTAGTGCTCATCAATAATGAAATGTGCAGACGTATTCTGGGTGTCAGGAGAAAACTGAAAGTAGGGTTGCCTCCTGTTTTCAACAATCCAGAGAGTGACTGGCCTTGCATAAGTAATTGGAAGCCCGAAACAAACAGAAGAAAATCAGAGGGATCTTTATCTAAATGGTAAAGATAAAGCCACTAGCGTTTAAAATATTGATACAGGAATACATGATACACAAATGTTGAATAGAGTTTTGTTTTCTCATGGAAAGTCCTAAAAATCCATAAAGCCTTTAAAATACCATCTTATATTTCACAACAGCTACCACAGAAATTGTTACAAGCAACAAAAAGAGGTATCGTCTTGAAAGTTAAACATTTAATGAAAGTGAACAACTCAGATTTAAAATTTGATGCAAGGCTTCTAAATGGAGTAATAATGTTCTCGGAGCACCTGGGTGGTTCAGTCAGTTAAGCGTCTGACTCCTGATTTCAGCTCAGGTCATGATCTCCTGGTTTGTGAGTTCGAGCCCCAAGTCAACCTCCACGCTGGGAATGCAGACCCTGCTTGGGATTCCCTCTCTCTCTCTCTCTCTCTCTCTCTCTCTCTCTCTCTCTCTGCTGTTCCCCACCCTCCTAAAATAAGTAAAGAAAAATAATTTAAATGGAGTAATAATGTTCAAAGTAACCTTGGAAGCATGAATATGGGGAGAGCAAAGCTAAAAGTTATTACAAATTTTACAATGTTTTTCCTATTTAAGAGGATTGTTCTTGAATGCTTTCTTGTTCAAGTAGCAGAGAAATTAATGGAGTTTTTATTAAACCCTTTTGGGATAGACACAATGGGCACAGAAGACGTTAGGGCACTTGTCCATGAGGGCATTTGTTAGGGAAGAAAATGAACGAGAAACAGAGTGAATAGTAGAGGATGACACAGGAATCGTTTGGAGTACCTAATGCATCCATCCAACCTAGTTCTGAGCCCGCGATCCTGGGAATCATCTGTGACTTTTTTCCTTCCCTTAATGTCTATATTATGAAAACTTACCTGTCACACCTCCACAAAATGGTCCAGATTCGACCACCTCTTACCATTCCCATTGCCACTATCATTGTCCGAAACACCTTCATCTTTTCCTTCGATAACATGCTTTACTTACTATCTTTACTCTTTTCTACCTACGTTCAGTATTCTACCCATAGCCTGCATTTTCTTGTCAAATATAAATTTGGTCAGATTGTCTCTCTGCTTAAAACATTTCAGTGATTCCCCATCATGGTTGGAATTAAATTTAACCACTTCTCATGGTTTCTAGGATCACACATGTTTTGCCCCTATTATTTTGCAGTCTCCTTCTCTGTGCACTAAACTCCTCATACTGTCTGCTAGAACAAATCAAGGTCAGTTCTATCTCAGCACCCTTGCATAGCCTGAGCCATCTGCTTGGAACCCTCTTTCTCCAGTTATTTCAGGATGGTTGTTACTCTTTAAGTCTCAACTCAGAGACTTCCTCTGACCATCCTATATAAACAGCCCTTCTATTCTCAACTCACTACTCATTATTCCTCATATATCTTTGTGGGTTTTTTTTCCCTCACTACAGTAATAACTCTTTACATATGTGTGGGTTTATTTATTTTTTGGAACTATAAATTCTCTGCTTATAGTTTGTTTGTTTGTTTATTTATTGTATTGTGTAAATTCCCTGAAGGCAGGGATCCTGGTTGACAAATTTATTGCAGTATCCCCAAGTACCTGCTAAAACCAGTGCCTGATGTCTAGTAAGCATTTGTTAGTTGAATCCTGAATGAATGAAGGTGGTCACTACTTAGACCTGTCATCCAGATATAGTCCTATCTCTGAAGCCATCTACTCCCAGAATTATTTTCTGTCTTTGTTGAGCTTTTGCATGGAAAATCTTTCATTACTTTTCTAACAAGAACGGAACCCTTAAATCTTCTATTCACCTTCTGCTCCTCAAGCCTTTTTGTGACACCTCCTAGGAGAAGAAAGTTGACATACAATAACAAAAAGAAGCATAAATATTATCTAGTTTCTTCCCTCTATTATCAACTTAAACTTGCACTACCTTCTGAGTTCAGATTATCTGTTAACTTAAGAGAAAGATAACTCTAGATGTTGGGACAGAGTTTCTTATGACTTCAAATTCTCTCAGTACTGTCACAGCTAAAAGGTGGTTAGTGGCTCTGGGGACTGATCCATGCCATTAATTTCCTGTTAGGGTTAATAAAGCTGTGTTTGTTTTTTTTTTTAAGATTTATTTATTTATTTATGTATTTATTTATTTATTTATGAGAGAGAGAGAGAGCAAGAGAGAGAGAACACACATGAGCATGCAGGTGGGGGAAGGTCAGAGAGAGATAGGGAATGAATCCCAAGCACCCACCGTGCAGAGTCCGATGTGGGGCTCAAACTCACGGACAAGGAGATCATGACCTGAATTGAAGTCGAAAGCTTAACTGACTGAGGAATCCATGTGCCCCAATAAAGATGGTTTAAAAAAAAATACAACAATCGCATAAAACATGCCCCCCAATAGTTTCATGTGTCAAATGACTAACTTACACATAAACTTATAAAGCACATCTTAATTTTAATTTCATAACTACCTGAGTAAATTGTGAGCTGTAGAAATCCAGAGGACAGGGAGGTCATCATGGCCTGAAGTAATTAAAGAAGCATTTGGAGGAGGAGGGACTTGAGATGGGCCTTGAATTACTGTTGGATTTAAATAGTGGCTATACTTAGTCACATAATTTCCCCTCACCTAATTTTGAGGTGAAATTTGCATCTCCTCTCTGCCCAGTTTCTCCTGGCTGGCTGCCACGACTGTCAACAGCAGCAGCCCTTTTGCTGAAAAATGGCCAACAAGGTAACTGTGAATAATTTCAGACTGAACACATTTGAAACTCCACAAACTGAAATGTTAATGGGAAGGAGCACCTTAAGAGTATACTGTATGGATGCAAATCTTTTTGGTTTTTTGAATTTCTCCCAGAGGCTTTAAAAATGTAAAAAGCAACAAAATAGCAGGAGCTGCATAGTAACTGAAGTCAATAAGTACTGCAAAATATCTTAAGCATTTGAAACTAAACTGTGATTCAGAGGCATTAATCACGATGGTAACGTGTTTTGCCATATGCTTTCACGTGGCTCATCATGGAGAAAATGGGAACTTTGTTGAAGGATCCTCCTCTTATCCTGCACTAGGATCAAACTTAGGAAGTAAATCTCTTAAGCTTTCTGAGAATATCTCTTTGTGAATATCTGATGATCCTACGAAGCACATTTTAGAGAAATAACAAAACAAAGGAAAAAATGCAACTAAGGTTGGGCAGATGTCATTTCAGGGACTCTCAGAAGATGGCACTAAATATTCATCCCTGCTGACTGCCAAAAGACCAGAAAAGCCAAACATCCTAGCCTGCAGTGTCATCATTCTTAGTAACATGACTAGTTTTCCAAAAAGAGCATCTGTTGCCTGGAGCTCATTCATGGTCATTGCCACTTCTGCCTTTCCTGTTTGCCTCATAATACACTCCAATTACAATTTATTATGGAAATCACTCCGTGCATAATAGCCACCCTTTGGCCTTGGCAACTTTGGCCAGCTGTTGGCAAATTACTGCACTGGCCAGACCTAACCAAGTATTCTCTTGATACAGAACCTAATACTTTAACTCTCATGCCTTATATAAGTGATCTTCATACATGGTCACAAGTAGACCTGCCTGAGATAGAAAATCTGAAAGTAATAGATGCCATCACTTCTTCTCCAAGCTGACATGGAAATCAGTGTTTCCAGACAATTTCAAAATTCTGGTTTTCCCTAGAAGAGGACCTTGAGTAAAAAACCCTTCTGGTTTTTTATTTGTTTGGTTTCAGTTTTTTTGTTTTGTTTTCACTCAGTCACATCTTTTTGTTAGAAACTAAGATGTATCTTTTGTCATCCCCAAAGGCATACGCCATCACCCATCAAAGCAAACCAATTAGAGAGAAGAAAAAGTAGGCAAACTGAACACCCTCCAAATGGCAGTACTCCTGTAGGTACCATGAGTGCTAAGGTATTTCCATGGTGATAAGGACAATTTTAGGATGTGAGAATGGATTGAGAGCCTCATGAAGTATACACTGTTAGTGAGACTAGTTCTCAATTTGGGATTTTTTTAAAAAAACTTTCTTCCTTCCTTCCTTCCTTCCTTCCTTCCTTCCTTCCTTCCTTCCTTCCTTCCTTCCTTCCGGAGGCGGGGCAGAGAGAGGGAGAATCCTAAGGAGGCTCTGCACTGACCTTCCAGATGTGGGATCTGAGCCCTTTAACCCACGAACCGTGAGATCATGACCACAGCTGAAACCAAGAGTCGGACACTTAACTGAGTCATCCAGGCACCCCCTCAATTTGGAATATTTTTTTAAACTAAGTAAAAACATTTGGAACTCTTGAAGATTTTAATCCTCTTTCAGCATAGTAATTATAAACTGCATGGTCAGTGCTTATTTAACTATGCATCTTTTTAGTCCATTACTTCTCTGTCAGTGTAGGGCACATGTCTATTTGCTCTTAAGGATCTTATATGCTATCTGGTATATATTAATGATGCTAGTATAGGAACAAAATAATCATCATTTCTGAAGTGCTTCCCATGTGTCAAATACCCTGTACTTTACATATATTATTGGATTCAATATGTATTGTACAACAGCCCAATGAGAGAGACACTATTATGAGCCTTATTTTTTCTATAAAGAAACTGCAGATCATTGGGTTGAAATGATTTGTCTTACATCCAGGGCTAGTAAAAGGGAAACTAAGATGGTAATCTCAGTTTGTGTGATTTTACAGTCGATGTTTTTTATTTCTTTGAGGTATTTTTTCTTATTAATAAATACTTGTTTAATTAATTTCATAATCTGAATATTGTCATATTAAAAGATTATTAAATGGGTTCAGATATACTGTGAGTTGACTCATGCTCCCTTCCTAAAGTCTACAGTTGGCTTCTAACACCTGATGTTGGCTGTGACCTTTGACACAGGGTGTTCTGCTAACCTCACCTTGTATTATGGGAGTGAACAAAATTAGCATAGTTATATAGGAGGCTTATTATCTGGAGGATGCAGAGAGCTACTCACTGCAAGGATACCAGACTCTTTGTGAGATGCCGCCTCTCAGGGTTTTCAAGTTATGTTCCAGGGCACCTTTCTTTTCATGGAAGTATTATACATGCAGAGTTAAGCTTCATGTTTTTGTGTAAGTTCTCCTTTGAAAGTCTGACATTATATGTGCATGTTACCTGCCAAACCAGTGTCGTTGTTGAGGGGAAAGAGTTCTAGAGTCTATCACTTTATACCTGTGTGGCTTAGAGTAAGTTACTCAATGCTTTTCTGCTCAATTGTTTTAATCTAAATATGGAAATAATGTTTTCCTCATAATGTTGTAAAATTAAATAAGGCAAGGTACTTACAGGAGATGGGGACATATTAGATACTCAAAAAATTCCCATGTCTCTATCTAGATTATGTTCATTTTCACCCTGTAGGTATTAACAATTGCTACTATACTATTGAAAAACCCCAAACCAAGAGCAACATAACTTTCTAAATCTTTAGCCCCATATCAACAAAACAAAACAGCTTAAACATAAGATATAACTGGAAGTTTTCTGAAATACAATTGGTTATGCTAACCAATGAAAACAATCCTACAATAAAATGCCAAATTTGTATAGAGCTCAATATTTTCCAATAATGTTCTAAGTGCTTTCTATCCAAATCATGGAATTGATTAAACACAAAGGAAAAGTCAGTAAGAATTAACTGAGTTAATTACATGCTATAATTTTTTAAGACAAATTACAGTTGTCACCACATTTATAATCTAATTTATTTTCAATAAAAGCTTACTTTTAAATGTTCAAATATATTACTTTAAGAAATTTAGATAACTAGTAACTTTCGCCACTAACAACTGTAAATCAAACAAAAATTCAGTGGATGTAAGTATGTTTTCTTCATTATCATTTGGCATATGTATAAAATACATGTGATTGCCCTTTCTTGATTAGAATATTAGGTAAAAAAAAAGAGAGATAAATGAAAGGATAGAAAATTGAATTCTTGGTGGCATCATTACCCTAAAGATGAAGGTTAATTCTTTTATTATGGTTTCTGTTCATGGCAGTTTTTACACACAGTTGATGCTTTTCAAGATGCTGGCAATTGTTAATTTAAAATTGGAACAAAAGAAAGTAATTCTTTTAGAGGGAGTGATGATTCACATCCTGCAGATAAAAAAAATACCTCTACTCTGACTTCCTAATCTGACTTCAAAGCCTACATTCTTCTTTATAGAAGAGTTTCTATAGCATTACAAAAAATGAAAAGGGATTGCCCAACACACTTACAAATGGAGAAGTTAAGCTACATCACCAAAACTTAAAATATGAGTAGGTCATAGAAATTATGAAAACTAATGTTTCTCCACAGGGGAAAATGAAATACACATACATATTTTTAAAATAAATTGACCTGTAGAACTATCACTATCATTTAGGAGTTTGGGAAGATCTATAACATAATGTAAATTAAAATAGAACTTTCTTGTAATCAGAAACAAGGATGCAACAACCCCGCAATGACACATATTAGATCTATTTTACCAGCATGTTTTATACTTCCCTGAATCTCTCAAAATCTTTCAAATTTTGCAATGATGTCTTGAGCATGACTTTTATTATTTACATGAAGTTAGAAAAATCTTATAACCTGCAACTTTGCCATCTTGGGTTTTAAATAACATAGCCATTGTAGTATTTTTAACACTGCCTGGGACTGGTGGCATTTGGCAAGGTCACATGAAGGCCGGAACCCAGGTGCATTAGAAGAGTGAAAATTTAAAAGTCATCGATTGGAATTGTTCTTTCAGGGTCAGTTCTGGACCAGTAATTATTAAGGAACTAGATCTCAGGAGACGTCATGTGATAGAAACACTAAAATGTCAGGACACCAGTCATGGAGTCAAAGGCACTAGAATTTTTAAGGGAAAAATTGCCATGGAGTGGAGTGTTTGGCTTGAATTTCCTGGCCAGATTCCAGGCTGAGAGATTGTAGTCTGCTTTTCTTAAATCCCCCCTGCAGTTTCTTTTGGAGGCTGTCCTCTCATTCAGTTCCTTTCTTAAATGATTTTGCAGTATTGTGTTCAGATAAACAACCGCTGGGTTCCACTTCAGTGGTGGGTAAAGTGATTTCTGTGCTCTGTCTATAGTTTGTAAGACACTCCTCGGGAGGTAAAAGGTGCAGCAGAAATTTAATATCCTGATACTCATTTTAAAAGAAAGTTACATACTGATCTTCATATTACTGATATATATATTTCTAAAGCCCCATACTTTAGGTTTCATGAAATCATTTTCCAAACAAAGAAAGAGTTCAATCATTTTGGGGTGGCTATTTTTTTTTTCTCATTTTGCCTCACTTTACCCTTCTTGCCTACTTTAACAGCAATAGAAGGATCCCCAAAGAGTGACTCAATGAATTTGAGATTTAAAGAATAGACAGTCATTAAGCAAATGTAATGTGTTTAGTCATGCTAAACTAAATTCACAGTTTGAATAGACATGGAATATAAATGAAATGTGCTCAGGGCAGGAGTTCAGGACATCTCACTTGCTACCTGGATACCAAACCTGAGCTTCAAAAGCCAAATACCATTCATTTGAAAAAAGAAATGCAAAACTCTGAAATGGTGTGACAACATCATCCTAAGCAAGATTTCCCTCATAATAAAAAACACGATAATGATAGTAAAAGCCAAAGGAGGAATGTTTCATCTTGCAGTCACAAATAGCATTGCTATTCCTCCTGCCAGAGAAGTTTTAGCTAAAAGCACATAAGTAGTTCAGAAAGGAAAACGGTAAAAATGAGCAGTAAGCACATGCCATGGTGACTTTTTCTGACAGGGAGGGGGGTACACCACACTGAGGCGCTTCATCCTCCCGGAAGTGTACTTTATCCGTGCCATTCTGCCATTCTTCTTAATCAGCAAAAGATTATAGTAAAACTTACTGTACAATTGTTTTAATCTTTTTGAAGATTATAAGGAGAAACAAAAGGTATATTTCTGTCCATTAAAAAACTCTGCAAGGGACACCTGTGTAACTTAGTCGGTTAAGTGTCCAACTTCGGCTCAGGTCATGATCTCAGGGTTCCTGAGTTCCAGTCCCTCATAGGTCTCTCTGCTATCAGTGGGGAGCCTGCTTGGGATCCTCTGTCCCCCTCTCTATCTGCCCCTCCCACGCGTGCTTGTGCGCGCTCTCTCTCTCTCCCTCTGTCTCTCCCTCTCTCCCTCCCTCTCTCTCATAAATAAATAAACGTTAAAAATTTAAAAAAATGCAAACACATCTATGCACTGTACAAGTTTTTCCTTAAATACTTTAGTTATTTTACCATGAAGATGACTGGAGATCACTCTTATTTTATCAGATTTATCAGATTTTATTTTATTATCAGATTGATTTATCAGATCTTATTTTAAGATTATAAAACTTGAAATTAACCTAAGCAAAATCTCTCAGTTAATCCAACTCCTAAAATCAATCTGTGTACTCTGTTAACATTTTATTTCATTTTAATACTTTATTTTTTTAACATTTATTCATTTTGAGAGACAGAGAGGGAGTGGGAGTGGGAAAGAGGCAGAGAGAGAGGGAGACACAGAATCTGAAACAAGATCCAGGCTCTTACGACGTGGGGCTTGAACCCACAAACCATGAGATCATGACCCGAGCCGAATAGGAGGCTTGACTGAGCCACCCAGGTGCCCCTCTGTTCATCTTTTAAGTCTGAAGTGCCAAAAACAAAAACAAAAACAAAAGTTGATTTGGATGAAGAAAGTTGAAGTGAAGGTGAAAGTCCATCACGTGAGTGTTCATGAAAAGCAGATGATCACTTGGCACCTTTCAGTAAGAGTATTTTAAAATCTGAATCACTTTGTCAAAAATATTATCATCTGCAAAACAGACTTAACAATGTGCTGCTCTCTTGGGCATCACTGGCACTAAGAATAGACCATAAATTGGTACTATGGAGTGCCTCTCAGTTCCAGCTTTTCTAAAAGCACTTCACAAGGCAATTAGTCAGATAATGGTGCTGTGCTCACTCCTTGCAGCCTCTCTATAGTCACTAATAGCACAGACTCTTTCCAACCAAGCGAATGCCTCATAGGGGAAGCAGACTAACATTTTGACTCTTCTCCATCCTAGTCACATTCCCTCTTGAAGTAACATATTTTTCTGTCTTCTTATTTATAAAATGGCTTAGAGTTAAAATTTGCACTTAAAACATCCCAGTCATTTATTTTGATGTAATTAATCAGGATCTGCAGTAGATGTCTTCTAAATCATGAGTGAATGATGAATTTCCAGAATGTTCTACTGTCACCCTACCAATGGCTTTATTAGTGAGGATTTTTTTTTTGCTGAAATGAACGTTAGAATGTGTAAAGGATCACTAAAATGTCACCATTTTAGTCTATTATATAACATGTGAAATAGAAGAACTGAGTATCATACTGACAGCTTTTAGCTATTACAAAGGTTAAATGGGAAGTGTTTATCCTAGAGCCTCTTAAACTTGCTGTGATTTTTCACCAGGACAGTACATGAATTAAGGTGTAGACGATGGTGGTACTTTGCCTATAGAAAAAGGATCCCATGAGTAACTACATCAGAGGTCTGACTTTTTGGAATTCTTTGAAAGATACTGTTCAGTTAACTTATTTGAAATAATTTCTGTTGACAATTTAAGGTGATTTTCTACTTATTGACTATTTTCAAGTAAAGATATATTTGGGAATTTAAACTAGCATTTCTTGGACCGTATATGGGCCTTTGACCAACTGACATTGATATAAAGGGTAAATCACTTAGGCCAACAACAATATTGGTTTCATGAAAAGATGATGATAAAATATTTTAAAAATAAAATGCTGATTAGACTCTTTTGACCCCAGAAGAGTTTTGTAACTAAGGAATTATTAGGCAATTCAGCTTTAGCCTTGATAGCTTCAAATGTATGGACAAAGTATGCTTTTCCTTTAAGGAAAGAGAGTTTTATATACTCAAAATGAAGAAGTGGTTAAGGCAGTTCAAAAAAGTGATTTTTTAAAATATCATTTATGTTCAAAAGCAAGAGAGAGATTTTGTTTCCATGGAGTAAGTTTACAATTTTTTAATCTCCCCACTGCTTACCTGAAAAAGAAAAAATAGCACTCAACTTTCCACTTTGCTTGCATCTGAATCCCAGTTTAGTAATGGTGAATTAGTTTTGAATTGCTTTTGAAATATACCCTGCCCTATATTTTAGCATACCCCAATCCAATTTAATATAATCTGATCTAATATCAGTAATGCTTGTATTTATTTTACATTCCAGTCATCATTTTGTATGCTTCTACTAACCTCAAGGACAACTTTTAAAATAGATCAGCATTTCTCAGTATGAAATACCCAGTTGTATAATCAAAACCCCGGCACCTGTGTAGTGTAAGTGCTTATTTAAAATGTGTGGTGATTAGAACCTTTTCTCTCAAATCACATCTTGTTGAAGTTAATGAATCCTTTGTAGGAATGTTAACCAGATTCTACATTTCTCTGATGATCCCATCCCCCCTTCTCACTAACATATTGAAAACATTAACTACTGACAGTGAACGATTGCTGAAAAATCTCTAATATAGTGGACAAAGTGTTGCACTGGACCCTGCACAACATACACCTTTCATCTCTGTAATGCACAATTTCAAAGTTTCAGTATTGGATTTTCTTAAATCCAGTTGCTGTCAAACACATGTGTCCAACAAACACTAATTTGGTCTAAACTATCTTTGCCAGGCTGGAGTGATGAGAAGAAGAATGGCAATACATAAAAGAGCTATACTTGTCACTGGAACGGTTGTCACCAATGGGGTATACCATGGTCATTCTGCTTTTGATCATCCCCATTAATCTCCCATTTTTAGCCAAAACCCCAAAACATGTCAAAGATCTAGACTCTTTAAAAATAATTCCTAGAGGGGCTCCTGGGTGGCTCAGTTGGTTAAGTGCCCACTCTAGATTGAGGCTCAGGTCATGATCTCATGGTTTGTGGGATCAAACCCCGTGTCAGGCTCTGTGCTGACAGCGCAGAGGCTGCTTGGAATTCTCTCTCTCTCCCTCTCTGTCTCCCCTCCCCTGCTCATACTAACTCTGTCTTTCAAAATAAATAAATAAACTTAAAAAAATAATTCCCAGGAAGTGAAGCTATACATACACAAAAGACTCTGCCTTTAGCAATCACACCATTGTGTTGCCTCCAAATTACTTGCTGCCCTTCTAGGGAGGTGTTACAAATGAAGGTTCCAAAACACAGGCAATCACAGCCAAGAGCATGCTAATGCTTTTGAATCATGCTGATGTTGGAAGAAAAACAGCAGGTATGAATTTCCAAAAATACTTGGTGGCTCAGACCTTCCTCTTTGAATATTTTATAGCTTATGTATTGATTAGTTGATAGAATGGAGAACAATAATACCCCATGTTCTGCCGTGTAGTCACCGAGTATTGCCAGCTGTGGAACTTCAATGTTAATAGCCAAAAATAGGACCTTTTAAAAAACCCCCTCTCTTCACTCTATCCATCCCTTGATAAGTAATGAGTGTAACAGAGTAAAAATTTCTAGCAATGCTAAAATTCAAGGTATGTACAAAATTTGATTGGATTTTGCATATACCTCTGCATGACAAGTTGCTATACTTCATGTTTCTGAGCAGGCAATGTGGCAGGCAATGTGCTAAATGCTTTCTGTCCAAGAGCTGATTTATATTTATGTAACATGAGAAAATTCATGTTATTGCTCCAGTTTTGCAGAGAAGGACATGGAGTTCAGAGAGATTAAACAAATCAGCATAGATCACAAAGCAAGAAAATGGCAGTGAGAGCCATGAGATCATGACCTGAGCCAAAACCAAGAGTTGGATGCTTAACCCACTGACCACCCAGGCGCCCCTCAACATTTTTGATCAAAGCTTTGATATAAGTCCATTTGTAAGTTGTTTTAAATTTAAATCAACTAGATCCTTTCTTACTAAATGTAGACTGAAGGTTTTGAGCTCTTGTAAAGTCACTTTGGGCAGTAGGGGTACTGGGAATGGGACAGAGGTGTGACAGTAAAGGCCAGCCTCAATTGTCTAAAACTGCCCCTTGAGGCACTTGCTCCCCCTAACTTTCCATTAGGTTACTGAATGAGGAAATACATGTTTTGAACACAGTGTTCTCTGGAAGACTCTCTTCACTATGTGTTTCTTCTTCCTCATTCTCTCTTCTGTCCTGTCTTTCTCTTTTTCTTTGTTCCCACCCATCCACTCACCCCAATTCCACTCTCTTCTCCATCTCTCTTTCCAAAACAGGGAAAGAGAAAGAGGGAGAAAAAAGTAGAAAGAGACAGTAGGGTTCAAGTCAGCCTCTGTGAAAGAAGAGGTTTATCTCAGTGCCCCACTCCTCTCTTGGTCTCTCAGACACTCAAGAGAAAAGGAACAGATGTCCGTTCTCAATATTGTTCATGGTCTGGTTTTTGTTTTTGTTTTTTTCAAGGCTACCACCTTCTCTCAGTGTTCAATTACATAATATTTAGCAGTCAAGACTATGAGGTAATTTAGGCAAAATAGAAAGGCTTGAGACTTTGAGAATAACATAATACATAAATGTTCCTGTATTTTGATTATCTCTCCTTTTTATTTTCAGGCTCTCTGAAAACAGTCATAACAGAATCCTATTGAGTTATCTGTCTGGATGTTTCTGGTTGAGAACTTCCCACACCGTCCGTAGGAATGACTCCCAAGGGCCATGTTTTTGTTCCACGAACAGCTTTCCTTGCTGTGGTAATTAATATGGGAATGGCCCTTCACCTCAAGTAGGAAAATCAAATTACTTTCCTGCCAATTTGGAATTTGTATTGAGATATATAAGGAATTAAGCTCTTGGGCCTGTAGGAGACTTCTGGAAGCCTGTAGAGCATATTCCTGCTACAGAAATCTTTGCAGTTGCATTGTGTCCTACTCTCTTTGGGGTGTGAACGTTTAATGCTTCCTTGGATTGTGTGTATACCCCAGTGTCTTTCTGATAAAATCACTGAGATTTATGCAAGCTCAAATGGTTTATAGGACTTGCCGTTTGTAGTTAATACTGTGACCAGGCCTATATCTATTTTGTGAGTAATCCAATCCTTGTTTCTCTCAGTTTCTTTTAAGCATTGTTATTCCAAGGCCACTTGTATGAGTTTATCTTTGTTTTTATGTTTCTGATTTAGTTGACTCCTTTTCTGTATTTTGCCTCACTGGACATGGGTGGATGGAGTAAAGCAGGTAGATGGGATTGTTGCATATGATGTAGGACTCTATAGAATCCTCAGATCATACTGTGCTTTGGGGTCATTTTTACATATGCTGTTTGATGTAGTATTTAGAAACGTATCTCTTGACCAGATAACCGTGCCTTTGCAGTCTTTCTGAATTTTCAGGACCTTTAAGAACACCCTTTACTAATAGCATCAAAAGTAACCATCAAGGGAAGTTTAAACTCTTCCCCACAGCATTAGCAAAGTTCAATAAAACCCCAGACTTTCAGAAACCTAGCAGAGTTCCCATTTCATGCTCAATTCGTCTTAAATTGGTATCGATATAGTATATCTTGTAGACAAAGAGAAAAATTATCTCTGAGAGATTCTCTTATAAAATCTGGGAGCCAACCCTTGCCTGACGCAAAAATTAGTGTTTAGTAACATTTTCCTAATCCAGAATCATAATTGCAGAAATGATCAAGGGGTTTTCTTGAGAGCAGCTGGGCTTTGATATGGAACAGAAATGTTATATTCATTAAAAATTACTACGAATGCTTATTTTTATAGTTTAATTAATTCACTGAAGCACTAAAACATAAAAGTTACAGCAAAATCTGGCAAAGATCTTTCAGTTCTATTAAAATGATATGAATGTGGAAAGAAAGAGGTAAAATTATGTAGACCTTCCCGTAACAATAGTGGATGGGGATAGACCTGGATTATTATGAAAGTGACATATGGGCAATAGTAAATTCCATTTAGAAACTTCAGACAATTTTTTGACCTTAAAAGTGTATAATGTTACACAGTAAATCTCTCTTTCAGAAGGAAAAGATGTCATTGTCAGTGTAAATTAAAACTGAATCAAAATAACAAAACAGTTCATTCAAACAGCAATTAATGTAGGGATTAGTTACATGTTTGGAGCTATTTCCTACTCTCTTTTTTTCTCTTCTGGTGAGCCTCAGCAGCCACTGGAGGAATTGTGCACAGAGGCAAAGGAGATCGGGTAAAATCCTCCATTATTCTTTCCCAGCCTAATCTACTTTGGAGAACCAAAAGATGTAGATATTTAATAGATATTTAATAGAAATTAATCTCTCTCTGTTACTCAGTCTTACAATGCTTCATTCTAATACTGATTACACTGATGTTCTAAGATATGCTGGCAAAATGCTGCTGTAATACAATTTCTTTGCCTCCAGAAACGAAAGCTCTTGAGATTGCTCTGGCTTACATAGCTGCTCCAGGTGATTACATCTTTACACAGATGTTAATTACTCTCGGGAGAAAGCTGCCCAAATCGTCATGTGAGTAGAATAATCTTGCAGTGGATACCAAAGAGTGACTTGAGTGCTATTATGAGTATTGTTTCTCACCTTTCTTGAGATCTAAACTCCACTTTGATGAATTTGATGGCAAAATCTTTATAAACAGTAGCCAGCTCATCACCAAAATGCGTTACTAAAAGTGGATACAGACCTTAGCTTTTTCACCTATTCCAGAATTTGGGCCAAGCTTCAATGAGACCAAAGACACAGCTATGCCTGGGAATTCTTTTTACAGCTTCAGTCAGTGGTTCTCAGACTTCACTGTGCATTAGACTTCCTCTGGGAGATTTAAAAAATATTGATGCCCTCCTCGCCTCAGTTTGGACCAATTTAATTAGAATCTCAGGGGCAGAACCTGGGGGTCAGTATTTTTTAAACCCCACAGGTGATTCCAGTGTGCAGCCAAGGGTTGAGAATCCCTGGCTTAGCTGTGCTGCCTGATGAACTCAGTCTACCGTCTGGGGTTCCTCGGTGTAGCAGTCACAGAGGGGATGGCCAATCCGAAGACAAGATGAGGGTTCTCCGTAGAACAAAAAAGCCCTACAGCATTGTATATTGATGGGTGGAAGTGACAGTTTCAAAAATGGTAACACAGAACAAAGGATTCCCTCCACTCAAAACCAAACACACAAAAGGATGCAACTTTGAAAGTAAATGTGGAAGACTAGAAATAACGACAGATAGAACATTCAATGAATATCTTAGAAAGGGGCAAACTACACAGCCATCCACTCATTAGTCTCTCCTCAAAAAACAAAGGAACAATAGCATGTGAACAACTGTAATATTTTATTTATCATAGCTGGTGCAATTAAACATTAAACACTTGCTTTGGTGCTTTGTTAATGCTTCAGGACAGAAGGAGACTTCTTTAGGTGGTTGGATTCTTAGAAAAGATCATTAATAGTAAAGATTGGGGAACAATACCTGTGAAAGACTACATTACACTGGCAGGTAGATCGTAGAGTAAATCTACTCAGGAGGAAATAAATATAGGGGCAATATAGGAAGCCATTTGATGACAGTAATACTAAACTGAGGCAATATTTAAGAAAATCCACACATTTTGATGGATTATCAAGTTTTGTGTCACTTTATGGGTGAAAAAAACCCACTTAACTTCCTTTGTTTTGCCACCAGCCTACTATCAGAAAAACATACTATATGATTCTTAAGAGTCTGTTGGCTTTATCTTTTGTCTTTGCCACATGCCTGGTGCTCTGAATATAGTAGGAATTTAGGAAAATCTTTGCTAAATACAAGAATAAAGAAAAGCATCAGACTATCTAACCTGGCAGAACTCAGAAAGTCTGGATATTTAAAAAGAATTGTATATTTAAAAGGACACAGGATATTGTCTTCTCCAAGAGCAGTATCAGATTGAAAAAAAAGGAGTACCAGATTGAGCTATTTGAAATTGCCATTTTTACAGGTCAAAATGAGTCAAATAGCAATTTTATATGGTTCAACAAATGTGCTTTTTTCTTGTGTTTGCTTTTTAAAGAATTAGTTTATCATCATAAATGAGCACAGTCCATTTAGTTTGAAAGTTTTTCTTTCCAGAAGCTCAATGTTATGGGTGTGCAACTGCTTCTAGAAAAACAAAAATGGGGTCCCAGTGGAATAGCTGAATTTCTGACTGGGCACTCACATCAGCAAGCAATATGCAAATTAGCATTACAGGGCCTAATGTCAAAGGCTTAAAATATTCAAGGATGGCAGACTGGATGCATCAACCCGATTTCACCAAGAATGTGGAAAATGATTACTCTGAAGGGAAAATACCAAACCCACAGAAAATAAAAACACAAGCATTTGAATATTACTGTGCTTCCTTGCAAGATATACTCTGCCCAAGTGATTATGCAGCTCAGTCAATATTTGAGCACAGCTGCTTGTTCTGATAAGGAATATATTTTTTCCTATGATTATGTGTCCTTTCACAGATTGGGGTCTAGGATAATTTAGGTCCGACAGTTTCATATGCTGTTATGGGAAATAGAGAAATCTAAGGCAGGCTCTAAGTCATTAGATATATAGCTATCGAAATGGATGAGTTGGGGTTGATGCATGAGGATTTTATTAGCATAGAGTAGCCATCTTGTTGCTCACCAAAAAAAATGTCAAAGAACAAAGATCACAGTATATAGAGGAAACAGATAATTTTCTCTGCAGTAATATTAGCATGGTGAATTTTGAGGAAAGGCACCTAAAAACAGTTCCTGAATTAAATAAGGATGCACTAATCTATTTGCTTTCTTCCCCAAGTGTCCAACTAGATAGATGAACATAGTGAGTTGCTATATATCCCTTGCACATAGACATCTACAGCTCAGCTACTTTACTTAATGCAATGACAAGACTCCCTAGGAGACCCAAGGCAGTCACAGACATTGGAGATATCACTGCACTGCTTCTTTCCAGTATTCCTGAATAGCTGGTCTATGCTCTGTATTTTGAATAAGTTTTTAGGTTTTCCTTTTGCATTGTAACGGATGGCCCAGTTCCTTCACCAGTAAGAAACAGATTTATACCACCACTCACTGCAGATATATAAGTAAAATGTTTCTTAAAGCAGTATTAACTTTCACTGATTTGATGTAACGTATTTTCTATTTATATTCCATTTAAAGCACTGGGTTTGTAACCAGGACCCATGATTCCAGGACCCATGAATATGTCACCACCTACTGTTTAACAAGCATTATTTTAAATAATGGTTTCAGCTCAGGTCATGATCTCATGGTTCATAAGATTGAGCCCTGCATTGGGCTCTCTGCTGACGGCGAGAAGCCTGCTTAGGATTCTCCCTCTCCCTTTCTCTCTCTGCCCACCTCCCTGCCACCACTCATGCTCTCTCTCAAAATAAATAAATAAACTTTAAAAAATAAATTATTGCATATAAAAGACAGTATGATGGAGAGATCAGTCACCTTGCCTAACCACACACAGTTAGGTGGTAGAGTTAAGATTCAAGTCCATGCAGGGGTGCCTGAGAGGCTCAGTCGGTTGGGCATCCGACTTTGGCTCAGGTCATGATCTTATGGTTCATGAGTTTCAGCCCGCATCAGGCTCTGTGCTGACAGCTCAGAGCCTGGAGCCCGCTTTAGATTCTGTGTCTCCCTCTATCTGCCCCTCCGCTGCTTGCACTCTGTCTCTCGCATTGTCTCAAAAATAAATAAACATTAAAAAAATTAAAAAAAAAAGATTCAAGTCCATGTATAACCACCTCTAAAACCCTTAAATATTCCAACCCTTCACAATGATTTCCATGTGACAGGTGCTATTTGTGGCTCTTCAGGCATAGGTAAAGAAAGAGCTACCCCTTTCTTTCTTCTATAAATTAATCTTCCTCCCAGGATGATACTGAGTTGAGAAAAGGAAATAGTATGAGCAGGACAGTGACCTTGGTGAGAAGCCTGGCTCTCAACTTGCCCATGGCCCGCAGTCTACATGCGAGGCCCCAAAATAAATGTTTCAAGAAATAATGGCTCTTCATGTAATAACCCTCACTACAAAAAAATCAGCTTTTTTTTTCTCAAAGAGTAATCCACACACAACCACATCAACTTGGCACAAACATATTTACCCATTAAACAATTCAGCATGATTTTATAAAATCTATAAATAAATTCAGTGCTTACATGGAATTGTTAATTTTATAAACAGCCCCCAAAATGATGAGATCAAGAAAACTTGTTAACCTAGGAAAGAGTTCACAGAAAAGGCAAAACTGAATGTCTGAGTTTTTCTAATAACATTTGGGAATCAAAATTATTTCTCTAGAATTTTCTTGCATGAAAATGTCTGATATATGATTTTAGATAAAGGATGAAAAATCTTACTTAAAATGATTCCAAAGGATTTATTCCTCTCTTATTTTAATTATAAATCTAAGTTTATTTTCATCTGTGAAATCCAAAGGAAACAGAATTAATTAGCTAGGAATCCACAATTTTTAAATGTCTACATTAATTGTAATGCTTTTGGCATTGGCTATAGGCCAAAGAGACATGATATTCTACTACAAATTTTCTTTTTTTTAAGTGTTTATTTATGCATTTTGAGAGAGAGAGCACACATGCAGGTGAGGGGTAGAGAGAGAGGGAGAGAGAGAACCTAAGCAGGCTCTGTGCTGTCAGCACAGATTCCGATGTGGGGCTTGAACTCACGAACCACAAGATCGTGACCTGAGCCAAAGTCAAGAGTCAAATGCTTAACTGACTGTGCCGCCCAGGCACCCCTTTAATACAAACTTTCTAAGAAAAAAGAACACATATTGTTAATCTAGAGTATAAAGGATTTGAGTTAGATATAAGGAAGTTTCTATAAGATGTTGTGAGATTCGTCTTTTAGAAAGCCTTTACAAATTACAAGTCTGCCCAGAGTCAGGCAAGGATTATGTAACTTCCTAGGACACCTTTCAAAATTATATTTTCCCTCAAATTATTTAATTTTGGTAATTATTTGAGATCTACTCAAATGGACCAAATACAGTTAAAATTAAAACAGAGCAAAAAGTAAAATCTCTCCTAATTCTCACATATCTACTCATAGATTATTGAGTAAAAATAAAAGCATCATTATTCTGAAGTAAAAAAAGAAGATAGTATGAGAGATCACGTTCATGAAATTAAGATACCTTGAAAGTAAAGAAAGGATTTACATAAGACCATTTTTAGCTTGTTTTGTTTCAGTAATTTTTTTCCTTCAAAGGAATTACTTGTCAGAGAAGTGCTATCCCTTGCCACTAGTGTCTGTCTTTGACAGCAGTGAGACTGTGTTGCAGCATATACACCATATTCTCCCAACGTGGACACAGAAGTCGGAGGCATGCTTGAATAACTAGTACATCTGGCTGTTACTTTGTATTTCCCCCCTTTATTACATTTTCAGAATCAAAAGTAGATAAGCTCTTACATCAGCCACTGTTATCAATATCAAGGAGACACCCACCAAAGATATGTGAACAAAATGATATGTGACATGTCAATAGGAGACAGACTGTTGTAGGAAAGGACCAGATAATTAAATTTAAGAAGGAACCTGAATTTCGGACTTCTCACAATACAGTGTGATATGGAAGACCCAGATAAGAGTTTGTACTTAAAAACACATGTAGGTATCAACTAATAATGTTTTTTTTTTCTATAATAGAACAAACAGAACAAATGGAAGGACAGTATCAACTAGAGAGTCGTGATTTAAATGCCAACGGGTTAGTTGGATTCGTTTTTAAAATCAGAAAAAAACTGCGATAATAGGAACATTGTGGCAAATATATTTTATCACATTGCCTATTATCTCTGTGTCAGAGATTATGACCATTTGAGGACAAAGGCCTCCATCTTTGATTTGTTCCTGCCATAGTGCTTGGCATACGGGAGGGTCTCAGTAAACGAATGAACAGGTAATACCTATTAACCCTCCTCAGAGGCAGCAGGTGAATGGCAAAATTCATAGGCCACAACACATTCACATACATAAGCTCATGTTCAAATAGTATCCAGTGACCCCTCTACCAAATGTGCACAAACCCGAAAACTGATTTTCTGGAATTCAGCTTATTCTCCTATGAATTTCCCAAACTTTCCTTCTAATAGTTCTGATTGTCCCATTTCTGATACTTCAATAGGTCTGTCTATTCCCCATTTTTGGATGATTTAATCCTCCTCCCCCCCCCTTTTTTTCCCCTTATTTCATTAACTTTCCAGCACAGTAAACATCAAATATGTTTACATCTGAACTCTTCTTCCTCAGAGATCTTTCTTTCTCTGGGTCTCATTTATCCTAGACACGTCCTGTTCCTCTGTTTATTGTACTTAACACACTGTATGCAGTCTCCAGCTAGGCTGTGAAACACTCAAACACATTGATCACATTTTATTCATGAAAAATTCTAATGTCTAATTTAGCTCCTGTCACTTAGCAAATGCATTTCAAATAACTTCATCCAGTGCCTTCCCCAGCTGGGTCACTCGATAGGTCAAATGATGGTTGTGAGCTTTTAAAAAAGAGTATTGGAGTTAGTAAACAAGAAAACTGTGTCTTGTAGACAGGCAAACTAAGGAGTCAGTAGACGTAATCCTTGTGATATTATCTAATTTTCCTGTCCATGTTCCAATTTATAACATTTAGAACCCATAAGCCCAGAAATATATGTACATTTTTCACAAGAAGGTTTTTATTTCTATCTTGGCTGATAGGCAAATGATTAATTTTAACATTGTAAAAACATAGGACAAATTGCAGGCCATTGTTCGCATTCCATTTTTAAATTAAGAGACAGAGGAAAGCCTAGGTTAATAGCCTACAAGTATAAAAATGTATGTGCACATGAAATCATTATACTCATATGAAGGAGTTTCATAATTAACTTGCTTGCATTTAGTGCCCATCCTTAGACCAATTACCACGGCCAGGAAGACATAGTCATGTACATTAACTCATTCTATATTTTGAAGTCAAAAATGTGAATCAAAAAGAAAAAAAATTTCCTGCATGAACAGTGAGGGCAAAAGCTGTGAGGTATTTCAAAGATGAGAAAATCATGGTTAATGAAGATAAAATGGCTATTAGGCAGATCTGCTGAATTTAAGTCTGCAATAAATATACCTAAGATCATAATACCTAGACCTTTTCCCCCCTACTGTAAAAACTGGAAGTAACTGGGAATCATGCTGTGAGTGTGTGTATGTCTGTGTGTGTGTGTGTTATTCTCATCTATGATAAGAAATAATCCTCATAACTGCCAGCTTAAGTTCTTGGTTTTGATTTTCCTTCACTTTTAAAAGCAATTAATTGGTAGGTGATACTCTAGGTGAATGTATGATTTTGTTATATTACAGAGAGAAGGTAAAGATACTTTGAACAGTGGATATATTTTTTGGTGTCACCATCCTGTCCTGATTTTGAGTACCATCTACAAGCCAGTGCCTCGTGCAGCAGACATGGATGATTAGCTTCCCAATACAGTCTAGCTTTGTCATTAATGTTGGAACCTCAGCCAGAGGAAATGACTCATACTTGTCCTATCAAGTTTCCTTTTGCAAGGAATGGTTTAGGGATGGGCATTTGATATTGCTCTGGACAGGAGGACATTGAGGGAAGTCTGTTGGTAATTTTCTAGGAAAGATTTGCTCTCCAATTACAATAGAGAGCTATGTTTTTCAAAAAGTCCTTTTCCACCACACTTCTTCTTTCAGCTACTGTGCTCTCTGTGTTGCTGTGTGGGGACATGATACTTGGATCGCTGCACCAGAACTGCCAACCTGGGGCATATGCTAAGAGACTCTCATAGAGGCTGACCCAGGTGTTTTAGCAATTATCTGCAGAATCAACCCTGGTACTCTCTAAAGCTAGAATTAATAAGTTGACATAAGGTGACATAATAAATGCCACTCATAGTTAAGCAACTTTTAGTAAGTTGGTTTTAATTTGCGATTGAGTTTACTTAATACAAATCTCATCTTGGTGTCTTCGTCCCAGCCTTTTCCTCTGGGAAAGGCTTTTCCCCAGCCTTTTCCCCTTTGCCCCTGCCTCCTGTATCTCACTGCCTATTTGACGTCTCTTGGAAGTCCCATGCGAATGTCAAAACTTCTGTGTAAAGAATAAGATGTGTTTTCTCCTCCCTTACCTGTTCCTGTTTGAGTCTTTCCCCTCACAATAAATGGCTTCACCAAGTTGTTCAAAGAAAAATGTAGGCTAATTCTTGATTTATTTTTTTTTCTCTTGTTCCCCATAACTAATCCATCAACAGCTTCAACTTACAAACTAGGTCTCAAATCTTTTTACTTCTCACCATTATCCTCCCACAAGCCTAATTAAAGCTACTAACCTCTGGTAGTTTGTTTGCCTGGAATACTGCAGTAACTTCCTGCTGCTCTTTGCCTGTACTCTTGGCACCTAAATGGACCTTCTGCACTGAAACTAAGATGAACTACTTACTTATTGATTGATTTTTGAAAGAGAGAGCATGAGTGAGCGAGGGGCAGAGAGAGAGGTGGAGAGAGTGCGGGTTCCAAGTGGAGCTTCAACTTCATCTGAAGTGGGGCTCAAGCTTACCACAATGCAGAGACTGAACTCCTGAGCCATGAGATTATGACCTGAGCCGAAGTCAGATGCTTAACTGATTGAGCCACCCAGGAGCCCCTAGAATGACCTATTTATTTATTTATTTATTTATTTATTTATTGAACTTTTAAAAAGTTTTTTTATGTTTATTTATTTTTGTGAGGGAGAGAGCACGTTGAGTGGGGAGGGGCAGGGAGAGAGGGAGACACAGAATCTGAAGCAGGCTCCAGTCTCCAATCTGTCAGCCCAGACCCCGATGGGGATTCGAATTCATGAACCATGAGATCATGACCTGAGCTTAAGTAGGACGCTCAACTGACTGAGCCACCCAGGTGCCCCTAGAAAGGGCTTTTTAAATTGTCATTTTATGGCATTCTCCTGTTGAAGACCCTCTAGAGGCTTCCCATCAGCTAAGGTAGAAGATCCAAGTTCCTTACCACTTCCCACAAGGCCCTGCATGATTTGGTGACCACCCAGATCCTCACCTTCATCTCTAAGCACATCCCTTCTCTCATCCTTCACTAGTTACTGTGTCGTGTCTATCCAGCTTCTCTTTTGCAGGAGACAACGTCAAGATTCCTTCCTTCACATCCGTTAGGAATTTACATGAAGTCACCTTCTCAAAGAGGTTCTGAACAACCTGTGTAAATACCACCCTCCTATACATGTTAAATTCTCATCTCCTCTGTGCATATCATTAACATGTTTCACATTTTACATGTATATCTTTACTGTATACAAGTCTACGTTTTACATGTAGATCTTGTTTATTTTCTGTGTCCCCAAAAGAATGTACGTTCTATGAAGGCAGTAATTGGGCCTATTTTGCTCCCTGCTATATTTCCCAATCCCAAGTATACTGCTTGATACATTGAAACGTATTTGTGGGATGACTGAATTAATAAGTGACTGAATGAGGATGTTAACAAGTTTGATCTCATGGCCATGTCGAATAGTGCTCTGAACAGTTAATGTTGGTTGAATAAATGAACAGTTTCTAATAGGAGGCAGAACATCCCTCCAAGCTCCATTACTGTTTTCATCTGGCAGGATCGTTTACAGGCTGGCTCTTGTTGAGGATTTTTGCATCTCTGCCAAAGCTTTCTTGTGTGTGTCTAGTTTTGTTATTTGAATACTGGTGGTCTCATAGAATGAGGAAGTATTCCCTCTACTTCTATCTTCTAGAAGAAATTGTAGAAGATTGGTACAATTTCTTCCTCAAGTATCTGGCAAAGTTCATTAGTGAACCCATCTGGGCCTGGTATAGGCTGGCTTCTTAGGGTCCATTTTATACATCCCTATGGAAACTGAATATCAACTAGGTATGCAGAGTACTAAAGGCTCCAGTAAATTTTATAGCCCAATAAAAAGAGGCAGCAGGGGCAGGTTTTATATACCCTTAAGGTTCTAGTAGGGACCTTATACACCTGTCTGGAATAAGTACCTAACTAAACGATACAACAAGGAGTAAAACAATGAGCCCATACTCAAGGATCCAGGCTGAAACTTTCTGTTTCCTGTGTTTTTGTTTTTAATATCTGGAAAGAGTTTAATACTTTCTTTACCCAACATATGACCTCATGGGCCCATCAGCCTCAGAACCCTTCTCCTATATGACATATATGTTTTTTTGTCTAGGGAAAAAACAGGACTATTTAGAATAAAAATATACTTGAGGTCAGAAACTCATTGAAAGAAAACAGCTCAGAAAGGCTGCCTCCACATGTGCACTGATGATAATTAACACAATGCCTTCCCAGTGTTTGTGGAGAAATGCTTCCTTGAGCATAACTGGCTCTAAAAAATAGTTCCAGAATATTTTCAACAGTGGAAGCATTTCTAAAATCTAAGATGACTGCAGTGAAGGAAAACACTCATTTGGATATAAATTCCAATACATGAGCTTTCTTTAAGACAGCAGTTTTGTTATTTCATGGTCATGCTTCATAAAACTTCAGTGTTTCTCTATTCTGCATTGTGGCTACTTTCTAATAAGAAATACCAGCCCTATTAAGGCAATTTTCCACCTATATTCAGAGACTGACAATATGGATGGCATTCTGGGAAAAAAGAAGGATGTGTATTTAATCCTTCATGTGTATATGGAAAGCCACTCACCACGGTCCAGGATCTTATTAGACAAAGACAAACAGAAAATCAAACAAAATTTATAAACTAAATTTCAGCATCCGTATCAAATAAATGTATAATTAATTTCTACAAGGTAACAAATGTGGTTTTAGGACATGAATGGAAAAGCTTAATGTAGAAGAGTTATTTTTCCCCTGTTAGGAGAAATCTGAATTTCATTATATATAAACAAGAAGTTTCACCAAAGGATACAAAAATACAGATTTGGAGAGGCACATACACCCGGATGTTTACAGCAGCATTATCAATAATAGCCAAACTATGGAGGGAGCCCAAATGTTCATTAACTGATGAATGGATAAAGACGATATGGTGTGTGTTTGTGTGTGTGTGTGTGTGTGTGTGTGTGTGTGTGTGTATGTAGGTATGTGTGTGTGTGTATATATATATATATATTACCCAGCCATCAAAAAGAATGAAACCTTGCCATTTGCAACCATGTGGATGGAGCTGGAGTGTGTGGTGCTGAGTGAAATAAGTCAGAGAAAGACAAATACCATATGATTTCACTCATGTGGAATTTAAGAAACAAAACAGATGAACATATGCTGGGGGCAGGGAAGTGGGAAGGGAAACAAACTAAAGAGAGTCTTAGAAAACAAACTGAGGATTGATGGAGGGAAGTGGGTAGGGGATGGGATAGATGGGTGAGGGGTACTGAGGAGAGCACTTGTGATGAGCACTGGGTGCTGTATGTAAGTGATGAATCACTGAATTCTACTCCTGAAACCAATATTGCACTGTGTGTTAACTTACTAGAATTTAAATAAAAATTAAGAAAAACTTTCAGTGTAAGAAACCCAATAACTTTTACTCTACCTTATAGATACATAATAAATATATTTAACATTTACTTTCTACATAATAAATAAAAGGAAAGGGAATTTTCAGTCACTACAGTGTTTTAGCTAAAACTCTGCAAACAGTTTTTTATGTTTCATTAAAAAAAGAAGAAAAACTATCAACTAAAAAAAAATTGGGAGGGGAGCACAATAGATTTCCCTAAACTCCCAAGTGTTCTAATGTATCAAAGATGTATAAAGTAAATGGTATATTGGAGATATACAAAAGGAAACTGGAGCAAATATTTGATAGCAATATAAATTCATCTTTATGATGAACACAAAGATTATTTTTTATAAGGTCAGGTACATGCACATAAATCATCTTCCCTACTCCCCAGAGACATTTCTTTCAGTAGTAAAACACAACCTGTTAGATATTTGTATGAATGCTTTTATCTGTATAGAAGAAACAGGTGGGAAAACACTGCGACTTCTGTCCATACCATAATGGAAGCAGAGAGAACCAGAAAAGTATTGGACACTGGGCTACATGAAAATCAGGCAAAATTGCATATAATTTTTCAAACTGTATAGAAATTTCCCTCCTTTTTGTTTTCTTTTAATTTCTCTTACTCTCCAAAGTACTTTTGTAAAGAAAAACACAAGGACGTTGGGAAAGAAAACTAGATTAGTGTAAAATTTCCTGACTACATACAATTGTTTTTGGATGAATACTTTTTGAAATGCTTTCCTTTGTTGATTTTGATAGAATCTGTAAGGAGAAATTCGGCATCCAAATAAACTTGAAGTGTGCTGACGATAAATAAGTTTAAAAAAGTATTCAAGCAACCAAATTATAAAACTAACCTATAAAACCAAGTATCCTTACATTTATACTCAAAAGTTAAATAGCAGTAGATTAAAAATCTCCAATATATTTAGAATTAAAAGTTCTAAAGCAATATAAAGAATACATTATCAAGTCCTCTACCTAGAATGTGCCTATTAATATGAAGGAGATGTGAGGAATGTGAACAGATCACTCCATCCCTGGATGAGTGCTTTCTTGGATACCAAGATAGAGTCATCATTTCTCCTTCTATGTAACATCAAAACAACTAGTAAACCAGAAGGATTAATCTAGTCAGTCTCTATACTCAGCCACCACTTTGACAGGGAGCCATTTGGGGAAGATATTATTTTCCTAAATAATTTTTTTTCATGTTTTCCATTGCCCATTTGGAGCATAATAACAAAATCATAAAATAACTTATCACTGCAAAAAGTGTCATGTTGTGCCCATATTTCAGAAAACCTTCAGATTTATTACAATAAGCTTTCCAAGTGCAGCTTCAATATTTATCTGTAAATATGTGAGAGTTAGGGAAATACTAAAAAATGTGTCTTTCCAATGTCGGCCAGAATTGTATTAAAAGTTTCATAAAAGATAAATGTCTGTCTTTTTAAAAAAATTCAAGAGCAGATTTTAACATTCTCTTCCACAGAACATTACATCATCTCATCCACTACTCTTTTCTATAATTTAAACAAGTTTCTCTTCTTTTGAACCTCAGTGTACAATGTTTCTTGGAATGGCATATATTTACTTTAAATTCTTAATCGATGCTTTTATTTCTTATTTTAACATCTTGAAATTTGTTTATTCTTTATTTACAAGGTTATTTCACAAACTTTAAATGACTAATTTTGTTGCTCCTTATATATTTTTACTTTTGATATTCTTCTTCAATTATGGACTTAAATTTGAACTCAGGTCTCCAATACAGTGATCATGCCCAGGATTATTCTTGTTATGTTTCCACTTGGATATCTTAGAATAATGCTCTTTTTTAACAGCATTTCATTATTGCCTACCAATAAGGTATTGTGAACTTAAAACTTCATCTAATTTTCTACATATTTGATAAAGAATTTTAATTCACTATTATACAGTGTCTTTCTTTCATGAATATGTTTAGTGTTTTTTTTCTACTAACTTCATTCCTTTATTGTTTCCTAATTTATGCTCATCTTAATATTAGCTTCAAGAATTAAATAGAACAGAAATAATATAATAGTCATATATCACTGTCTAGCTAGGAAGCTCTGAATTTTTAATTATCTTGACACATCTGTCCAGGACATAAGAAAACATCACAGGTATATAAAGGACTACAATTGATTTGTAAATTTCTATCCAATTTAAGAGGTAGAAAAATTATTTATGCACATTTGTCTTGATAGTTGCTCTTTTTCTAGGAGCTCGTAAGTTTTTGTGCTGGGTAAAGGCACAGTCTTGCTAAACTACTTACTATTCCATGTTCTTCTGTCTTCTTCACGGAATCACTTGTTTCAATATGGAGATGTTGTAAATGATCATAAGTAGTTTGGTAAGAACTTACTTCAATTATCCCAACAATCTTTTCTACTACTTCTACCTCAGGTTTCCTGTATTTATTAAGTGTGCTGGGCACAGAGATGGCATAAAGTCTAGCCACTAATTTATAAAATTTTCACATTATTCTGGAATATTTGAACAAATTTGGCATTTACATATGTATATATCTAAATGGCTGTGCATTTAAAAAAATGTTTATTTATTTTGAGAGTGTGAGTGGGGGAGGGGCAGAGAGTGAGGGAAAGAGAGAATCCCAAGCAGTCTCCTTGCTGTCAGCACAGAGCCTGATGCGCGTCTCGATCTCATGAACCGTGAGATTATGACAAGAGTCGAGTCCCAACCGGCTGAGCCACCCAGGTGCCCCTGGATGTATATTTTGGAATGTACCAGGCTGCATCTAATGACAGTTCAAGAACTAGAAGGATAAACCTAGGAGAACATACAGATTTCACATGTGAAGTTGGTGTTAAGAGAAATGGCAATGCTGTTGCTCACATGACAAAAAAGGGTAAATGATCAGGACGGTGCCCAGTTTCTACATTTCAGGCCATTTAACTCGCTGTCAAAAGGGCACCTCTCTGGTGCCATTAAATTTTCAAGCCTTTGATATATAAGGATATGCTAGCAATGAATTTGGTCTTTAACAATATTCCATTGATGATGTCTTCTGGTTTAGTGACTTCTAGAATAAACGAGTTTTCATAGCTAAAACATGTACAGCCAGGGTTTCACCAAAATGCAGGGAATATGTACTTTGTTACTCAAAATATTTTATGAGTGCTGACCTTAAGCCATTTCCTGGGAATGCATTTATTTTACTCTCGAAATAATAGTTTATGTAAGTATGGAATTTGAGTTTGCTAGTTATTTTCCTTCAACACTTGAAATTATTTTTTCATTGTTTTTGATTTTCGTTGCTTTTTTATATGCTGTCTGTTCTTATTGATTTTTAAGGTTTTGCATTATTTTTGGTGTTCTGTAGCTTTGTTACAATATCTGTGTATGAATTTATCTGGTTTGTGGCTGGGGATGATTCTTTATACGGTATTCATATCCTTCCTCAAATACAGAAAATTCTCGGCTATTATCTTACAGTTAACCATCTATAATTCCTAGTAGAACAGTGGTGTACTTCTTCATTTTATTCCTTCATGTCTCTTAACCTTTCCATACCTTAACACTCTGTGCTCATTCATGAAAATTTCTTCACATATAATTTATAGCCATTAATATTCTCTAAGGCCATTTCTCTTTTCTTCCTAAAAGTTTTTGTTAAGTTTTTAAATTTGAAAGCTATATTTTTCTTTTTTAGTTCTTTTTCAAATTTGCTAATTTATTTTTATAAAGTCCTCCTGTTGGTTTCCATTTCTTCCTTTTTTTCTTCACAATCATTTTCCAAAATTTTAGGATTCCAGCTTGTGGTGCCTGCTTATTCTTTGTTAGGTTAAACAGTTCTCATGGGGGGGGGGTGCTTATCATTATTTGTTTAATTGTAAATCATTTTCAGAGTTTTTTTTAAATTTGTTTTTAATGTCTGTTTATTTTTGAGAGAGAAAGAGGGAGACACAGAGTGTGAAAGGGGGAGGGGCAGAGAGAGAGGGAGACACAGAATCCAAAGCAGACTCCAGGCTCTGAGCTGTCAGCACAGAGCTGGATGTGGGGCTCGAACTCATGAACTGTGAGACCGAGACCTGAGCCAAAGTTGACCGCTTAACTGACTGAGCCACCCAGGTGCCCTAGGGTTTTTTTTTTTTTGTTTTTGTTTTTTTTAAATTAAGGGCTATGTTAATATGTTAATTATATGTTAATGTAATATAATATGTTAATATTAATATGTTAATATTAATATGTTAATTTTTAACATATCTGGCTCAGATATGTTTCTATACAAAATTGTTGGTTTCCATTTGTTTATGTACAATTTTGAGGGACTCCTGCACTGTGAATAATATAAATTTAAATCCCATACTGGTATATGCCACAGCCGGGTGTTTTGATTTGTCACAGTTGAGCTACTTTCCCCCCGCCCCCACCTGTCATCTAGATTCCTAGGCAGACAAACTCTACTCCCTTCCCTGGATCAGTGGGTGCAGTTTTCTTGCTCTTCATCAAAGAGTAGGACACTCTTCTTGCGTCTTGAATGTATGTGAGATTTTCAGTTCCAGATCTTTAATCAATCATTAGAGTCTTGATAAGGCACCCACCTCTCCCTGTTCAGTCATGACATCGGCTCTTAGTATTTCTGCTTTGTATTCTGCTTTTGAGTTTCCCTTTTTTGACTCTTGAGGATTTTTAAATTTTTATTTGTGCTGATCTATATGTTTAGAAATATTTACAATAAGTTATGTATATATGAATAGGAGTGGTGAGTGTTTCATCTCAGTTCACCAGAATTGTTGATACAAATTGTGATCAGTGATTAATCTAGATGCATGTAGTAAAATTAGACAATGCTTCAGGTAGTTATGTGTGAATTTTACAGTGTTGGGAAATGGACAGCTTTCCAGAGTTCATTACTATAGCACCTGAAATAATTTTCTAGCCCTCAACATATCCCTGTGTTGTTTCACATTCTTACTGGGTTTTTGAAAATATTCTTCCATCTATTTTAGACATTTCTTACTTTGGTTCTGTTTCTCTATAGGATTATATCAAGTTCTGTCCCATGTTCATGTGAACTAGATAGTATTCTTCTGGGTATATGTTCAAAATATGCTTAGCTGCACATAAGTGGTTAAATGTAGGGCAAAATGATTCTTTAAATGCCTAACAATTGGGAAAAATATATTCAAATAAAAATGAATCAACACTAAATAAAGCAATGAATGCCACAAAAATTTTACTTTTATTAAATTACAATACAAAGTATTTAACTTCTCCATGAAATATTTTATTAGGTGGAAATAAGTATCAGCATAAGCAAATGTAAAAATAATTTGTATTATTAAAGTGGCTCTCTATGTTGTTTTTAAATGTTACTTATTTTTTTAATGTTAATTTTTTTTTGAGAGACAGGGTGTGTGTACAAATGGAGGAGGGACAGAGAGAAAATCCCAAGCAGGCTCCACACTGTCAGTGCAGAGCCCGACATGGGGATTGATCCCATGGATCACAGATCATGACCTGATCAGAAATCAAGAGTCAGGCACTGAACCAACTGTGCCACCCAGGTGCCCCAATGTTATTCGTTTATTTTTAAGTGATAATTAATTTAAGGGAAATTATTAACTAATATCCAATTTCTAAAATGTTTTCAGGATATTGGTTTAATTTCTTATATTAAAAATATATACATTCTTAAAGTTACCATGTATTTTCTTATCTATTTTCTGCTTTAGATCCAGTATCTTTGATTAAATCATTTTCTTTTCTATTACCACAGTGAATTCTCTGGAGTCTATTGTTGTTTTTATATGCATATAATCCTTATTGAATTCAAAAGTGGCTAGTCTAACTTAATCCATACCAAAGTCACTCTGCCAGGAAGAACAATGGAGCAAAAAGATTTATTCTGATGTGTCCCAGAATAGGACACTCAGTCACTAGAAAATATAATTAAGAAAAATCTCAGAATCAGAAAAGATGTTTTTTTGTGAATTGAGTTGTAGGGTATTTGATTCCATAGGGGCCACACTGTAGCCATCCTGTCACTATTTGGGCCCAGCTATCTGGATTAGATTTCTCAGGCAATACAGCTTGATCTAATATGTAAATTTAGGCATTCCCTTGTCCTTTCCATTTAAGGAAATGTAAAGCCTTAAAAGAGTTAAAATAAATGGATCAGATTTTTTTTTTTTTTTAGTGCACAGTTGAAAACAGTAAGAATCAGTAAGATTAAAATAAAGAGTAGGATCATTGGAAAAAAACTTGGAGGAAAAAATGTACAGAAAAATATTATTTGAGTTACAGGATAACCAATATTTTAGTGGGTCTGAATATTTGTGTATTTATTCTTTGATAAGGGTCTGCCTCTTCACTAATGTGGAATCACCATGAGAACAGAAACCTGGACCTAGGGCTTAGAAAAGTGATTGGCATAAGAAATGCTTAAAAAAAATCAATCACTGTTGGATAAATAAGTGGATGAACTCGGGCTCTATGGTAGACAAGGTTTTTTGGGCCAAGGGAGAGTAGAAGACAAAGACATATTAATTGAAAAGTGTAGAGACCATCAAACAAGTTTATATATGAAGATAATAGATTATGTTATAGCACTGGTCAAGCAGTTTTGAAGTATCACTTCAAGAGGGAAAGGGGGAGAAAAGCACTTGGGAAATACACACAGGGTTGGGTAGTGATATCATTGGCATCTTATTCAGCTCAGGTTTTCATAACAGTTTTTGAAAGATGTAAAATAGAGATTGAGATAACTCAACACAGGCATAGGCAGTCCTAAGACTGGCCTTTGAATGTTGTCAATGCTCCTTCTTATCCTTTGTTCTTGTTTCTTGAGAATGGAATGGAAAGGGGAGGTTACTTTACATTTAAAAACCCCTTTAATAAACGTTCTTCAACGGAAAAGAAACTATTTCCTTGCCCCGCCTCCCCCAGTGGAATATTCAGAGTGAAGAGAGATTTGAGGAACCTACATGATGAATTCTCTTATGCTTCAATGTAAATAGTAATAATAGTAGAGGTTCTGGAAACTTTTCTTTTAGACAGTTTCTGAAAATTTGAATGGATGAAGAATTATAGGCCTTTTTTCCAGGATGGCTTTCTAATTTTTTCTTCTTATACTGCAAATTAGCCTAGTAGTGAGGTTTAGATCAAATAATTTTGAAATTATTATTTTTTCTTTAAATGGAGAATTTTAGCCGTGAGAAAATATTCTGCTTTCCACCTCCAACAGTTGTTCTTTTGGTTAAATGGAAGTAAAGGGGATTCTACATTGGGGGCCGCTGAGATGTCCTTGACATACAAAGAATACAGACAAATACACCCTCATTTGGGCCTTCTTCCCTGGATTATTCATACTCCTGGTCCTCCATCCCCAGGTACAGTAGCTGCCTATTCTCTCAAACCATTCAAATTTAGTGAATAAAAAAATAAAGACAAATAGTAAAATATAAAGTACTAAAATTCAACTAGAACAAAATATTCTTTATAGTCTAATATCTAGGCTAAAGGTAGCTAATACACAGTGAGCATACAATAAATATTTGGTGAATTAACGAAATAAATGCAGTACAACAATAAATTGGGTCCACTTGGTGCTGAACTTTTTGAAAGACACAGAGGGTAGAGCTCCTTAGAAAGCGGAGTTCAGTAAAGCCTTGAGAAGTAGATTAATTCAGAGGAAAAGCCATTGGTAGAAGGCTGTGAGCGTCACCAGTTCTCTCTTCCCACCATTTCTTCCAGCCCTCTGAATTGAGGATTCATGCTTTGTCTTTGCTTAAACACTGCCTCTGTTCATCTGTTTTCTAAATGAATGTATATGTCTGTATTCATTTAAAATAATTGAATACACCTGTTCCCCTGAGTTACAAACATAACCATGAATGACTATCCTTTCTATTCAATAGCTGCTTAGGGACCCATACTTGAGACCATTTTGCCTCTCATGCTCTAGCTCTACCCAGCATTTCTTCCCTCCATCACCTTTTTCCCTGTTTCAGGAGAATGAGGCTCATGTCGTCACCATTTTTTCTGTGTTTTAGAAAAAACCCTACCTTCTCTTTCAACAGTCAAATCTGCTTTCCTTTGGAGCTGTTACTCAAAGTAAACAAGATTTTCAAAACTATGTTATTGAATTGGTTTAATGTTTTGGAATCATAGCGTATTGTTTTGTTTCCTACTATTTTTCACTTCAAAGCTCTATTTTTACAAATCATGATTTGACTGTAATTTTGTGGTGTTCAAAAAAAAATTAAATCTGAACATCTAACAACATTATTGCATTGTTTTTGTGTGAAAATGCTGTTAGAGTCCCAAATATTTAACTCACAAATTAAGGTTTTGAAACACAATCTTATTGATGTTAGTGTCTGCTTAAGTTGTAAATGTGATCTTTAAAACTACCTGAAAACCAGGGTGCTAGGTGGCTCAGTGGGTTAAGCATCCAACTCTTGACTTCAGCTCAGGTCATGATCTCATGGTTGGTGGGTTTGAGCCCTGCATTGGGCTTGGCACGGATAGTGTGGCACCTGCTTGGGATTCTCTCCCAGCTCTCTCTCAAAATAAATAAATAAATAAACGTAAAATCTAGCTGAAAACCAAGAATTATTTTATTTGTAAAAGGATTCTTATGAATTTGGGAAACAAATTATCCAATCATTTTGGACACATTTGTAAACTAAGTATACCTGAAAGATTTTGAGAGAACTGAAAGCTCACCTAATGTTTGACTTTTTTTTTCTTTTAGACCCTTGTCTCAGTGGAATCTATGGTGTAGGAACAAAGAATTAATTTCATTGCTCAAACACTCTCTGTCCTTCTCCTACTGGTTCTACTGTTGCTTTCTGCTCTCATCCAATGGCAGACGTAACCATAAGCTGTCTCTTTTCATGGCTCAGAAGACAATTCTTTGTCCTCAACTCCCACTTAAGCGTATAAAGTTGGCAAACAAGGTGTGCTTTGTTTCCACTAAAAAAAAAAAGTATGAGAAAATTCTCTTACTAAAATGAGACATCATAGAAATGTTCACTTATGAATAAATGGGAACCCTCAACCCAAAAGGTCTAGCTTATTTGCATGAATAAATTGTATTTTCAAACTTCAACACCCATAGGAGTTGGCTCAATGGAAACCATAACAAAAGTACATGTTGGAATTCTTAACAAAGTGGTGCTTATTAAACATATCCAATGGTGAAAGAATAACTTGCTACTCAGAAAGCTTTGTGAGACTGAAGATTCAAATGAGAAAATAATGATTATACAAATTATGAATTTAATACTTTTTACTATTATATACTTATTAGCAACTTTGGAAAGCTTTTAAATTAATAGACATTCATATCCTTGACATCCCTAACACTGATTTTTAAATTTCAATATATTTAATATACATATGAAAGAGGAAATAAACAGTCTAAAATTCCTTGTACAGTCTCAGTAAATATAAATATATAGGAAACAATTTCAGTGTTTTATTTTTGATATCAATTCTATTTTTGACATCAATTTTATAATGGTTTCCTTTTAGCTGTTTCCTTGCTTTCAAATTGTAGAGTAGAGGTTCTTAAACTTTGGAGTTGATTGGAATCATCTGATATATATATTTAAAATGCTGGTTCTAGAGCCTGCTCCCAAAGATTTTTATTTAAGTCTTCCATGGAACCCAGAAATAAATGTTTCTGTAGGTTGGCTTCAGGTTATATTTTGAGATGTTTCTCAAACTAATTGTTCATAGAAGGCATTAAGGAAAATAAAACAACTGTTTTATGAACTGTATGGTAAGAATCATGCTACCAGAAAATCAGCAAGTGTCCTTCCTTATAAAGTTATTGAAATAACCATTTTGTGTTCGCACTGTGACAATTATTTCCCAGGAAACTGAAGTACTTGTGATTTTGGATATATACCTTTTCAGAGCCACTTTAAGAGTCCATGTAAAGAAATATGAGAATTAGAAGAAACGTATGTTTGAACAATAACAGCTGTAATCCTACCCTGAAGTTTCATACTGTATGAGAGACAGGACAAACTTTTAGTATTGACTCAGTTCATTCTGAAAAGGTGAAGGTCTTATGATTTATTTAATAAGTCCATGAGTTTATAAGAGGTGGTTTGCTCCTATGTAATTTTAGTATTGGTGACCTATTGTAACCAACTTCCTGCGGAAAAATGAGTACAGAGGCAATATCTTTAGTGAAATAAAGTCCTGAAGACGCAGTCTCCTACTCTGACATCCATTCTCTTGTATTTGATGATAATAATAGGAAAGACAATTCTTGAGGAATCCAGAACTTCAGTAACACGGGCCTCCAAACAATGACTAGTGAGATAATTTAATCACTCCAATTTACTTCACAGATTTGTGTTTATGCCTAGTGACAGTGTGTTAGAAATGACTTAGACCAAAGAAGCAATGTGATTGGTTAATGAAGAGTCTAAGAATGATAATTGAATTTGATGGAATTCATTAGTTAAGACATTCAAGCATGTATTTTACATCCCCGATTATGTACTCTAATGTATGTAATAGTCACAATGTGATACATGTACTTCGTTGTTGAACTAGGCACATATGAAAGAGGAAGACATAATATGGCGCAAAGAAATGTCAGCCTGACACAAATCTTGCCTCCACTCTCATCCCCTTCCCCAATACTCTTGCTGAAATATCATCTGTACAGCAAGGCACAAAAGCACAGAGGCAGATGCCACGGCATATTCTTTCAGAATGCAAGGCTGCTCAAGATCATCTACAGATAATGAACCATGACAACTGCAGATTGGATGAGGTACAAAATGAAAGGGAGAGAAAGCACACATGTTATATAAGGGGCCAGTGCCCCCTCAAGTAAACTAGCACTTGAAGGGCATGAGTACTAGTAATAATTCCCACAGATGTGAAAAACACTAATATTTCCTTTAATATCCCAGGACACTTTTTAAGGGAAAAACCCCTCAATCCCCTACACAAATGTGTTTTCCCCCCTCAACTGTCATGAGATATGCACAGGGATAGAGGGATACATCAACAAAACCTATCAAAGTTTCTGTTTTTTCCATATACCTTAATCAGGCAGTTGTAACACAATGCCGAGGAGTGAAGCAAGAGGTAAATGGACAGCCTTCCAATCTCAATCCCGGCGTTTGTCACTCCAGCTCTTGCTGGGTCTCGTTTTTCTGTTTTCCTTTGAGAGAGAAAATAATAGAAATAATCCATGAAAATGCTGGCCTGCAACTCTGCACTTGCCTTTACTCCTGATTGGGACGTAGACTTGTGCTTATGTAGCTCATTCATTATTCACGCTCTGCTCTGGCTTCCTCAGTTCCTGCTTGTGCTAGGTGCTCCAGGCTAAGAACCAATAAGTATGAATCATGCTGACATAAAGAAAAATCTAGAAGAATAAATGTTTCAAGAAAGCAAGGTTTTTTGTTGTTGTTGTTGTTTTTTTTTTTTTTTGCATTTCTTCTGACACATTCTCTTCAGTGGCATTGGTCTATTGAGGAGAAATAGCTTGGGCTGCCACTGAGGAGCCCAGTGGAATTACCAACCGCAGGGAATTATCTCTAAGCAATTCACACTTTGTTTTGCTAACAAGACGCCTTGTTAGGATACTGGAGTGCTATCCTTCTCTGGCAATGTTCCCCCACCTTTCAGAATTATTGAAAAGCTAACTGAATCTATTTTGATTTGTGAATCTCTTTGTAAGCACCAGCAGCTGCAGCAGTGCTAATAAAAAGGGAAAGCATTGCTATTTACCTAGGAAGGACACTGAAATACTGCACATACAAAAGCAACCGGGATGTGGCAGAGCTCTATGCGATATTTTAATAGTTCCCTTCCTTCCTTGCTTTGTTCTTTCCTCCCTCCCTTTCAACCCTCTTTCCCTCCATTCTTTTCTTCCTTTTCCTGTTCTCTTTCATACACTTCTAATGCATTTGTCTATTCTTTGACATAGAGCAACCTATTATATTTCAGGTCATTAAATAATGACTTTAGAATATGAGATCTCAAAATACTTAGCGAAGGAGCATAATCCTTTCACATCCATAGAGACACAAGTAGGGAGACTTTGTTATCAGCTGGATCTTCTGGTACCAATTAAGAAGGGAGCCTTTGCAGATTCCAGTGGCTGTGATAACCAGTCAGACCATTCTGCTCCCTTTACAGTTTGGGTTTTAATTCTCCAGAGGAAGCTAACATGGCAACACCCTGTTATTTGAGGATTCAAGTTTTCCTACTACAAGAGAAATGAATACACAATCCCCTGCAGCTTTCATTATATTCTGAATAGAATTTTATAGTTCCTCAGCAGTTATTAAGGAGTCCTATTTGCCAACTAATGGACCTGAATGGTTCTGGCATAAATCCACACAAGAAAATCTTCTGAAGGTTTATTGGGCTTGGGAAAACCTTTAGTCCTTGGTTTGAAGGAATAGATGCTGCATCAGAGAGCATTATTTCCTGAGTGGCTTCTGAGCTCCATTTTGCCTGGCCAGGATAGACAACAGAGTGTGTATTCCAGCTCAGGAGGTTTCCAATATAAGTACTTATTTGTTATCTGTGATTTACTTAATGAATATTAATTGAGCATTTAATATGAACCTTATTTTTTGGTCAGGTCTTAGGATAAAAAAAAAGATAGTTTCTTGCCTTTGAAAGAGTGAGACAAATTCGGAAATAAAACAATTTATCATTATCTAAATTGATAAGAGCCACAATGGAGATTTAGAATATGCTAGGTGCTAAAGAAGGATTCTTTCCGTTCTCAAGGAGAATTCTAATTTTTCATGTAGGAAATATTCCTAACACTGTGTGTTTATGCTAATATGTGTGTGTGCCCTTTAGAGTGCTAGGCATGAGGTGATCAGTCAAGTCCTGGAATTGTTTAATGATTTACACAACTGTGGCTTTTCATAACTGGATCTTTTTTCAACAATGATTCCAAGAAAAAAAAAATTGCCCACTAGAAAGCATTGAAAACCTTTCTCCCATAGCTACAGATCCCAGAAAGTATCTGATTCCTTAGAGAACATGGCCACCAGAGTCATTTGCTACATGTTGGAGAGCACACATGAGTTAGCAATATACACCCACTCTGGAAGCCAAATAGCAAAGATTAAAAACCATCTGTCATTGAGACTCTGAGCCTGCAAGCAAGCAGTAGACTTCCAGCAGAGTCTGGGGCCAGAACAGTGTGTGACACAGATTTAAAAACACAAGATTTGACCAGAACCATTTTTTCAGTCACAGGGTTTCAAAGGTATTACCAACCCTCACCAGAACCCACTCTGCCACGTGTTGTAAACCAGAGCTATTTCTTACGGCAATTCATTCTTCCTCTCACACTTTTCTAAGTGCTCATTTTGTGGCAAGCAGGGTGCAAAGACACCGAAAGTAAGTTGGCAAAGGAGAGAAGCAGCTGTGCCTAGGGCTCCCCCCTCACCCCGTGGAGCCCATAGGCTAATCAAGGAGACAGATGATAAATACACAAGGTGCATATGTCATTGCATAATTGGAATTGTAGTAAGTTCCTAAAAGGACAGGTAAAGTTGCTAGGGAAGTGACAGCCAGGAGTCTCATCCGGAATTGGCTTCCATGCAGAAATCACATTTAAGGATTAGCTGGATTTGGAGGTAGAATGGGGTAAAGGGGTAGACTCAAGGTGGAACAATATATGTGTTAAGTCCTGAGGCAGAAAGGAACTTCTCATGTTTGAGAACGGAAAGAGGTCAATGTGGTTGTAATAGAGTGGGCATAGAGAAGCATGGAGGGTGTTAAAGCTGGAGGCAGGTATGGGAACCATGAGAAGCCACTGAAAGATCTAATCCTTTTAGTTCCTGTTCAATAATAGAATGGGGTAGATGGGGATATTTATCATGATTTAAAACAATCTACCTAGCCTCAGAAGTAAAATTTATCATTTTGACTTAGGAATTACTTTTCTGGCTCACTGATGTTAAGTAGGGTGATTTGTTTTCTTTTAAATAATCCTGTATTTTCCTTCCTAGTACTTATTACTATACATATATGCTTGCTTGTTTCCTTCTCTTGCCACCACACCTCGTCAAAAATCTCGGAGAGCTACAGCTTTATTTATTTTTTCACTTTGGTTCACTGATAAGTATCTAAGGCCTGGAACATCATCTGGTATAGAATGTGTAGATGAATGGATAATTCTGAACATTGCCTCCCAGATGCTGGCAATCAGCAATCATTTAGTTACTTTCACGTGAGGTCACTTCGCATGGTAACACCATGTGCTCTTGGTCATCTGTCGTTAAAAACAGTCTTTAGAGTTGTTGTAACTTATGGGAAAAGTCTAAATAAAACCCATTTGGGTAAAGCAAATGTATGAAAAATAAAAGGTGAGGAGGTTAACATGAAAGCATAACACATTGTCCTAACTAATATACATCTCTTAGACTATAGTTTGGTCATTATAGACTAAGATCCAATCATTTTTCAGCAAACTCTCTATTTTCATAGAACTATAGATTCTTTGGTTATTATCGGTTTAGAGATGGATACAGACTCTCTTACACTCTGTATTTGGCAGAGGAACTTAGTGCACTATACCATAAACCAAATATATGTACTTTAAATTTTGTAATATAAAGAGATTTTATATATACATATATATATATATATATACACACATATATATATATGTATATATATATATATATATATATATATATATATATATATATATATGTTTATTTTTGAGAGAGAGAGAGACAGGGAGCATGTGAAGGGGAGGGGCAGAGAGACAGAATCCCAAGGAGGTCTGTGCTGTCAGTGCAGAGTCCAACATGGGGCTTGAACTCACGAGCCGTGATATCATGACCTGAGTTGAAATCAAGAGTTGGACGCTCAACCGACTGAGACACCTAGATGCCCCAAAGATTATATTCTTATGGCACAGGTATAAATTAATAAAAGTTTGTAGACAGGCAAGTTATGAATTTTAATGGACTGTTTCTGCAGAGTGAGAGGTTTCTTAATGTAGCAATTATTTTCTTCTATTCAACATATATACTATAAATTTTACTGGGTTAGATATAAATTGCCTTAATATACCAAACATCTTAAATAATCTAGAGGAACATGCTTAAGATACGGTTGTCTAAGAAAACCTGCCAAAATTATTTGCTTATGATGCCTTTAATTTTGACTTAGGTATTTTCATTTTTTTTGTAGTATAATTTTTGAAAGGCTAATTTGAGTCTTGCCTTAATATGGAATATTAACTTTATAATAGTAAATGTAGGTTCAAAGGTTCAGTAAACCTTTGTGAAGAAAATATAAAAGATTTGTTTATGATGCATTACCTTGGGTTTTTGACCTTATGTATACGCAAATCACAGACAATATACCAGGAAGTTACCCAAAACCTAAAAATTTAAAAGATAATGACATTCAAATATCCCTTGTGCCAAGACGCCCGAGAGAATATTTGCTAGAAGAATCCTGTCTGCAATGGACAAAGGCAAAAAGTAGGGGATGAAGTATCACAGATAGGCTTTTACTTGGCACCGTTCAAGTGAAAACAATTTTTTCCCCAGTGAAAACAATAATTTAGGTGAAAATGTTTGCAAATTGTGTTTGAAATATAGAATTCAAGCATACTTTAGGGATTATGTGGTTCTTGGTTTCATTACCTATTGGTGGAGACTACAGGCCCAAGAAGTCTGCAAACTCCCTAAAATACTAGGTAAAACTATATTTATGTACTTGTTCATTTATGCCAGATTCTCACAAGAAGTCAGTAATTCTCCCCCTAAAAATATTCGGCACTGGAAATTCACTTGTCCAGGCAAGCTTATTAGTAGCATAGCGGAAGCTGCCACTCATGTCTTGATTCTCAATCCAAGGAGGGAAAAGTGCCTTTTTCATCATAGACTTCATACTTCCTTGTTATAACACATGATCCAAGTCAAGCCAACATGGCACTTGACTTTTCTCTAGGAATATAGAGTTAAAACAGCTTACAAGACTTAAACAAGTATTTGCTCTATTGTTAGAATTTGTTTGTTTGCTTTTTGGTAAAAATGGCAGGGAGAAGTCCTTGTACCATATTCGTCAATCCAAGATGAAAGCCACAAAAATTTTTATGTAATTTTTTTCTTTTGAATCAATCAGAAAAAGTGAGTTTCAACCCCTGGCTGTCTTGTTCGATTTAATCCGCAAAACAATGCCCTCTACTTTCATCTTTTTTTTTTTTTTCTTGAAGTCTCAACATAGAATACACTATGAATTTTAACAACCTGTTTTTGTTCAACTGATTGCCTTCAGTTTCTCTATGCGACAAATGAAGATATATTTGCAAAAATATATATTTATATATATTCAAGTTTTATTTTAAATTATTCAAGAGGTTTGGACTGCTTTATAAGATAAATTTAGTTACAAAAGGAATCTAAAGATCTGCTAAAACTAGCCAACATGCATATGATCCACTGACAATTGTTAGTGGTATATTAATTTCCAGATACCTAATAAGAGCAAAAATAGTAACAGTTGACCACTGTGGCCATATAGGTGAACTCTGCTCTGAAGTGAAGGTAAAAGTTGGGAGAATAGATTTAGGAAAAAGCACACGGCCTGGAAGGTATATGTTAAAAATGCATTATTAAATACAAATATAGGTGTGTGTGACAGAGAGAGAGAGCGAGAGGGAGAGAGGTACATATACGTATAAGGCTGTATGTGTATACACAAAATGCATTTTAGGAGATTAAAGCCAAAGTAATTAATTCTACAGCATTTAGTCACAGTCTCAATTTAGCAATAATTCTTGGATTGAATAAACAGAGAGATTAAAAATGTACTCTGCACAGCAATCACTTGCTCCAGTTCCAACAGACTCTCTGATATGTATGAGTGGAGCGGGGAAAGAGAACAAACCAGAATTTGTATGCAAGGTTGGAAATCTAGAGATACAAAATGTAGAACCAGAAGAACACTGACATATTCTTAAGTTTTCTTTAGTTGCTTGTTTCAAAAGGTACTCTTTTAACAAATTTTTCGATAAGGCATAATCATTAACATTTATGCTGTTTAATAAATTTAAACTTTTAAATAGTTTGAAATAACATTTGCATTGTTATAAATAACTATTACTATTTTACTATGAATTCAGTTCAAGAAAAAATAAATGGAATCTTTTTTTTTAATTTTTTTTAATGTTTAGAAAGACAGAGACAGAATGGGAGTGGGTTAGGGGCAGAGAGAGAAGGAGACAGAATCCGAAGGAGGCTCCAGGCTCTGAGCTGTCAGCACAGAGCCCGACACGGGGCTTGAACTCAAGAGCTGTGAGATCATGACCTGAGCCGAAGTCGGACGCTCAGTCGGAACTGACTGAGCCATTCAGGCACCCCCTTTCTTGTTCTTTAAAAAAAAATTATTTTGAATGGAATCTTGTATAAAATTTTTTGAGTAATATTTACCGTAAAGGAGTGAATTGATCTTTCAAAGACTTATTTTTGGTTGTCATCAGGTCTGTCTTCAGACAGCTTGAATTCACATCCAAGCTCTAATACTTCCTAGCCATATTTCTCAATTTCCTCATCTAAAAAAAAAAAAAAAAAAAGGATGTAGGGACACATGGATGGCTTCCTCCGTTGAGCATCAACTCTTGATTTCAGCTCAGGTTATGATTCACTGTTAGCCTTGAATTGAGTTGGAGGCCCATGTGGGGCTCAGTGCTGACAGCACGGAGCCTGATTGGGATTCTCTGTCTCCCTCCCTCTCTAACCCTCCCCTGCTCACACTCTATTATCTTTTTCTCTCTCAAAATAAATAAATAAACATTTAAAACATTTTAAAAAGGATATAATAATTCTCCAATATTATTGCTGAGAGGATTGGATAAATAATTCAGTTAACATATTAGCACATACTAAGTCCTATTGGGTTAGCTATTGTTAGTGTTACTATCATTATTGATAAAATAATAATAATAATTGTCATTATTTTGGGAGAGAGAGACAGAGACAGAGAATCTAAAACAGGCTCCACTCTGTCAGTACAGAGTCTGATATAGTACAGAGCTCAAACTCCTGAACCTCGAGATCATGACCTGAGCTGAAACCAAGAGTTGGATGCTTAACCAAATGAGCCACCAAATGAGCCAGGTGCCCCTAAAATTATTCTTTTGAATATGAAGTTAACACAAATTCAGATTTGAAAACACAACACCCTACAGGTTCCCATTCTTAAATGCTGAAATATAATTACGGTATATTGAAGTGTACATCATTGTACTAATTTTTATTTCATATTTTTTATGTACCTGCCATATATTCTTATGTTGCATCTAAGTCTCCTGAGGACAAAAATATCATTAACTTTTCCCTATCTCTTCTGTCTCTCCTGTTTTTTTTTTTTAAGATTTTATTTATTTGGGAGAGTGAGTGAGTGAGCGAGGGAGGGGCAGGGGAGGGGCAGATAGAAGGAGAGAGAGAGAATCCCAATCCACACTGCCAGTACAGAGCCTGACATGGGGCTCAAACCCACGAACTGTGAGATCATGAGCTGAAATCCAGAGTCATCCAAGCACCTCTCTTTTTTCTTTTATAGCAAGACATATTTATTGAGCACCTAGCTTGTGGCAGGCACTTTTGTAGGTCTGAAGTGGAAAGGGCAAGCAAGACAGATAAAACCTCTGCCTTCATGTTGCTTAAGTTCTTGTAAAATTCAATTAAAACTCTGTTGCTCTTTGCTAAATTCAGTATCGATGCCAATGTTAGGAGCACCAAATACAAAAGTAAAGACACAATATTTTAGAAAATGTATTTCAATGCAAGTGATTGCAAAAGATGTAAACTTTCATAACAAAGCAACAAAATCATGAACAATTAACTACAGTAATGAAGGTGGGTATACGGTTGGTAGAATGGCTATATATTATCTTCTGGTAGATTTTAGCTTTTTTTCATGTAAGTAAGCACTAAATAAATTAGATTAGAAAATTTTATAGTGGAGCCACAATAAAAGTTTTTTTAAATTTATGGAAAGGGCTGTATACTTTGATGAAAAAAGATCTTAACAATAAATTAAATTTTAAGAATTTTTAAAGTGCATTCTATAGTATAATAGTTTATTCTGAACAAAATAATTAGCACATCCTCCATTTTTATGTCCTATTATCAGTGTCAGAAGGATCCATATATGAGAAAACCCAGACACAGCAAGTATAATGCAATAGAATAAGGAAGTCTCTATTGAAATAGGTTGTTCATGTAATAATAACCACAAACTTTGATTCTAAACTTCGTAAATTGCCTATTTTTAAATGATCTATCTTCTATTCTTTGTAAAAAGATTTTTTAAAAGCTCAATTAATGACTGAACCATTTGTTCATAATACAGATGAAATTTTAGAAAGACTAACACTAAAGAGCTACTTTACCTTCATGATTTTTAAAATATATACATATAAATCAGTGAAATAGGTTTATTATGAAACATCTTAGAACTTTAGGAAATACAATGTAAGAAGATGTGAATAATTACCTAAACTTACTATAGTAGAACATATCTATTTCAGTCTAAAGCTTTGTAATCAATACAGTGTCATGTACAAAGAGATAATATCTCTTGGCTGAGAATCTTGGATAATTAAGTTTATCTAGTGATGTCTTTGATCTTCAAGCCTCAGGTTTCTAACATGTGGTTGAAGGCTAGTGGATTGTTTATGAAGTCCTTACTATCCTACGAGGAAGATAACACTATTGTTCCCATTTTACAGATGAGAAAACTCAGAAATAGAATGATTATATAACTTGATCAAAGTCATACTAGTGAGAGGTGGAGTTGAGATTTAAAATCCATCTATCAGGCTTTTAGGCTAACACTCAATGATATGACACTGTGCTATATTTCTCAATGTATGGCCAAAAGATAGGCGTACCTACCTAAATTGGCTCATTTTTTATGATACAGCTGAAATAGTACAGGATGGGCATAGTATGTGGGTGATTTATTTTAATTTAGGCAGAGTTTTATACTTTATTTTCCAACACAATATGCCCCAAACTAAAACCAGCTCCCTCAGTCTTGTTTCCTCCATTTCTCATTTGGTCACGTGTTCATTCATTTATTCACTTAGGTAGAATTTGTTGACATACAATGGGTTAAACACAAATACCCTTCCCTCTTTCTGTAACCAGCCACAAGTCTATCAATTCTTTCTTCTTCATGTTTCTAGTAGCAACTTGCCTTTTTCTCTCCCTTTTGACCATTAATAGATTGAAACCAACTCAGGTCTTTATCACTGGATTACACCACCACCTCTGGAATAATCTGCTACCTACAATCTATTCCTACACAGCAATATCAGATTAATTTTCCCAAATACTTGAATATACAACAACCATTATCAGCAGAGAAGGTACCAGTTTAAAACGCAAAAGACGTGGAGTCGAGGGAAACTTAGAAGTTTTCTCCCTGAAGACAATCTTGATCCCCTGCCCACATATTCTTCATAAAGTATCCAGTGAAAATGCAAAGCTAAAAATGCAAAACTGATGAATTATGTTACTTCCCCATTCAAAAGCTTCAAGGCTCACTTTTTCTCTGAGGCTCTGTCTTAGTTCCTTATGCTTAAAAGACTATCTCTTGGACCCTGCCAACTTCTCCAACCTCGTTTCCCCATGCTTCCCCTCAGTTGTTATGTCCTGGTCAAATTGAACTTCTAGAACAAGTCAACCTGTTTCCTTTAAGGGACAGCTTCCTTTTCCAATTCTTTACTATGGTCTCGCTGGACTTCCTGGCCTTATCTACCATTCTGTCGTCCTCGGTCTTCTCTAGACACATGGGCCATTTTCTAAATCTTTCCCTGGATATTTGCATGGCTTATTCCCTCAGTTTAGTGTAAGAGCCCCAAACAGACTACTCTTCTGTGGACCTTGACTTAAAAATCCTACTCTTTATCTATTTTCTACCAGTTTACAAACCAGTTTAATGTTCTTAATACTACACCAAAATTTTAATTCCACCTTAACTATCCTTTTAATCATATGCTCAGCTTTCTCCTCTCCACTGTAATGCTTTAATAGTAAACTTTTCTGCATTTACTTCCATACAGCTTTTAAATCTTTAGCAATCTGGCTTCCCCATTCATTCTACTAGTCATGAACCTCATGACTGTCAAATCCAACACCAGTTCTCCATTTTCGACTTCTCCACATCATTGAGATTGGTGAGGACCATTTTCAGGATATTAAAGCTTTGATTCTGAATTAGTGCACACACTGTGTGTGTGTGTGTAGTTCAGTGTTTTATTTACGTCTGTTTCTGCTTACTCTTCCTTTAGCATATCCATGTTTAATTCCAAGGTTTTCTCTTCAGCTCTCCAGTGCTTCTATATTCTAGCACATACTCCAGTATTTTCAAATATGGCTGCTTTGCATTAAATATTTAGCATTGGCTTCTTTACTATACCCTAGACCCAAATTTCCTCCTGATGGCTATCTGCTTATAAATGTCCTCCTGGCATTATGAAACCCCCTAGCTGTAAGTGAAATGTTGAGTACTTCCCCACAGCTTTTCTTATTTTGTGTTCCCTAACCCAGTATTTGATAAGAAAATTTAAATTTATATTTGACTCCACCTAATTTCTACTCCTACATCTGATTAAGTGTCACATGTTATGAATTGTTCCCCTGAAACGTCCCTGGTATTCTTTCCCTTCTATTCTATCAGCCCACTAGCTAATACAGGCCCTTATCATGTTATTGCTTATATGTGCTTTAGCTTCATAACTGATGTCTTCCCTTTAATATCCTGCCACTTCAGTACAAGCTCCACATCTCTCTGCCCTCTAGCCTTGCTCTCGCTACACTTATCAGAGCACTTTGTACTGCTATTAAAAGACTTTATTTTTCCAAATACTGCAGTTGATTGCATTCACGTCTGTTTTTGCCATCAGATTATTAATTCCTCAAGGGCAGAAGTGGTATCTTAGCCCCTTTTATATCCTCCATAGTGTCACCTTGCCCACAGTATGCACTTAATAAATGTTTGTTATATTGAGATAAGATATGTGAGAAAAAACAATTCAGTGGATATGTCATCACTATGCAAGGCTTGCTGAAATGCTATTCTCTACTGGGACATAAGAAAATAACACCATATCATTGTTCCTAATAGTCTATGCTCAATATTGGCTAATATTTTATTTATTATCTTTGGTATTTAAGTTTTAGAATAATTGTTCAGTAGCATACTGGAAGAATTAAAGAGAGTAGAAGCATACATTGACTTAGTATTCATGAAATACAAAAATCTATGATTATTTCACTTAAATTTATCTCAATACCTCTGTATAAGACAATGCTTTTAAGAACATTAACCTTCTTGAGTTTTTTATTTGTGTCAAAAGAAAACAGAAGGAATTGTCCTTTTCCAGTATCATATCCAAAAGCTATAAAAAGGAATTAATTCATATGCTTGAATTGTGATCATACCTCTGGTTTCTAGCTAAGGCTCTATAAATAGGTAGGTTCTCTGCCTATAAACGTTGACTTACCTTGTCAACGTTTTTATTCTGACTTATCTGAAACAACTAATATGATGGACGGATTTGCCATATGTGTTGTAAAAGCTAAAAATGTGTTGTAAAAGCAAACTATTCTCTATAGATTTCTCAGAAAATAAATCAGCAAGATAATGTAATATAAAGACTGTGGATCCTTAGAATTAGACAGACTTAGAGTTGAATTGTGACTTTAACATGTGCTAGCTCAGAAGTCTCGAAAAAAATTTAAACTCTTGAGTTTTCTCATTTTTAAAATAGTGATAATGGCACCAGTCTTAGAGTTATAGGAATAGAATAGATAAATATGCCAAATAATTAAGATATATAAATGTTTAGTGCTCAGCACATGCTGGTTCCTTTTCAGTATCTTGTCTTTCAACAGAACAGTAAACAGACAAAGTAAAAAAAATATGACCTCTGAATTAATAAAGCGTTCATTATGTTAATTTTTTCCAAGAATATTTTTTGATGGTCTACTAGATTCCAGGCAACATGGTGTCTTAAACAATAGAGTATAATGTGGTTAAGACCTAGAGCTGACACTAGAGCCCTTACTATATGTGATCACTGGTTAGTGGCTGATCCCATTTCCCACCTGTGATAATTATTTTAGATGTTAAGTAGCATTAGTACTAGATATAGATTTGAGGGGGAAATGTACTCGATTTCAACTTAAGTAGCCTCTATTTGAAATACCAGCAGGTTAGCCAAGCACAAATATCTAGTAGGAGGCAGGAATAGAGGATTATAGACTATATGCTCTAGGAAAGTAGTGGTCATGTCCGGTTTGCTCACTATTATATTCCCCTGTGCTCAGAGTACTGATCAATCAGTAATAAGAACAATGACCGCAAAAGTAACACAACACTTACCATGTGCCAGAATCTGTTCCAAGGATTTTACATATGTAGTTCATTGAGCTCATATAATCATACTATGGAGTAGGTGCCATCTTTTCTGACAAGAAAATGAGGCACAAACATATTAAATAACTACTTCAAGGTCACACAACCAATAAATAAAGCTGACATTTGCACCCAAGCATTTTGACTACAAAGCCTATGCTCTCAACTATTCTCCCCAATCTGCAAAACTAAGGAACAAAGAACAGATTGGGGAGGTAAGGGTAGAGATTTGAGATTGTTCATATATAAGTGAAAACAACAGAATCAGAGGGGATAGCTGAAATCTCCGAAGGATCTATAAAGAGAAAGAAGAGAAAATGGCTGGGTATCCTTAAGGAACACTAACGTTTAATCAAAGGAAGATGACTGTGTTGGAGGACAAAGGAGGAGAAACTTCTGGAAGTAGAGTGTGTGTCAATAAGTTAGAGATTCAAAGTATATCTCTTGGAGAGTTATTTCAGAGGCAGAATGAGAGAGGACACCGAATGGGGAATGGAAGAGAATGTACTGGTATATCATGACACAGAGAACAGGCAGAGCAATACTTTTCTGTGTGTGCTGCTAATTGTTACTCAGAGGACATTAGTAGTGTGGGACATGTAGCATATAGATAAACTAGCATTTTCAGGAACTAAAATAAGACATCTCTTACAGACTTAAAAAAATCCCAGTGTTTAATTCCTAGTTTCTAAGAAGTAAGTCAGACAATATGCTTTTTTCAAGATGGTGGGTAGCTAAAATATAGAAGGAGGTAAAAGTGAATAGTAAATTCTTGAAGGATTTGAAATTACGAACAATATTTTAAAGTTTAGATACAAGATTAGGAAAAATTTGTCTTTTAAGATTGGGTCTCATTTCCTTTTTATCTAGTGCAGGTGAAAGAATTCCCCTCCATAGAATATCAGAATTTATGGGCATTACTAGTAATTAATAATAAAATCCCGTCGTTATGTCAGAAGTGTATAGAATTCTAAATTCTTCATGTTCATTGGGTAACAACGACCCTGTTACATATAAAGTCCAGTGGCTACATCTTTCTTTCTTCCACCTTAAGAACAGAAGAAAATTCATCAGCTTTGGGGCCCAAACGTTTTTTTTCCAAAGGAATTCTTTTTTTTCTCACAGCTCCTCATTGTAAGCAACTTAAGCTGTTGTGAGAGGGGACTCAGGCAATTGCAGAAGATTAATATTGTAAAGCATACATATAGATATGACCATAGTTTCACAACATCATCTTCATAGCACAGTACAGCATGCTTACTGTTGTGAACATTCATATAGATTTGATAAGTGCATGCAGTTTGTTTTTGGATAGCTAAGTTTTGAACCTTATCTCAAAATCTCCCAGAAATTTTAGAGAGGATATATGAACTTCCTATCCTTTTATTGTAAATTAACTCTAAACCTGAAAAAGAACATAGTAGCAGACAAAGGACCTGTTTTTCCTCTCTATTAACCTGGTAAGAATTTTTAAAAATTCATATACATGAATTTGAATTAAAAAGAAATTGAGTTTGTACTTTATTTTAATGCATAACTAATTCATATAGAGAGGAAACTAATGAAAACAGTTCAAATTATCCTTTAGCACAGAGCTTCTGAGAAAATATACATTTAATTAATGATTCATTTTTTTCATTCATACTACATATATTTATGGGCACTTACTATACGTTGGGATCTAAATTATAATTAAAAATTAGTTAGGCAAGGTTTGGAAGGGAAAGTCTTCCAGGGTGATGGTTCAGCATGTGCAAAGGTCCTGAAGTGACTGCGCTTATAACCAAGGTAGTTGAACCACAGAGAGCAAAGGGAGAGAGGGGAGCCATAAAGTACGTATGTCATAGCAATGATTTTAGACTTTTTTCTTGTACTTTATAAAATGATCAAAAAACTTTTGGGGGGCGGGGAGTAACTTGATCAGAGTTGAATTTTCAAAAGACTGCTATGGCATGGTGAATAGATTTCAGAAAAAAAAAACAATAGAGAAGTTATACATTGCTTACTTCCAAACGAACCATATCCACTGTTCTTATAATAAGCTAATTATTATTTTTTAAAGTTTTAAGGACAGCTTGCCTTTAGAATATATTTCCTATATAGATTAGGACTGAGAATATACATAGGCCAGCTTCTCCCCTTCCCCCCCCCGCCCCCCGCCACTCACATATATCCATTCATTACATTTTTCTAATATCTTTGCAAAGCTGACATATTGGCTCGATGTAGTAGTTAGGTCTTAAACTTTAAGCTAGTTTTCTAGTAGTGACGCTCAATTTTTATCAATCATTTATAGGCTACACAGGATAGGCTTGCATGGAGGAAAGTAAACGTAATTCACCTCTGGGGTGATTATGATACTAATTATAATACCAAAAAAGAATGCTCTTGAGTCATTACTGTGTGCCAAGCAGTGTTCTCAACACTTTACCTTGTATTGTTATTTAATCTTCGTAAAAATTCTCTAATTCCTATGTATGCATGATCTAGTATATAACTAACCTCCTTGAGACTGCCTAAATTATGTGACTCAAATTTTTGCATGGACAATCCATATCAGCACAGTCCAAAAGTATGAAGTAAGCAAAACCAAATTAATAAATCTCAAAATTCCCTCCCGCAAAGGGAGAGAAATCCTATAAAACAACAAAAAAACCACAATCTGATACTTTGATCTCAATAAACTTTTTAAAAATGTCAATAATTTCCTCTAACAAAACTATAGGAATGTAACAATATTACGTTTCGTCTCTGGTTCTGAGGAATATAAGAGTCAAAAGGTTTTACTATGAAGTTACTCAAGTATAGCATCAGGGACTTGGTTGAGGGGATGTGATAATTAACTAAATATGGCATCCCAAACAGAAAAGATGCATTCATTGCCTCACTATTATTCTCGTTCAATTATAGAACTTACATCTTCTGGAAAAATGACTGTTTTATCTGGTGCTAGGTGTCCTTCTGCCAAAGTAGTTTTCAAGTTACCATTAGTGATACATTAAGAAGTGCTCATTAAAGTAATGCAGCCTTCGCCTACCTTCTCATTTTTCTTACATGACATACTGCCTGTGATCCAGAGAGCAGACTACTTTGGGACACATGGTTGTAAAATTAACATCTCCACTTAGGAAAACAAAGGGGATACAATCAACATCTATAAAGACACAAAGGCAGTCGACTGGGTCAACATGAACTTGATCGCAGCAATCTTGAATCACTAGAATTTAAGGGACTGACAATTGTTTAGAGCTTGAAATAGCAACCTTGAGACAACAGCAAATACTGAAATTCCACACAATGGGCATTTCGAGTATAGAAACGCAGAACTCCAGAGAGGTAGAATGAAAACAGAAGAATCTTGGAAGAGAACTTTAGATAATTAGTAGATGACAAATTTATATGGGGCTACAAAAATTAGAATTCCATTGGTTTGTACCGCTATCTGCCTCCACTACCTGTTCCTTAGCCAGTATGTGGACAGAGACACAGACCACTGGGCTAACAGAAATTTTTGCAAATCGAGTATAAACTAATATATTTAGTTCTACAGGGAAAGACATAGCAGGTTATTCTTTAAAAATTTTATCTAGCCTACTTTTCCTCATTTGAAATTCTTCAGAAGTGTGCCTCATTCCACATCTCACCGAAACCATCCCTAACCTTACTGATCTAAGTGAGAGTCACTTCTGTATACTTCAGAGCATCCCACGACCCTCTCCTAATGTGATACTCATGCCACTGTTCCGCCCTGGCATCTTTACTTGCTGGTCTTTTCCAGTAGAGTGCGATGTCCCAGAGGCAGGGAGCATGTTAATACATCTGTTCGTTACACCTAGATCACCAAATGGTTTCATTAACTGTTAAATGATCTCACTTCTTTTTTAAGATAAAGAACTAGGTGACAAAAAAATGATTCATAAAGGTGTTTTTATTCTCCAAACTATTAAACATATTTATCCATTAAGGGAACAAGCATTAGCTTTGCAGATCACTGTAGTGCCAGATCGTTGTATATATGTGATTTATAGCAGAAGATATTTTTTAAATTCCCTAAAATTTATGCCAGTACTTAAAGTACTTATTAAGAGGAAATCTGGAAAGGCTAAAGGTTAGAAATAAATCTAAAAGATTGGATTAGAACAAGGTTAAAACCCAAAATAAGTTAAGATTTCTTTTGCCGCCTTCTTTTATTTTCTTTTCTGACCAGCAAAACTCCCAACACAGCATACAAGCAGTTAAGGTGCCATTTTTTTTTTTATGTTCCTTTACTAACGTTTTGACTATTAGACTATAAAATAAACATAAGACTTTATGGTTTCTATGGCTTCCTATGGTTTCTCGAAATCACTAGTAGTGTTTGTTTTTTGAGTCTTGTAGCTCACACTTTTTAGAACTACATTCCTCAGAAACAGAACCACTTCATGTGGCTCCCTGATCATGATAGAACATTCAAATGCACTTACATTTCCAAAGGACATGGAAGCATTTTCAACTGCTACCTCACCTCTCCACCGAGTCCCTCCCAAGCTTAATGCGGTTGCAACACAGCCATCAATTAGTCTGAAACAGGGTAGAACCCAGTGGCATTCTGTGAGGGGCACATGCTTTCTAAGGAAGCCCTGACACATGGGGCACCTGGGTGGCCCGTTGGTTAAATGTCCAACTCTTGATTTTGACTCAGGTCATGATCTCACGGTTCGTGAGTTTGAGCCCCTGCTTGGGATTCTCTCTCCCTCTCTCTCTGCCCCTCCCCTGCTTGCTCTCAAATTAAAAAAATAAAAAAATAAGGCCTTGACATCTGTTGTTCTGTAATAAGAATAGAGCCTGTATGTTTGATTACTTCTTTTTAGGAGCCTCTTGTAACAACTATCCACAGAATTATTGCATCTCTTAACCTCTCTCATTTGTGTTCATGTAAAATAATCTCTTTAGTGGAGTATAGCCTCATTTACATTTTAGGGTAGCAGCATCAATTCATAAGCGGCATGTTTGTAATAACAGATGGGTGCAGAAGGATTAAGGGACATTTGAGACACAACAAAATCGATATTTTTATGTAAGGAAGCTTTTTAATTATAGTCACTCTTTTTTCAATTTTTTTAACGTTTATTCATTTTTGAGAGACAGAGCATGAGAGGGGGAGGGGCAGAGGGAGAGGGAGACACAGAATCTGAAGCAGGCTCCCAGCCTTCAGCACAGAGTCCAACGTGGGGCTTGAACTCACAAACCGCAAGATCCAGACCTGAGCCAAAGTTGGACACTCAACCGAGTGAGCCACCCAGGCGCCCCAAATTATAGTTACTCTTAAGTAAGATTACTATTTCAATAACTCTAAACATTTAAAAATATTTATTTGCAGTTACATATAATTGTACTATAAATACATTTATAATATATATGTTTAATAAGAAAATCTTTCTTCTGGCTGATTCAATACTTCTAGAACATTCCCTAAAAATTCCAAAAAAATGGAGCTTCTATTAGATAACACACACAGCTTTCTAACAGCTTGTAAAAAAAATAAATTAACTGAATAATTTGCTGAAAAAAAACCCTGAGAGAATAAAGTTTAAAATTAGCATATTATAAGGATAAATATTTAAATATAAAATAATTTCACATATATTATGTACAGTGGACCCTTTGGTCCTAAAAATATTTTCCTCAATTGATAATAAATGGATCTTGAATGTTTTCACACTTGCACAAATGACAGAAAATGAGATTATAGCATAGTGTTCTTTCTTTTGTTTAAATGATAGCTGCGAGTAATAAGACTCAATCACTAGAAACAATAATTCATGCTATCCTGAATGATCTTTGCTGTGTGCCTGAACTTGCCCGGTAGGGACTAGGTAAGAATTGTACCATGAGAATATAGAAACAGAACAAATGTCAAGGAAATGACTGACAAACTTCTGCTGTGTTTAGATTGTGAAATAAATTAAAGAAGAATTTGAAGTACCTATTGATTCCTTGGTTTCCAAGTGACAGCTCTTGTGTGCAGTGATTTTGTTGTGGTTTGGAGTTACCTGGGCCTCAGAAGCATAATCCATTTATTGAAGGGTACTTGGAGAAGGGAGATAAACCTTTATCTCTAACTGTAACTTTCTTCCCAAGGAAAGATGAAAGGTACACTCAAAAGTGGCTTTTCTTTTCCTTGGAAATTACAATTTGAACAGAATTCGAAGAGGCTGTGATCTCAAATGAAGCTATGTAAGGATTTAGGGGATAAGAGAGGAAATTGAGGGAAAAGAAATGTCGAAGTTGTTTCTTATGATGTTTGAAAATTATCTGAATGCTAGAATATAAATAAAACACAGGTTGAATAAATTAAAGTATTATATGATTTTGTAACTAAATACGGTATAATGTTACTGCTTTTTTCATATTTTGCAGGATCTCTGTATTTATATATTTGGGGAATATTTTTTAAAATAACATAAGACAAAGATCTTTGTTTTGTTTTGTTTTTAGCATACATACAATCTTGCAAATTCATCTGAGTTAAAGAAAACGTGCAGTACATTCGAGTCAGTTCAGTGTATTTTGACTCCCAAGAAAAGCAAAGAACAGAGGCTTTTTATTTAGAAAGATGAGGATCCAATTCTGGCTCTACCCACTTACTGGCTGTGTGACTTAATCATTACATAGTAACAAAATACAATAATAAAATCAACCTCACAACGTTTATATTAACCTCAATGCTTGAAATATAGTAAGTGCTTCAGCAAGTAGTAGTATAAGAAAGTAGGAAATTTTTCATTTAAATAGAAAAGAAAACCCCACAAATACCTGTTATTCTTCCCCATAATCAAGGTTTACTGTCATATTCTCCATTAAGTTGACAAGTGATAGGTAAACTATGCAGAATGTTTGTCCATTGGTTTCCCTCAATCACTGGACACCTGGTAGGACTGAGCATATCTAACCTTTGGCAGTAAATCTTTCAGTGACATTGTGTCCCTGGTCCTCTGATACAATGACCTGAGGGTAGAGTTCATGGCCACTCTGTTGGACATTTTCATTGAAAATCACTGATCTGGGATTCCTACTTGATTTTTCTCTTTTTAGTCAGGAAAGGCTCTGGGGTCCAGATGGGTTTTCATGAGTTTTTAAAAACCAGTTAAGCAAGTGTTCCAAAGAAAGGAGGCCTGTTAACACATTTAAGCAGAAAACCAGCAAAAATGCTGAGAATAGAAGCAGTCCCACAGATAAGAGAAGGAACACAATTATGAAGCGTAAGAATTGATACGCAGAATGAATTCCAAAATAATTTCATAATTCCAGGATTCTTATATCTGAATACCACCAAGTCATCAGCAGAAGATTTTTGCTTTATCAGTGAAATATAGTAGTATTTCAATAGAAAATTATCTTATACAGAGCCTGCTACAAAAGGTGAGGGGTTTTTCACCACTTGTTCTACTTATACGTTTGGTTTTCTATTTTAATTATTAATGAAGTAGTAGGTCAGCAGTGTTTTAGTAAGGCAAAGCCCTGATCAGTGATACTGAAATCGTATTTAACATGTGTCAGCCCATGTGGATAATGCATGCAGCTCTATAACAGCTGCCAGTTTCCATAGATCATACGTCCAGGTGATGACTGTCCTCTCGGACCATGTCACTCTTCAACCTCATCTCAACTCCTGGGTTTCCCACAACTGTACCTTCACTGCAAGAGCCTTAATATCAATTTTATTAGTCCTTAAAATTAATCACCATAAAACAGAAATAAAATGGAATGACACATTTCATTCAATACCATTCAACCACCACTTGACAGGAGCCAGGCACTGTGCTTGTTATGTGGGTGCAGCTCTGCAGAGAGATGTGCTGCTGGGCTACATACAGTAGGCAGATGACACTCAGCAGAGCAAAGGCGGAGTTTGATTAAGGAAACATAATTGATTACAAAGTACAAAACAGACTTACTATTAGCACTAGTGCAATGGCTTCTAATCTTGTTTATCTAGCTTATTTAACCGTTATTAGTATTTAGCAAAAAAAAAATATTCAAGAAATTGATTAGCTTTTGACTCTCATGGCCTTTATGATCCTGAACAACAAAATCTTTGAAGGTATTTGTCATTAAAAAAGAGAACCAAAAAAGCCTCCAACTTTCTTAGTAAACTGTGATGCTGAGATAATGTTCTACCTCCATCTTATAGAATCATTATTTTCTCCATGAAAATCTAAAGGGAACCCATCATAATAGGAAATTTGATTAACATGATAATCTGTATATTCTCAGAGTACCATAATTATTCTTTACTAATTAATCTACTGACTCTACAAGGTCACGTCTCAATAAACATCATAATCTTACAACAAACTGCTCTTAACGTATAGAATCTATGGGCAAATGTCATCACCAGTCATTCATTTTAATAATAAACTTTACTTTTGATGAGTATTTTAAATTGAAAATGATTGCCACCATTGTGTCAGATATTTGAGATATGTCCTTTAAAAACATCCAAGTCTCCTGGAGTTTCCCTTCTAGCAAAGGGAGGGAGAGGGAAAGTAGCTCAGTTAATCCTCAAGGCAATTTGATGAGGTAGATTCTATTATTATCCCAGTTTTACAGATAAGAAAATGGAGGCTCAGAGAGGTTAGATTAATTGCCCATCGTAGAAATTACAAGTAGAGGAGCCAGGATTCAAACTCGGTCAGTGTGTCTCCAGTCTCTTTGACTGTATACTTTATATTAATACAGTATGTTGAACTGTTCCAAATATTTCTCAGAATGTTATTTCACTTGTGTGGAAATTTTTATTAAATACACACTACTAGCCACTTCATCAATGTTGGTACTCCATTGTTACTAAGGTACTCCCTCCCAAATATACTCTGTGTTTTCATTCAGAAAAATAAGACCTAAATTGAACATAGAGCAAAGCAACTTCATTTGGTCATAATTGTTCCTAGTATAGAAGTTTCTATGTTTACCCACATGTCCTGGCCTCTTATACTACCCCATTCTACATTTACCCCACATATCAGCCAAAAGAAAATATTACTCTGAAACTATGAATTAGACCTTAAAATTTCAAAATACACAAAAAATGCAATTGATAACCATAGAGCAAAGAGACACTATATTTGAGTGTTTCTCTCATACGTACACATGCACTCCCTATCTATCTACTTACATATTATATATGTGTGTGTGTGTGTGTGTGTGTGTGTGTGTGTGTAGATGTAATACATATGTGTGTATATGTAATACCTTGGCAGAAAATAGAATTCATAGTCCCCTAAAACTGTTAGGTAAAGGACAAGAAAGATTGTATTCTTCCTGGTCATTATAAAGGTGCAATTCAGTGACACTAAGGCTACCATGATACCAACTAAACTTCTTCATGACAAATAAGCATGTAATGCTCCTTGAGGTCCAACCATTATGATCCCACTCAAAATACTGACAAACCCCGAATGGTGTGTTTGAAAATTAACCAAGTAACATTTTTTCTCGTCTTCTGAATTTTGATCCTACTGATGAGCTAAACACCATCTCCGTATAACATACTGTATAGCATCTGGGCGAGACTAAATGGGACTTGTAAATTGTTAGACCCTTGAATAATTATATTTTCCCCTTTAAGGTATTTCAAAGTATCTCAGAAACTCTGTTTAAATGTCACTTTAAATTGAAACAGCATTTGATGATATCAAAAAATATTGCTTTTATAGGAGAAAGGATGAAAAAACTAGAAATGGAAAATTATAAAATTGAAAAGAAAATCTCAAAGGCATATGAACTCAGCACATGCCTACACACAGTTTTCCCATATTCAAGGCTCAGATAAAGATTTTAATTAGCTCCCTTGAAAACTGTTGTTAACACTAAAATAAAAATTCCATCATCACTGCCTTTTCACATAGTACTCAGGATACCATGCCCCAAAATAGAATTTAAATTCCTGATTAACACTGCAAAAAAAGAGTACAGAAGTACAATGCAGGCAGTGCTGCATTAGTTTAAGCACATGTTCATAAATAGGCTTTTAACATTTAGCATTCATTTTTATACCCACATAGATGAGTTACATCTTTCTTTTGTCCTTTACATGCTAATATTTAACAAAATCCTACATGAAACCTATTTGCTACTCGTAGCAACAAACATGCCATTATTTTAAAATGTTCTAGTTTAATTATCATGTGTATAGCAAACCGATGAAACTGAATTGGGTTCAATATTAAGAAGATATTTACATATATTTTCTCTATATGTATTTATCTCTATGGATATGTCTATATATCTTTCCAGGTATGTTCCTGCCATAATGAAAGGTATACAGGGCACCTAGAAGAGCATTTTTAATGCTCTCATTAATGCTGTCATTCATTATCTTTTAATTGCTTTGATAATTTAATTATGGCTTCAAATGTAAAATTTGTTAGTAAGTGAAAAACTTATCAAATGAATGCTCATTTAAGTTGGAGTACACAAATAATGGAAGATAATGTTTGATCGAATTCTGAAACTGTAATTTGCTACAGCCTATTTTCATGGTCAAGGTGACTTCTGGATATACTGAGTGAATCCTTACACAGAACTGAACCAAAGAGAAAACAACATGTGTCAACCCTGTGGGTGGAGGTGACATGCAATTTAAAATGTCTAATTACACGTTTCACCTTAGCTAAACATCCTGAAAGATGGCATGATCTAATTGCAGATTAATGCATTTATTTCTCTAAGGCTACAAATGAAGTAGCTAGAGAAAACATTTCTCTGATTCTGTACGCAGTCCAAGAATTCTATTAAATGTCTTTGTCATGTAAATCTGAATAATTGTCCTGCAGATCACAGACCCTAAAATGTAACTAAAATATTAGTGGACTTTACAACATCACCAAGGATTGTTTTTGAATTTGAATAGCTTTGATAATCAGCCCGGGCTAGGAGCCCAAAGCAAAGTAGGCTAGACCTAATGAAAAATCTGATACCCTGTCTTCTGTCCCTCCTGTATGTCTCTACTTCCTACTCTCCCTCTCCATACCCTAACTTCTTTTCTTCTTGATGTTTTCAATGAAAACTTTCAAAAACCTTTTCACTCTGGCAAAACATATTTGGGTTTTCTTAACTTCATACTGTGGTATGAATTTTCAAATTTCATTGAAATTTGTGTTTGCTGGATGCCTAAATTCTTTCAGGCATTGGTTCTGGTGGATTATGCAGTTTGTATGATCTCTCAACACAACACCTCAACTCTCTTTAAACAGGGCAAGACTTTAGAATTCGATCATGATGATATTGTGTACGTACTGGTTCAGTCCATCCATAAATGCTCCGAGTATTTATTAATGTGCCATATTCTGTGCTGGAAATGAAAAGACAAACGAATGCCATCTAAGTACCTCTAGAGTCAAAACAAATAAATCTACTGGGTGTAATAACAGCACATGAGCAATCTGTGCTTTGAGAAGATGTTCATTCTGAGGTTGCTCTATAGAATCAATGTTTCCCCAAAATTCCTATTTTGAATTCTTAGCCATTAATGTGATAGTAGGATGTAAAGCCTTTGAATAGGTAAGTAGGTCATGGGGGTGGATCCTTCATGAATTGACTTAGTGCCCTTATAAAAGAGACCCCAGAGAGCACTCTGGCCCTTTCCCCCACGTAGGACACAGCAAGAAGGCTGTCCATCCAGTAATTCGTTGTAGTAGCCCAATGGACTAAGATGGAGGTAGAATCTGAGGCTGATTTTATATCTACCTATATCTGTCTATATAAAATACATACGTATCTTTTTCAGCTCTTTAGTGTTCAACCCCATTTTCATAATTGACTTTTTTCTTTTTAACTTTACTCAGCCTCCCAATGATATAGCCCCATAACCTATCTTTTAGAACCATTCATTCCTGTGATTCCTGACATGTCTTTATTGTGCCCCTTCACTGTAGTTAAAGGCTGAGGGTACAGGGGGTGAGGACAAGACTGTTCTTTCAGGGATCTTATAGGGGGAATTAAATTAATTAACAATTTAATTGCAGTTAGTGCTAAGCATGTCAAGTAAAAAATTCTGTCCTCATGGTTTTGTCATTTAAGATTAACCTTTCCTTTCCTTTCATTCTAATTTCCTTTGTTTTTGTTATATTATGAAAAAAAAATAGCTCAGGATCTATAATGTGATGTAACAAATCTATGTAGTCTCTGCTTAGGGAATACCACAAATGTTGGTCTTTTCTCATGGAGAAGGGTTGTGTCACCCTGAGCAATCTCGTACAGCAATGGCCATGATGGGAGACCAGAATCTACACAGTGTTCCTTAAGCCATTGATTGAATTTTGCCTTCTTAAAAAAAAAGGACCCAAGGAAATGTAGAATGATTTTATGGGGCCAAAACTTGACAAAACTGTAGTCTAGAAATATTTCAGAGTTACCAATAAATTAATAGTGACAACAGTGCTTTTCAGTATAACTACTATACAGTATTCATCTGAACAAAGTATGAGTCATGGCATCCTGACAGTCCATGCCGAATTTGAAACAAATTGGAGCTGTAATTTATAGTACAATAGAACCCAAGACAGAGGCACATGTAGTCCAGGCTCTTTAAATATTCTATAAATAATAGCTCAGAGAGGCACAATTGACAATGAGCAGAGGCTGGATGATGAATCATCAAGTAGTTTAAGTAAAACCCTGCCTGATTAAATGCTTTGTTTTTAAACCACCTGCATCAGTGTCTGCTGTAGCAGGACAGATCAAATTGTTCTCGGGTTTTTTTCCCCCCAAAAAGCAGACAGGCTTACAAATGATAAGTTTTATTATATTATGAAACTGATGCCAAATTAAAGTGCTGAGCATTGTGTAATTCCAATTATCTACATTTTGGCCCAGGATTTACTGCCAAGCAATGTTAAAGACACGGCTAATGTAAATGATCAAGCTGCTCATGGCTTTGGGTTGTAGGTTCGTAATTTCATTTTGGTCTTCGTGGCCTGGAGAATTTATTTTTCCATCCTTCACTTCAGGAGTCTTTTTTGTTTATCCCACCAACCAGTTACCAGATGCTCTATCAACTAAGCTAATTAGTGGAGTCTCCTTTGAAAGCCGGTGCTTGCTGAGTGTGGTCATGAGAACAGGCACCAGTGCACAGGCTAGAGACGTTCTGAGTGACACAGAAACTCCAGCAAGTGTTCTTGTAGCCAAATCACTAGGAGCTGGTATTGCCTAGACAAGGGCAAAACGTCCACTCGTGTGAACAAAAAATCTGGCCATTTATCTGGCTTTAACATGATGCTGAAGAGCAGGTTGACTAACTTGTTCACTGTGCTAACATAAGACTAAAGAGAGCCTTATTTTAATGTTGACCAGAAATTTTATTTGTTTATATAGTATAAACTGACATCACATGGTAAATGATACAGCTTAAGCTAGGAATCCACCCCTCCCCCTGCGGCCTTGGAGAATCCTAATTACTTTATAATTTATATATTATTAAATCTCGCATTATTGTCCTGAAAACTTCAATGTGTTGTGTATTAGGGCCCAGAATTATCACTGGGCTTTCATTTTACCTTATATTTGTATCAATGCCTTTCTTACATAATTCTATAACATTGGCAGCTCTTTTTATTTCTAATTTATTTTTGTATCGCTAGACTTCAGTAAAAATCCAATAAATAATAATTGTTTAAGAAGTTCTTGATTAACAAGCAAATGAATGAAGCTCCTCGTTCTTCAATAGAATGAAAGATAGATAATGAACGGATGAGAACTTCTATCCAAAAGAAAAAAATCTTTGTTTTGTAAAAAGTTGTGTGAGGCATTATTATGAAAGAAAAAGGAGGAAGGTTATACTGCCCTAGGGCAAAGAGTTAATCCATATACTGAGAGTCTAGACTTAAATATTATTCTGAAGGGATACATTGCATATTTACATAAAGGATTCATTTCCCATTCAAACTAACCATCTCCAGAATAAGATAAAAATGTATCGGAGGTAGAACTTTATCTTTTGATGTCCATAGATGATATTGCTTTAGAGTTGAAACATTTTTAATGTAGAAACTCCTCCTTCATCATGAAACTATTTGTAAGTTGGTACTTTGGTGGTAGTGTGATGGATACTCCATTTTGGTTTGAGAAGCCAGCTTTCCCATTATGGATGTTATGAGAAAAACAGAATGGCACACTTTTTGTTCAGTAATTCCTTAAAAATAAAATCAGGGGTGGTTGTTAAGGAAAATAATTTGAGAGTCAAGTCATTTGGCTAAAAAGACATGATTAAATAATGTAGGCACTTGAAGTAACTCTTTCAGTTTATAGGCATGGCAGGAACAAGAACTATTTCAAACCTAACTGGTTTTGAATATTAACTTTGTCATTTACCAGGTATGTGTCTTTCAATAAACCTTTTATACTCTCTGAAGCATATTGCCATGTCCTGTAAAATGATGCTCGTGACTTGGACATCCAAGGGTTGTCGTGATTACATGAACTACGATGTGAAAAAGTGCCTGGCACCTTGTATAAAGTCCATTGAACCTAGTCCCTACTGATCACTGGGGCTTAGTAGAAACTGTGTCAAAATGTTAATTTCACTAGCGATATGTGTATTGCATTATTGCTTATATCATCATAATAAGAATATACTTAGAAAGGAATTGCTTTAATGAGTTATGGTACATCCATTTAATGAAATAAAGTAGGTTCATGTGTATTAAGACATATTACACACGTGTGTGGGTATGTGTGTATAAATTAAAAAATCTGAAAGGATTCACACCAAATTGACAGCTACTTTTAGGGGGTATAATTCTAAGGAAGCTTTAACTCGTTTTGGTTTTGAAAGTATTTTTAAGAATTACGATTTAACTGAAAAATGCTAAAACATTTGTAACTTTTGAAAAAAAATCGTATTCTGCTGCTCTGTACAAACGTTGCTTATGATATTCATTTACATCTACTCTGTTCCTATTAAATTAGAGGGAAATTCACCTCCCAAAGGTTTTCATAGTTCAGATAGTTCAATGTAATTTACGATGACCTTTGTTCCATTTCTGCTTTCTGGCTAATGAGAGGGAACCACACTACTGCTCTTTCTAGCTCCTCTTTTGCCTATGCTTCTTTTTCAATGTGAGCCATGTGCCAAAAAGAGATTTCGAAGTGTGTTGTATTTTCTCACTCAGAAATGAATTTTTCTACTTGGCTCCTTTTAGGGAAACTTATTTCTATTTTCCATCTTCAATATGTTCTCGGAAACACCTGCCATTGTCAGTCAATCTATAGAATACAGACACTTACAAGTGAATTATAAATGAAATGGTATTGTGACTAAAGTCTCTCAAACCGGGTATCGTTTAAGGTTTTTAAAACTAAAACAAACAAACAAAAAACTACTATTTTGTAACAATTCATGCCTTCTAAACTCACTTGGAACTATCTTGAAACCAGTGGACACATTTTACTCATTATCATAGCTCTGTAGATATTGGCTATTTTATGAAAATAAACATTTCACATTTATTATTAATGTAAATATCCTGACTATCCATAACATAGAGTTTTCAATATTTCTGCAAGTATTCTGTAGCAATTCCTTATTTCCAAAGTAAAATGATTAAGACATTCTAATTTTTGTAGATCTCTGGTTCTAAAAACGACTGTTTTCTGTATTCACTTGTAGTATGTCTTTCCTATTACTGTAAGTCCTTGATTTGGAGAAAGAAACAGGCGGCTCTACTTAAGAACCTGGAATTTTACAATGGATGTGCTATAATGTAAGGGACTCTGCTTTTTACTACAGGAAAAGGGATTTTAACATAAGCTATGTAAGGAATTTACATTTAAGAAACTAGAACTGGAGATATCATGCATTTAATATCAGTGAATGCTATGGAAGCCTCTCTCTGTGGACACTAGCAAGTATTTATCTCTATTTTGACAGAGTGAGCATGAAGGAAATGGATACTACTTAAAATGCTAAAATGTTCAGTCTAATTTAAGATGCTCATATATCTGTGATAAGATGAAAGGAAAATGAATTCTTGACCAGATTGGAATCTTGAGGAAACTGTCAGTCAAATACCACTTGCCGTGCCTTGGGTTGATTAAATTCATATAATCCTATATACACATGAATATAATGCATGCAAATTTTACCCCATGAAGCCTAAATTAGTAAACAGAATAAATATGGCTTCATTTTATAGAATTGCACAGAAGAAACATGAAATGACCAGCAATTGGTATATATTAAATCTGTAGAATGTATATCATTAATGACAGTATATTTTCATTAAAATACGGGTTATGAACTATGCTAAATACTGCGAACATCATTAATTTTCTGTCACAGTATATTATAAAAAATTAAAAGGCAGTAATTAACCTGACATAAGTGTTTCTTACAAGCCAGCTGTTAATTTCTAGATGAAATAATACATTTTCTAAATTATATTTTGATTAGGAGTAAAGATAGCAATATGACTAAATAAGAAAATTAAATATGTCATTAATTGTACAAAATGTTTTTCCGTGACTAATTCCCTCATTTTGAGAGCCTTTAATATAATGAGTTATAGTAATAGTGACTTAAAAAAAATCATCTGAGAAATAGTGGTGTCTTTCCTCCTAATTAAATGGTTAAAATAATCTACAGGGCGCTTCATGTATTATATGTCATTCTCTTGGACTACTGTTAATTATTTTTTATATACGGTATTTCTATGCTCCCTTAAAAGCTATGAAAAAAAATGAACTTGGCAATTTATAGCTCGCATTTCAGAAACACTACTTGACTACTTTTGTCAGGCACTGTTTCATTTCATTGAATGTGACAACCTGTATGAAGAGTCCATGACTCTAACTAGCGTTGTTTGGCTTGTCTCACAGAAGAGTCCCAACTCACCAGGCACTGGGTTTCCAATTCCTGGTCATGATGTATAATTTGCCCTAAATATGCATGATGTTTCTTGCAAGAAAAGGGCTTACCAATGATAAATTGCCAGTGCAGAAACACCCTCCTCTTTCCTCTCTATCTTTGCACATTGCCAAGTTGTGCCCGAAAGAAAGACTACAGAATTGGGCAGCACACAAGGATGTCATCACCTAAAGCATTTTCTTGGGGGTTAACTCCTAAATCCATAACATCCCCACTACTTGTCAGGGGAAAATAGAAAGAAGCAAGCTGGGCGGGGGGAGGGAGTAGATGCAAATCTTTTAGGAATAGTTTTAAAAAATGAAACAAAACAACAACAGCAACTACCAGAAAACGTGGTACTCTATCAAGAAACCATTGGTAGTTAATGTCATGAAACATTTTGGAAAACAAAACTTGTAAAGCTATTTTTGAGAAGAGTTATAATTATTATATCCTTTATACTAAGAGGCAGACTCATAACAATAGTCAATACTAATTCTGTGCTGCATTTGATCAAAACCAGTGCTTTTGTTTGGTCACTTTGAAGCTCAGATATTTTAGCCAAAAATGTATTTCTCACTAGCCTTCCAATTTGATGAGTTAATATATAACCAAACAAGCACTAATACGCATTCAGTGTAAGATGTTATGAGCACTATAAAGTTACTGAGTGAAGTGGTTTTAAGAGTAGCTCTGGTGGCAGAGCCTGGGCAGCTCAGTTAATTAAGCATCTGACTTTTGATTTTTGCCCAGGTCATGATTTCACGATTCATGGATTTGAGCCCCACGTCAGGCTCTGAGCTGCCAATCCCTGTTTGGGATTCTCAATATTCCTCTCTCAAAATAAATAAATAAGCTTAAAAAAAGAAGAGTAGCTCTGGTTTTATAAATACAAGCTTTTATCCATTAAGTGTTACTAGAAGGTAACTTCCTTGGGGGCACAAACTTTGCTCTTCTTGTGTTCTGCTCTGTGTCCAGTTAAGAGATGGCTAGCCTATACCAGATGCCTCCCAAATTCTTACGAAATGGATCAGTTCCCTTCTTGTAAGAGAGATGATCTTTTGGGAAAAATTTTTCAGGTTTTATTCAGATTTTAAGTACTTTTAAAAGAACATTTTACTGAAATAAAGACAAAAGGGCTCTATGTTAAGATGCCTCATACATGAAGTGTTCTCGTATAGGAAGTCTGCTGTAACATTAAGAAAGGTTGAGTCTTTCTTTCAACAATATTAAGCACAGTGGTGACATTAGAGAGGAAACCACATATTTTTAACTGTACCTTTTTTTATTCCTTCCTAAGACTTTTCTCCTAAAAGGATAAGAAACGTTAGAAAAGTAATACAGCCAAGAAGGGCTGCCTTCAGTTTTAGGTAGGACATGGGAAGGATAATGGCTCTGGGGGAGTGGGCAGGAGACTGAATGAGGGCAGACTTAGCACAATTATCTATCCTTTACTCTCTTGATACAAAACAGAAGTGGTTTCTCATTAATATCGTTAGAATTGTGTCTGTGACTAATACAGTCAAAACCCACATTATTAGTGTTGCACAACACTAATATAACCAAATTAACACCAAAGACTGATGATTCCATGAGTGCTTCATAAAAGCACTGCTGATCTCATTTCCTGAACAGAGAACAGAGGTCTGACTTGGTAACATTTTCCCAAGAACATCATTGAATGACCAGAAATTGTGCGCTCTTACAGAGAATATATATATATATATATATATATATATATACACACACACACACACACACAAATATACATGTGAGATATGTATGCATATACACATATGAATGATATATGCATATTTTATAAGATAGTCCTTTCTTTATTCTCAAATAAATCCAACAGCTCAATTGCTGTATTATTTCTAAATTCCTTTCTGGTCCATACATATCGGTGGCTACTCATTTCTTTAAATTGCTTTACTAAAAAGTTGTCAAAAAATGAGAGCTAATGTAGTGGTCATATGACTTAAATTGTCATTTTTCATGCATGTGTTTCCAACTTTTGTATATAAAAACAGAAAGTGCTCTTAAATTTTTCCTTTTTAATTTTTTTAATGTTCTTTTTCAAGAGAAAGAGAGACAGAGCATGAGCTGGGGAGGGGAGACTCAGAATCCAAAGTAGGCTACAGGCTCTGAGCTGTCAGCACAGGGGCCAACCCAGGGCTCGGACTCACAAACTGAGATCATGACCTGAGCTGAAGTCAGATGCTCAACCAACAGAGCCACCCAGGTGCCCCTGCTCTGAAAATTTTATTTTGAACTTGAATATAAAGTTTTGAATGCTGAATCATGTTTCAAATCTAAAGGAATAAAACACTTTTGCATATTGATATTAATCATCACAAAGTATTATGGAGGATTACACTGTCCACGTGTATGTATTTATTAAACTAAAATTTTAGCCAAAGAAGCACAAGTTTTCCAAAATTACGTTTAAAGGAATAATCAAATACAGAGATAAACAAGGTAAGCTAATTTTAAGTAAGGTACAGTTCTGTTTTAAACTTACTAATTTTATTTCTTTTCTGTTAAATTAATCACAAATTAACCTCATTTCACTCACATTTTGTTCACAGTAATCTTTTATTTATTGCAGTAAAGAAAATAACCTATCTTTTGAACAATTCTTTAAAGGGGTTTAGATCAGCTGAAATTTGTTTTTATACTTGCATTCTAAAGTCAAGTCTCCTAACAAATATTAGATGGCACACAAATCAAATTAAAGTCCTGAGGCTGAGCTAGTAGCTTATTTTCATTTTTTAAATCAAAACTGCTGTTTGTGGGTAACTATTTTGTTAAAAATATTTCTATCTTGTGCTTACTCTTTATCTGTAGGGCAAAGGCAAATGAAATTAATCTCTGTAATAGCTAACAAAATCATGCCTGTACTACACCTAGAAGGTGGGGGTGAGGGGAAGGATGGCATTTGTTGTGATACTGTTATTTAAATATTGTAAAAAGAAAAAGTGTCCTCTGGGCATAGGATATATTTGGGCTACCATGAAAATTAAGCATCTGTTGGCATATATCCCTTTTCCAAGATTATTAAAATTCTGAAGTCTTTGTATAAAAACAATCTAATTTTTTCAATGTTGTTTAGCAATGCATAAATCCAAAAGGACATGAGCTTCTGGAAGATGTATGTTGCCATGTTTATAAGATATTATCTTTTGAAAAAATCTGTTATGCAAAATTTACAATTATAGGCAACCTATACATGAAGAAGGAGTTATAGCTTAGGATTTATTAGGAGGTTCAAACAAAATAAACCATGTGATGGGCCTTTGTCAATGGTGAACAACAAAGTCAATTTTACACAGTTTTATTAGAGAACTATCCGGGAAAGCATAAGAACCATAACAATGAGGTATAATTGAGAGGTTTTGCAAAGTCTCTTCCCAAAAACTGGTGTCATGGTAGCATTGTACAGCATGTCACTAAAACCTAAAAGTCTTTTTCCAAACCTGGCATGCCATGCATTTATACTAGTTTTAATAGTTGACTGAGAACTATATCCTGAAGTGGATTATTAACTCCTTAACAATTATTGTACTCTGTAAAAAATAATTTAGGAAATACCACCTTCTTATTCAATGAATATCTATTAATTATCAACTATTTCCAAGCTACTACACATAGAATGATATAGAGAAACAAACACACACACACAGAGAAAACCCTGGCCAATTTTTCTGAATTCATAGAATACATGCAAAATTTACAACACTGTTTTCACTGACATCCTTGTATTACATATTATAAAACCATATGGAGGAATGAAGTGATGTCAGAAAGAGCTAATTAGAGGCAGACACTGAAGCCTGTTTTACCAAACACAGTAAGCTGGTTCTACCTTTTAAGTAGTTAAATAGTCTTAGATAAATACATAGTTAACCACAAAATGAAGAAATAAATGCTTTCAAATAGTGAGGCACAATTCTGTAGAACTTCTGAGATGGGTATAGCCACTTTCCTATAGCAAAGACATAGAAAACCTGGTAATTTGGATGCTAAAGTGGTTTTTTTTTTTTTTTTTTAATATGGTAGGATGGAGAGAGGCCATGAGAATATCTTGGAGTTTAGAAAGTTAGGCACACTTGGAGAACTGTTGGACTAATTATAATCTTGTACAAGTAAAAACATGTGTAGAGACGAAGACCAAGGGCCAAATCTGATGGTCTTTAAGTAGCAGAATAAGACAACCGAACAGGTGGCAATGGAAACGGGTAACTGCGTGGATTCATGTGTTTGGGCGAATGTTGAATTGGTAGTTACAGGGTTGAAGGACATGGAGCTTAATAGAGTCTAACAAGGACTCAAATGAAAATTATTTTCTTTGGGCCTAAGCTTTGAAGATGTGTGTCGATGGAGTGTTAGTTGAGGTGTTAGAATAAAGGGATGAGGCCTCAATTAAGTCACTGAGGTCGTACAAAAGGGTGGTTGGATTTGTGGCCAAAGAAAGGTAGTGAGCTGGATTCCAGCATCCTCAGTGTAGAGGAAGGGTTTTGAATGAGAGCATAGTGGTGATCATCCCACTTGCAGTCCTCCCCTCCCCCAACTCCAGGTGTAAGGGAATGAACAGCTTCCACCTGGGTTGCCTCTGTTTCTTCCTGAGTGAAGTAACTGTGCGTTTATTATCTCAAGGGGAAAAAAAGGGAACATTCTGTAAAGAAATGTAGGACATAGGTAATAAAATAAAGAGATTGTGAAGGCAGTTGCAGACATAACAATCAATGGAAAATATTTAATAAAAATCTTGAATTTTGATCAGTAGTCAAAATTCAAGTCAAAAAGTCAAGGATTAAAGGAGATATTATGGGTCTAAATAGGATGCAGGTTCATATGTGGCCCAAGTTCAATATTAATTAAAAATTCTCCATTTTTTTTCAGAACATGTAGTTAAGATATTAAGTTTCCCTAAAACTATCCGGTGTCTTGGACTAACCCACTAATCGAACTTGACACATTACTTTAGGGATTTTGAATTCTAGTGATTTACAAAAAACTTGAAGAACCATTGCCCTTTTCTTTCAGAGAAAGTGTACCTAAAAAATAAAACTAAATTTCAAAAGACTATCCAAAATCTTTTGTTGTACTCTAACTTTGTCACATTAAATTTAACTTGAAGAGAGTGGAACATTAATGGAACTTGGAAATATTTGTTTTACCTTGATCTTATGATATCTTGCCTCCATAAGATAGGATCCTTAAGAATGGCATAAAGAGAAACACAATGTTGGAATAGAGAATTGAAATCAGCCAAGAAACTCAACATTTTTCATGATTGACCTCATCTGCCCTGAGGACAGACCCTAAGGAGAGCTGGCTTCACCCAGATTTCAAAAAAATATTATGAAGCAGCATTTGCTGGGGAAGAGATCATTGTGATTGGCTCTGGGAACTAGAGGACTTATGATTAAGGTGGAGAGATGGCAAATGCTACTTTATGTGGTTATCTATATTTATGTTTTATATCTATATCTTAAATCCTTATTAAAGAGCCACGAATAAAATAACAAATGGTAGAGATTAGTAAGGTTGCTTGGAGGAATGTGCACTTAATCTGTACTTTTAAGATATCACATAAGGGACATTGAAAATGGCAAAACCATTTAGCCGATGGGACATAGTCAGAAATCCTAAAAATCTCTGTCATTGTCATTATAAAAAAGAGGTATCATTTTGGCCATCACAACCTTCCATGGCTAATTTAGGGACCACAGAAGACTGTGGTATGATACTGACATCACACTTATAAAAACAATCTTTTGCTACTTAGCCATATTTGCATTGTTCTTAGTGCAGAAAGTGACTCGAGGATTCCCATTTCTCTCATACAATCTGAATGCCTATGTGGAAGTTAGTTTAGAGGACAGCTAGTTTCTCCTAGAGGCAAGGGACTGGATTAAGTATCTGGAGATCCTTCTAGCTGTGTAATTATTTTGTATCGATTTTAATTATCCACAAAGCATGAAACTGCTGAGAGCTCTGACTCCAAAGCTATGACCTAAATGTTCCCGGGTCCTACCCTTTCCCCTGTTAATTCAGTTCCCCTGTCTTTATGGGAAAATTAATGCTACAGATAAAGCTTAGGTAGCATTCATCTTTTAATAATGAAAATAAAGAACTTAAATCTAAGCAGTAAGATTTAAGTTCATAAGCTTACTTTGCACGTTCAAAACGTGACTTTGACCCCAAGTGTCTAGAAAAACAAGACTATGAAAGCCACATTCTCTTGACTATCTCATAGTCCACATTTACATTTATATGAAATACCCTTTGAAATGCTTTATTTTACGTTAAACTATTCAACAGGTCATTTTATGAACCAGATTTTAAAATACCGATTAAAAGTTTTAATCTGTGGCGGGAAATTCAGCAGTGCCATAGATTTAAGGTCTTTCCAGATTCACAAAGTGCCCTATATGTCACCTGGCAACTGCATGAGGGATGCTGTCCTGAAGCAGCAGATGGTTACACACAAAACCCTCTTATTCTAAAAATCCGTAGAGGAACAAAGAAGAGGAGTAGCAGAGTACTTTTCATTTTTAGTGATTCTTAAGCGAGGTATCTCTGATTTCTGGCAATCTCTAATCTGCTAATTGGTTTTGGCTTCATTAGGGTCTACAAAAGCGACCGATGCATAAGCCACACAAAGACGGCAGCTGTTCTCAGGATGCTACTGCAGACAGTTACACTTCCTGGACAGCTTAGATTTATGCCTCTGGTCAAATCTGTCAACTTCTAAAACAAATTAAAAAGTAATTTGGAAATGAGCAAATCATGAATGAGGAGCCACAGGACTTTATAATATTTACCTTATTAATGAATTATTCTTTTCTATAATCAGGGAGGCTTGGGCCTGGCATGCTTATGTGTGTGCAAGTCCGTGTGCACATTTGAGTCCCCCCCGCCCCCCGCCCCTGCCTTTTTGCACCTGTGCAAATAGCTGGAGGATCATTATCTTGGGTGATATGTCCACAGAAGTCAAAGGATAAAATAGGTACTATAATAACGATGAAACACTCCAGAAGTAAATCTGGCAAACTGCTGCTAATTCATACTTTATGGTGAGGTTTCCTTATCAGTTGGGCCACATTTCTCAATTTCTATTCCACTACTAGCTTTATCCTATTAAACCCAGAGGAAAGGTTGCATCTTCAGACGTGGCTTACTGAGTACTGACATGATTAGGACTTACTCCCTGATAGCTGTGGGAAGTTATATATTCTTTCAGTGTCCTATTTTCCTAGCAAAGATCAGTGTCAAAGGAAAAAGAAACGGAAAAGATTGGAAAGGAAGAGAGATGAGAAAGACCCTAAGAATTCAGCTCTACAGGGATGGCAGAAGGAAACAAGGAAGAAAAAGGAAAGCAAGAATAAGATGAGGTTTAGCTTCTGCTACAATTCTTTAAAATATAATTCAAAGACTCACAGTTCTAAATTTTTACTTCTACTGTTAACTGCCTCATACCTTCACATTCCCTCGTATGGTCAGCATCACATTTAACAGCGTAAAAATTATGATCTCAGGAGTATCAGTCACACTTACTCTTCCCCAAGTAACTGGAAAACCATACCTAATTATCTTAAACAGCATTAAAAAAAAAAAACCAATATTGGAGCATTCTAGCTTTCAGAGAATTAAGAATGAGCTAGGTAGCTTTTCTTATCAACATTTTTATGAACTATTTTTTTCCAAACACTGTTTCAGCTTTCGAGCCTTATAAAATCTTCCAAACTAAGGCATTTTGTTTAAAAGATTCTGAAGGAATAAGAAAATTTATAATTATTGCTGTCTTCTTAACAAGATAGCATATAAATGCTCTTTAGTTCCAGTTTTAAAATAAGCTGCTGGTGGTATAGGAATATGGCTATTCTCTTTAAATAATTGTTCAGCATGACTTAACCTTAATTTGTTTTTCTTATATTATAACCATATCTCTTTTCCTATGCATCATGATGGTTATGCTGAAATACTGAAAATTGTGAAAGCACTAAAAAATACTACTAATTATATTTCTAGAATAATTCTTTTCTGGGAAATTCTAATAATTTAAGATATGATTTTCAGTTTGTTTGTTACTAATATAAAATCTAATTCTTCTCAAATTATAACATTTAAAGGTTACAAAGGCAGCCTCGAAAGAAATAAAAAGTGGGTAATAGAGAGTAAAGTACCAAAAGCATCATCACTATTTTTTCCTCCCCTTTTCCATATCCAAAAAAGTCACACCCAGAGGTCTGTAGTCAAAGAACTTTAGAAAGGAAGTCCAAATTGTAACAGAATTACAACATGATATATTGATGCAGATGCCCTCCTTAAGCTTAACTAGACAGTCTTCTTCCTAACTTTAGGCTTTTGAGGTCTCTTTTAGAGCATTTTGGGAAACTTGTAATTGTAAAATCATTCTCTACTCCTTTGAGATGTAAATCTTTTTTAAAGCTTCTTACCAGTTCTACAACCCACAATTTTCTTCCTCAAAAACCTGGAAGCCATCCCTTTGAAATGTACTCATCAAGGAAGCTAATGCCCCTATCTTTGGATGCGTTGCTCCAAGCTGTAAAACTATTTTTACATTGTCTTGAGAAAGTTTCATTTTCCCATAGGTAAAGCCAATTAGCAAACACGACCCTCCACCTAATCACTTAAAATTCTCTTGCCCTTTGTTTCAGTGGAATAGAGCTCAGATTGAGTTCTGGCCTCTCCTATTATAATAGCCTTGAATCAAGGCTTCCTTACTTGTTTATGCAAAGTTGCAGCACTGGGTTACATTCAGAGAAAATTATTGTTCACGTATACTAATAAATAAAGAATTTAAATTTTTTATTATTTAGTGAACATCAAAGTTTGGCTTCTTTATAGGGAAAAATTGTCATTAAATATATTTCCAAATGCTACCTGTAAATACTCTATTTAAATTTTTTTTGAACATTTATTCATTTTTGAGAGTGAGAGAGATGGAGTATGAGGGGGGGGATGGGCAGAGAGAGTGGGAGACACAGAATCAGAAGCAGGCTCCAGGCTCTGAGCTGTCAGTACAGAGCCACGGACCGCGAGATCATGACCTGAGTTGAAGTCGGATGCTTAACCGACTAAGCCAACCAGGCAACCCTAAATACTCTATTTAAAGAGAGAGAAAGAAAAAAAAAAAACAGGCATATCTGCAAAGCCAATTCATAAGAATTATACTGAAAGCTGTTTTAAATATGTAACATACATGTAATAATTTAAGACACCTTAAAAAGGCAAGGTCTAATTTTCCAATCCTATAATAATGAGCATACAAGTCATCATTTGAACTTGACTCCTTAGGGTTTAAGTTCAAAATCATAGTGTTCAGGTAACTAGCAAACTTAAAGAAGTATGAACAGGATGTTCTCTAAGTAAATATTTCCAAACAGAACATGTTCTATTCATCAGCTCACCTTTCTACATTGAAATTTTCCTTTCAAACTATACATGTTTTGAAGACATAGCTTAAATTTTCTTTACCACTAACTTTACAACTCTACTACTAATTTTGCCATTCTAAAAGAAGTGACTTAAAAAGAAGTGACTTAAATGCAGTGGAATTCAATAATTGATTTTTCTTACAACTTTTTCCTATCTTATATTCAAAGCCTTGCTTAGTTACTATTTATGTCAAAGATAATCTGAGTCTTTATACGTTGAATATTTTTTGAGGCTACCAAAATACAGGTTTTTAGATGCCATGATCAGTATACACCTTACTCCATATAGATAGATAACTAGCAAGCTGACTACAGTATGTCCTTTCAAATGACCTTACAGCAAATTTCTTATGTATGCTCTTAGCTCTAACAATTTATTATACTAAGAAGGATTGCCTCTTTTGTCTTAACTTACACAGATTTCTCTTAACTGGTATCTAAAAAGCTCTTAACGGCAAATGACTAATTGAAACCAATACATAAAAGTATGTTAATCCTAGGAATAACATCATGGGAGATTTCTTCCTCCCAACCACTTTAATGCTCAACATAAGTAAAGAGCAATTAATCTCAAATTATTATTTGCCACCCTGAACCCACACTTCAACTTCCATTCTTGTGTCATTTGCCTCCTTTTATGAATGGGTCCTACTTCTGTTCCTTTATATAATATTTAGCCTCCCTTCCCGTGAGTGATGTTATTTTTACTAACGTAATAAAGTTGAAGTTGCACAGAACTTGAGCCATAACTATGTTGTAGCTGCCAACTGCCTAATGGCAGGAGCTTAAAAATTTATTAATTGAATAAATGAGTCATAAATCAGTTGAGACCCAAATTTTGCCTCTCAGAATCTTTTCAGCAGAGAATCTGCCTCAGACTTTAGACTAACCTTCTTGGGAGATGTAACCTGTGCCACTAGGGATAAGCTGTCCTTGATGTCATCACTAGAAGCCTAATTGCTCACCATGGTTGTCCCTCTGTTCAAAGACAGAATGCAAATTATGTAGGCTTAGAATGTACTATTCTTAGAACCTAATTTTAACTTTTATTAAGCTCCTATCCATCTTTCACTGGAAATGGACACAACCAAATCTAAACTTATGAGGCAAGACATGATTTCTATGGAGTACTAGCTAGAGTATGGTGCTTTGTCCTTTCCAACTTTAGTTAACAACATGTAATATTTTCATATGATCTGTACTAGTCCATCAATTCAAGATACTGTTTACCTTCAGGGAATCTGAGGGTCATGCACCTGCTCCCTGTGCTTCGAGTCTCTAGAGAGAGGGTTGTGTGCTATCTTTATCAGAAAGAGTGTTGGGTTCTTTCTGTAGTAAATTTCAGTATATGTTTCCAAAGAAAAGCTCATATTTATTTTTATCTATATATTTAGATCTTAAGATTGTTCACTTCAACATTTAGTTTGATAGCACATGGGCAATTAATCTGTTTGACTGGTTGACAGGCCTTCTCAATTCTAGATGTGAGATATAACTAATGGTTTTAATATCTCAGTTCATGCTTCTTTAGATGACTCTTAGGTCTTTCACAATTGGAATGGATTGGCACTGACTCTGGGTCAGGAAGGCAAATTAGCAACACCACCAAAAAAGAAACATATTAATGTTGCTTTTACTCACCCTAGAGGATTGTGGTGAGGATCAAACAAAGTGTTTTATATATTATAAATTTTAATATGTCTTTATTGAGTAAAGAGATTTGAACAAACGTTCTTTCATTAGGGAGACCATGACCAATAAGATATATAAACTGCATTTCTTAAATATAGATTATCCTCAAATTCTTCTAATGAATTTCCCATTTCTAAAAAGAAGTAAATACATATACCAGGCATTTTTTTAAATATCTAAATCTGGTGGGATTCCATGTCATTTTTCTTCTTTCTCTTAAAAAGGTAAAATGATATACTATAAAAATTTACCCTGTAGATTTCTTGCTAGGATCTGTATAGAAGCTTATGATAAATATTCAGAAAGCATTAAACTATTCCTAAAATGGATAATCTCCAAGGGGTTCCAACAGACGAAGTTGAGGATATTTGACTATTCCCACTTCTCTACTCTTTCAAATGGGATGGATTTAAGAGGCTGTATTAGAAAACATACTAATACTCTATCCCATGGTCTGAACTTGACAAGTAATTTAAGTTAGAAAGAAATGGTACATCAAGAAGCAAGACATTTAAATGCAATATTTTTGTATTGTTAAATTGAAGGACTCAGAAGCCTCAAGAATGGTGTTCTTGGGCTACTTTTGATAATACTTGACAAAATATGTACTGTAGCCTTTTTTCTTCAAGTTAGTGTATCTTAGCAGACCTATACCTCAGCCAACAACAATTTTTTTTTAAACAGGTAGGCTCATAGGCTCATAGCCAAGGTAGGTACATTGGCAGGGTCAAGATTGCTCTAATATTAGTTACACAGACTCATCTAAATGTATGCATCCCAACACAGAGAGTATACAAGATGGTGTAAGAGAGATGAGTATATTAGCTATGACCTAGATATTTCTTCCAGAGGCATACCTTAGAGGCTTTCCTTAACAATAAACAAGTTCCGAGGATACTAAGAATGATGTTTAATAACCTATAGAACTTTAAAGTGTGTGTGTTTGTGGGGGGGGTTTACATAAGTCTGAGATTTTGTGTTTCAGAAGGCTGTAACAATTTATTAGCCTATAACTGAAGTGATGAAATAAATACTTGTTTTAATATAAGAACCAGTTTAGCTGAATTGAATGAACTGTCTCTTACCCAAGTGAAATAAAATGTTTGTACACTTTCATATAATTTTTTATTTGTGTTTGTAAGAATTGATAGTAGTTAGCTCTAGAAGACTTCTCGTATGTTCCCTAAAAGATAGCTGCAAAGAAAGTTGTAAGGATCATTAAATAAATGATGGCTATAAAATTGAACAAAATGAGATTTCTATGATGTTTTTGTGATGTTACTATTCATACAAATTTTTAAAATTTCACATGGCAAACTTAACTTGAAGTGGATTTTGCTTTTTAAATAAAATGAAAAGCAAAATATTTTAAACTGACAGTTTAACTATGAATCTCCTTACCACAGGGATCCCTTTGTAATCAGTATTTTTTGCAAGATTGGATAATTTTGGAGGCACAAATACTTTGTAGGTGATTTCAGACAAACAATTGACAATGAACCCTATGAGATAAGTAAAAAAAAAAAAAATCCTAATCCATACAAGGAAACTGAGGTACAGAAAGCATAAAGGCAGCAAGCATACATTCTCACAGTTGCCACCATCATGCTAGTGTACAAGTTACACTTACTTTCTCATTAGGGAAGCCATTATGGTACTAAATTTAAAAATAAATAAATATAAGATAAAATGAAACCAAAACCTAAATTTGGATCTTCATATTTTGAGGATTCATAGGTTTAGAGGAAACAAATTTAGCCTCACGATTTCATAGAGAAGAGTAGATTTCATTAACTGAGCTACCACTAAGGTTAGGAAGGAAACAAACCTTGCAGTGAGGGAAAGTGGCTGCCCAAACACACGGAAAGACTCACCCAGGTACATACTTAGACGTGATAGTGTCTGTGAGAGTCTTCTCCAAGTGGTTCTTGTACTAAGATAGGAGAGGTGGGTACAGAAAATAGACTCTGTTTCTACCAACACTGCTTCTCCTTCTGACTGCTTGGTTCTTTAAGTCATTTGATTAGGAAAATCTTCTGCATGATAGCCACACTTTGCCCCCAAAGGACCTCTCTTTCCCACAGAAGTGGCATCAAATAAATTGGCCCATCTCTATTTACAAAAAGTAGTTGCCAGCAAGAGGGACAGAATAAATGCAGCTGGTAGGAAAGCTACCTACAGAAAGTCTATTAAAATTCTCTTGTTCAAATAACTCCTAAGAGAAAAATACATACATCTACATCATCCCCACATACCCATTTCTCAGTAATCAATCTTAATTCTAAAGATGTGTGTGGAATGAGATTCACAGTGCCACGGGCAGAAGCAAGCTCTCTGCATACTTAATTTCTTGACCATTTAGTGAGCACCTATTCAGTCTCAAGAATTACAACACATTATTTTTACTCCAGACAACATCATGAGATAGTTATTATTTTTACTTTCTCAAAGAAAACAAGTAATATACACAAGATTACATAGCTATGAAAGTGGTAGAAATGGGATATGAGCTTCAATCTGTCTCACTCTAAAACCTATGCCCTGGCTTCATCTGTTGCTAATTTTACCTTCAGTCTTTGAAGAGACAAAGTGTTTTCAATAAATCAAATTTTAGTGATATCATTCAATTATGTTTAAGCTTTGACCACTGTCAAACCTCTAGCTACATAAAACTAGCCTTACTTTATCAGACAAAATAGACTTTAAAATAAAGACCGTAGCAAGAGCCAAAGGGGCATTACCTAATAAGGGGAATGACCCAACATGAGGATATCTGTGTAAATATTATAAATATTTAAAATTATAAATATGTAAAAATTTAGGTATCTATATACACCCAAAGGAGTACCTACATAGTTAAACAAAACAATTATTAACAGACATAAGGGGGAAATTAACAGTAATGCAATAATAGTAGGGGATTTTAACACTGCACTTAATGGTTAGGTCATCCAGATAAAGAATATCAAAAAAGAAACAGTGGCTTTAAACAACACATTAGAGCAGATGGATCTAACAGATATATACAGAACATTACATTCAGAAACAGATAACACATTATTTTCAAGTGTATATGGAACATTCTTCAGGATAGATCAGTGTTAGGCCACAAAACAAATCTCAATAAATTTAAGATTAAAATCCTATCAAGCATCCTTTCTAACAACAATAGTATGAAACTAAAGATCAGTTACAAGAAAAAAATCTGAAAACAACACAAATATGTGGAGGCTAAAAACCTACTGCTACACAATGAATGAGTCAACTGAGAAATCAAAGAGGAAATTTAAAAATACATGGAAACAAGTCCAAAATCTTTGGGATGCAGCAAAAATTGTTGTGAGAGGGAAGTTTACAGCACTACAGGCCTGCCTCAAGAAACAAACAAAAGAATCTCAACCTGACCTTACATCTGAAAGAACTAGAAAAATAAAACAAAACCTACAGTTAATATAAGGAAGGAAATAATAGAAACTAAAAAAAAAAAAAAAAAAAATTAAGGAAACCAGGACCTGGTTTTTTGAAAAGACAAAGAAAATTGATAAACCTTTAGTGAGACTGCCAAGAAAAAGGAGAGAACACTCAAATAAAATCAGAAACCAATGAAGAGAAATAATAACTGACACTACAGACTTAGAAGGGATTGTAAGATCATTATGAAAAATTATATGCTAACAAATTGTACAACCTAGAAGAAATGAATAAATTTGTAAAAACATATAACCTTCCAAAACCAAATCAGGAAAAAACAGAAAATTTGAACAGATGAATTGCCAGTAATGAAATTGAATCCGTAACCAACGAACTCCCAACAAATAACAGATCATGACAGATGGCTTCACAGGTGAATTCTAGCAAAGAAGAGTTAGGGATGCCTGGATGGCTCAGTCCGGTAGGCATCCTACTCTTCATTTTGGTTCAGGTCATGATCTTATGGTTTGTGAGATGAGATTGGGCCCTGCATCGGGCTCTATGCTGACAGCATGGAGGCTATTTGGGATTCTCTCTCTCCCTCTCTCTGCCCCTCCACCCTCAAAATAAATAAATAAACATTTTAAAAAAATAAAGAAGAGTTAATACCTATTTTTCCCAAATAATCACAAAAAAGTAGAAAAGGAGAACTTCCAAATTTATTCTATTAGGCCAGCATTACCCTAATACCAAAACCATATAAAGACACTACAAAGAAAACAAAAAGACAAAGATAGTACAAAACTGCATGGAAACATCTCTTATGAACATAGATACAAAAATCCACAACAGAGTATTCGCAAATCAAATCCAAGAATACATTAAAAGAATAATTCACTATGATCAAGGAGGATTTACTTCAGAGGTATGAGTAGTTCAATAATTGCACATCAATCGATGTGATATATCACATTAACAAGGGAATGGATAAAAACAATATAATCTCATAGATGCAGAAAAGGCATCTGACAAAATACAACATTCATTCATGATAAAAACTCTCAACAAAGTAGGGTTAGAGGGAACATTCCTCAACATAATAAAGGACATATATGAAAAACTCACAGCTAACATCATAGCAGTGAAAAACTGAGAGCTTTTCGTCTAAAATCAGGAATAAGATAAGGATGTCTACTGTCACCACTTTTATTCAAGGTAGTATTAAAGTCCCACCCATAACAGTCAGACAAGAAAAAAAAAAAACACAACCAAATTAGCAAGAAGGAAGTAAACCTTTTACTATTTGCAGATGCCATGATACTATATATAGAAAATTCTAAAGACTCCACCAAAAAAATACTAGAACTGATAAATGAATTCAGTAATGTTGCAGGATACAAAATTCATATACAGAAATCTGTTGCATTTTTATACACTAATAATGAAGTAGGAGAAAGAGAAATAAAGCAATTCCATTTGTAATTGTGTGTACACGCGTGTGCACACACACACACAAACACAAACTAGGAATAAACACAACCAAAGAGGTGAAAGGCATATATTCTGAAAACTATAAAACATTGATGAAAAATTAAAGATGATACAAGCAAATGGAAAGATATTCCATGCTTGTAGATTGGAAGAATTAACATCATTAAAATGTCTCATGTTACCCAAAGTAATCTACAGATTCAATGCAATCTCTATCAAAATACCAGCAACATTTTCAGAGAACTAGAACAAATAATCCTAAAATCTGTATGAAACCACAAAAGACCTAAAAGACAAAGCAATGTTGAGAAAGAAGAACAAAGATGGAGGTATCACAATCTCAGATTTCAACATATACTACAAAGCTATAGTAATAAAAACACTATGGTCCTGGAGCAAAAATAAACACACAGATCAATAGAACAGAAGAGAAAGCCCAGAAATAAACCCAAGATTATATGGTCAATTAATTTATGATAAAGTAGTCAAGAGTATACAATGGGGAAAAGACAAATTTTAATTAAAAAACTTCTGGAAAAACTGGATGGCTACATGCAAAGAACAAAACTAGATCACTTTCTTATACCATAAATGAAAATAAACTCAAAATGGATTAAGACATGAAAGCATCAAACTAGAAAAAAAAAATAGGCAGTAATTTCTTTGACATTGGCCTTAGCAACATTTGTCTACATATGTCTCCTCAGACATGGTAAATAAAAGCAAAAATAAAAAGTTCTGCACAGTGAAGGAAGCCATCAGCAAAATGAAAAGGCAACCTACTGAATGGGAGAGTTTATTTGCAAGTGATATATCCAATAAGGGGCTATTATCTGAAATATATAAGGAACTTACAAAACTCGACTCAAAAAACCAAAGAATCTGATTAAAATGGGCAGAACAGACATTTTTCCAAAGAAGACATACTCATGGCCAACAGACCATGAAAAGATGCTCATCACTAATGTCAAGAAGATGCAAATTCAAACTCCAATATGACCCTACACCTTTCAGAATGGCTAGAATCAAAAAAACAAGAAATAACAAGGGTTGGTGAGGATGTACAGGGGAAAAAAACACCCTTGGACACTATTGGTAGGAATATAAATTGATACAACCACTGTAGGAAACAGTATGGAGGTTCCTGAAAAAACTAAAAATAGAAATAACATACAATCAGTAATTCCACTATTGGGTATTTACCCAAAGAAAACAAACCCACTAAAGAAAAAAATATCTATGCACCAGTATATTTGTTGCATCATTACTTACAAGAGCCAAAATATGGAAGCAACCAAAGTGTCCATGGATAAATAAATGGATAAAGACATGGTATATATACATAAAATGGAGTATTACTCGGCCATAAAGCATGAGATCTTGCCATTCGCAATCACATGAATGTACTGAGTGCATTATACTAAATGAAATAAGTCAGAGAAATACAAATATTATATGATTTTATGTATATGTGGAATCTAAGAAAGAAAACATATGAAGAAACAAAAAAGAAACCTCTTAATTACAGAGAACAAAGGGGATTAAAAGTACACTTATCTTGGTGAGCACTGAGTAATATACAGAATAGTTGAGTCAATATGTTATACACCTGAAACTAATATAACATTGTTAATTCCAATAAAAAAGTGTACATATATAAATACCAAATGTATCTTGCTATTTGCAGCTTGTAAAGCATTTATTCATACATTGCAACAGTTTAGCTTGGTAATTTTGTTATCGATCATAAATTTACAGACAAGAATACTGAGGCTCAGAAGAAATACATGACATATATAAAGTCAGGTGGCCACACAGTCCCATGTTTTGACTATAAATTCTATGGTTTTATTCCATTACCTTATATTTCTATACAATTTATCTTTTGACAAATTATCTTTCTTAATCAGAGAAGTGATAACTGCTAATTGTTAATAATTCCAACACTACAGAATTATTAAAGAAGAAAGTAAATTACTGAATAAAAATTCTACCTTCCCCCAAATAATTGCTATTAGTAACTTTTTGTGCATTCAGTTTTCCCTTATTATTACTTTAGATATGGAACAAAATATATGTAATTTTGTGCAATGTTTTTGTTTTGTTTTGTTTTTAGTTAACAGCCTTAAGTTCCACCTTAAAACTACCCTGTGATGAGCAGATACTTACTTGAATTATATTTAGAATAGAACTGGATTAGAGACAGGTTGGGATATGGTACCAAATGGTCACTCTCTCATTGGCCCCCTTTGTGGACATAGAAGGTAGTGTCACATTCAAGCTACAATGTTCAGATCATGGAATGATCAACTAGAACTATTATGGTAAAATAACACCAGATTTTTTGACAGAATCCAACTGATAACATTTGGTTTGATTATATTTCCTGAAATACAGGACATAATATCAACTTTCAGCTCTAAGGGTTTCTAATATCTTTAAGTCTTGGTTTTATATTGAGTTCCTCATTATTGCTAGTAGTATCTGACCTTTATTTAGCTTTATCAACATTCTTATACAGGATTTTTATTTTTGAGGGAGAGAAAGAGAACGTGGAAGGAGCATAGAGAGAGAGAGAGAGAGAGAGAGAGAGAGAGAGAATCCCAAGCAGGCTCTGCACCGTCAGCACAGAGCTGACGTGGAGCTCGAACTCACAAATTGTGAGATCATGACCTGAGCTGAAGTTGGAGGCTTAACTGACTGAGCCACGCAGGCACCCCTCTTCTTATACAGGAAATTTTAGATTAAAACTATTCACCATATTTCCAGATAATCACAAGAAAAATTAGAAGCCTTTATATTCTTTGTTCTCAAAATGGACACATATGCTAGATTAAGATAATCCTTGTTAGATAACCCAAATAAGAATAGATTCAGAATGTATGAGAATTACTATGTATTGTAGAATCATCAATGACAACATGACCTGACATAGGACACTCTCAGATTTCCTGAGATACCCTGGTTGTTGTAACAGTTCTATCTCCCAAATTCTGATTTTTTTATGTTTCTTGTTTTTTGCTTTTTAAAAAAAAATGAAGTCACAACCTTTCCAAGGTCATCATGTTTCTTTGACCTTTATTTTTTTAAGCTGCATTGAGTAGTGGATTACTATTTAATTGATCCAAGGGCAAATAAGCGTGGAAATAAATATAAAAACATCTATATTTTTCAATGGTACCACCTTTTAGAAATGATTAAATGCAGCTGTAATGAATTATGCCCAAAGATAAACCATCATATGATATAGCCTATGTAATTTATTCCTAGCTGAGCATGAGCCAAATATTTATAATTTAAAATGAAGTGTCAAATGACTCTTACAGTAGTTACTAATGAGATCAGCAGAGAGAAAATGTCCAAAACTCTTTTATTGCTGTTTATAAATTTGCTCTTTCGAAGCTATACGTTAGCCCATCTTATAATAGCAGATTTAAAAAAAAAAGTGTCAATTAGTATTATTTACTTCAAGCGCACACTTTTAAGTCTCACTACAGAAAAGTGGAGAGAAATACTGAAAAATAAGGTATCAAGGAATTCTATATATTTTTAATAGAAGCATACAAATGACCATTGGGAGAAATCAATAAAAATGCAGACAGAAGCATCCTGTTAAAGGGGTATGCGATGTTACAGATGCTTGGCTGGAGGCTATGGGTGCTTTTTTCCTAATGATAATTACAAAATCAGGTGAGAGAAAAGCAAGGGTTTGTAGCAATAGGGGCCTGATGAGTTTCCCGATATCTATTGGAAATCTTATTGCAATGAAAGTGGAAAAGCTAATAAATGTTTTTCTTTGCCATGCTAACAATTTCATTTGTAGAAAGAAAAGAAAGTTATTAGGATAACTTCTCTTCAATACTTAATTCAGACCAAGAAGGAAGAGATAAACATTAGCTGGTTAGAAACCTTCTCTAGATATTTGGAAAGGGTTTTCAAAAGAACTAAGAAAATTTAGGCATGATCCCATGGTCATACTTGAAGAATGGGACATATCCCAATAGATGAGAGATTAAAAAAATTTAAAAATTATGATCTGCACTAGTCTTAAACTAAAATTTACAACTAAATTTCTTAGAACATTGAACCCAATTTCTCATGGAAATAACCTTACATAAAAATTGGGTTTCCAAAAGCATCTCGATGAAATCCTTGGGTGCAATAGGCAGCTGGACCCCAAAGACATCCTGGTGATAATAGTTGGAAGTTCCTCTCTAGCAGCAAGGACAGAGGCAGACATAAAAGGATGCAAGAGCGGTTGGAAAAGACAGAAATCTTCAGGAGGGGTGTTGGTGCTGGGCCTTGGAAACCGCAGCCATGGCATGGAGAAGACTTGGGTCCTGAAGGGCCGGTGTTTGTACCTCATTTGGAAGATAAGACCTGCAATATGGAAACTGGGTATGCAAACAGGACACAACTGTGTATTGCTTTAAAAAAATTCCTAGTGAAACTGGAGACATGTTGGAAAGTGCTTATTCATATATCTGTGCTACAGGAGAGTATGTTAAATTTTCCCTTCAAATTGAGATATGACATTTACCAAAAATGTATTAGAACTAAAATTTTTGGTGCGTGCAACTTGTAATTTAATTTAACAACCCTAAGTTCCCACTGCTATTAAGATATGGACAAGAAAATATGTTTTTGTACACTATCAAGAATATAGAAAGTATGTTTGAAAATAACCATCTTAGGGAGACTGTCATGTTGCTGATGCCTACATGGTTATTACATTTTTGGTCTTGAGCTAGCATCTCTATTTACTTCCCATAAATGTTTAAGATCCAGAGTTATTTTTGTCATTTGTGAATTCCCTATAAATAAGTTTCCTTGTTTCTTCCACTGCTTAGTTATAAAGTCACAGTAAAATTAACTTTGTTTTAAAATTTTTTATGAAATTTAACTTTTATGTGATCATAAAAAGAAATATATATATTGCTCCCAATGGAAGAAATACCTCAAATTTGATCCAGAATTGTTACTGCAAATGTTTTACCCATGAGAAAAAAATCTGTTCTGCATAATATTTATCAAATGTTATTAGCAAAGTATACATAACAGCATGACTATTTTAAAATATGCACAGAATTCATGAGGAAAATGCAGCAATGTTAGATGCTTCCAGAAACAAAGATTTTTCTTAAAAGAAATGCATTAAAGTGATTCTAATGACGTAATGCTTCTTCCTCCCATTCTTATGTAGAGCATGACCTCATCTAGGAACCTTATCACTCATAATTAGTTAAGCATGTAATCCGCTCATTTCTTCAGACATGCCTCAGGACTCTTTGTTTCACTCTAACAATTATAACCTTCATACAGCATTACAGCTAGTTTCTTCACATTTAAGGCACCACTGAAATGAGGTCTGACTCTGCAATGTTTTGTACATTACTCCTGCAATAACATTAGGCTTATCCCATATGCAATAACCTTGTTCTACTTTTTAAGCAATAAAAACAGGCCAGTACTTCTTAATTAGGAAACTAAAGTTTCCGAATAGTCTTTTGTGATCAATTGTGACAAGGGTACAAATAACTTATTACTAATAAGGTTTCAAATACCCAAGAGTCAGAAGCATTTTATTCACATATTTGCATTCCAATTTGGTTTCATACATGAGAGGAAATGGTATGAAGCATTAATATAGGTAAATCACTATTATTAAATGAGTAACTAGATCAGACTTTGGGAGACCTAAAAGTAGTATGCAAAGTCTAAACATTTATAATCTTATTTACTCCTCTGAACAGTTCTATGCAGAAAGGGTGGAAGGAGTAACACTTCTGAGTCAAATGTCTGGTACGGTTTTGACTTTGGGAAATTTGTCATGTTTCATTTACTTAAAACAAAAAAAAAATAGACAAGACTGGGGGTTAAAGAAAAGCAAATGTAGAAATTTTTTTAAAAAAACAAAAAGAAATACATTTTCAATGAATAATAGCCACACTGGGTGTGGGGGCAGATGGGACATTTCAAGTAACTTTTATACTATGTGGACTATCCTCAGTCTGAAGACACAAAGAATTCTAAACAGATACTGAACTTGACGTAGTAGGCATCTTTCCTCAGATCCATAGGTTAATAATTTTGAAACTATTTTCTTTGTATTCTAGGCATGAACAAAGAAATATGTCGTGGATAATAGGAGCTAGGTTTTACACTATCAGAGAAGAGCGTTACAAACACGGGAAAGGGGGAAGAGAGCATCAACTCCATGGTATTGGTTGGAATTGGAGATATTGGTTTGAACTTATGGCTTTAAGATACAGAAATTTATAGAAACATAATTACAATATATAAAATATACGGAGATATGGGTATATGCACCGCATACACATTATGAGGGTATGTGTATTTCCTAGTTCTATCTGCTTAGAAGGCCTAAACACAATGACATCCAGTAGCAACAAGAAGCATACCTGGACCCAAGATCCTGATTTCAAAATACATTCCTTTCAAAAAGAAATCTAAAGGAACAAAAAGAAATCTAGGCACTTTGAGGAAATTCCTGATTCCAGGGCTAGTCAGGGAAAGTAAAAAATGAGTCTGAAACTCCTCTTGTGCCAGAAATTAAGAATGTACTCAAATAACCATGGAGTCATTTCAGAAAGATAGAGGGGCCAGCTTGCAAGGCTCTCTCTGTTTAAATCTGGACAATTTGAGCATCAAAATAAATAAAGGATTATAAGCTTAACTAGCAAATATCTTTCTAGTAGACAGTATCTTAACAAAGTGACAAAGTTAACATCACCCTAATGGGACAAATGGACATCATGTACCTCTTGATATCATGCACCACAAAGGACACATCATCACTCTGTTGTTACTACCATCACTTTTGTTGTTCCTGCACTTTCCTAATGAAAGTGCACAAAGTAAATCTAATCATAAGGAAACATTGAACAAACATAAATTGAGAGGAAGCCTGCAAACTGGCCGATGTCATTTAAAAATGTGTATGTCATGAAATGCAAATCAAGACTAAAGAACTGTTTCAGAATTAAGGAGACTAAAGAGACATGAAAATTAAATGCAAAACATAAAATGGTATTTGCTTGGATATAAAAACATTATTGGGACAAGTGCTGAAATCTGAATAAGGTCTGTAGATGAGATAATGGTATTATGACTAGTAAATGTTAATTTTCTGATTTATGGAAGATAATATCTTTATTTTTAGGAAATATACACTTACGTATTTTGTAAAGGAAGGGGGAATCATGCCTGCAGTGTAGTCTTAAATGGATCAGGGAAATAATCATATACATAAACACATATAAACACACACACACATGCAAACACACACACACAGACACACACACACACACACACACACACACAGGAAATTAACCTTTGGAGGTTACAAGTGAAGTGTACACAGAAATTATTTGTACTGTTCTAAATTCTTAGGCACTTTGTTCTATAGGGAGAGTGTCACACATAAGTGCTGTTTTCATATATGCCAAAGAAGAAAAAAACATGAGAAGGAATGATCTAAGACCTAAAACTGCATTGTTCAATAAGTTCTCACTATGTGACTGCTAGCCACATGTAGCTATTTTATTTAAACTCAAATTGCTAACATTAAAAATCTGGTTCTTCAATCATACGAGCACTTATCAAGCGCTCAAAGTGAAATGTGCCTACTGGCACTATATTGGACAGTACAGATAGAGAACGAGTCCTTTATCTCATAAAGGTCTATTGGACTGTGATGGTCTAGACTCTAGACTATTATGATATTTAAAAGGATGCTTCTTATATCCATCCACAATTACATGCAGGGAGAAGAGGATATTCCCACATTCCATTTTACCTGGGGACAGTATGCTGTGCTGGTTATGGCTATTTAAAATTCTGGAGACTGTCTGCACCCTGCCTGTCTGGGATCAAGTCCAGGCTCCACAACTTACTAGCTGTGAATCCTTGGCAAATGACTTTACAATTTTTTTTTTAGATTTCCTCATCTAGAAAATAGAGATAGTAATAGCACCTACCTAATAGAGTTGTGTGAAGATTAAAAGAGTTCAGTGAAGAACAGAAAATAACACTCCTCTATAACTCAAAGGAAATGTTTTAAGACATATTGGGGGCAGAGTTAATGATTTCTTCTGTATAAAATAAAATTAGCATCTTACTTATTTAGAAAGATAATCAAGCACGAGAGATATGGTTGAACTTAATGACTTTTAAGGTCTCTCTCAATACAGAGACTGATTCCATGATATTAAGACCATTGTCATTCTGACTTAGAGCTTCAAAGTGATTATTTATCATTTTTAAAGGCTGTTCACATCTATCTCTCAGTATGGTCCAAGAAAATTATTTTATTCAATTTCACAAATAAATATGCTTACATTCCAAAATGTGAATTACTTGCCCAAAGCTAAGGAATCCGCAAGTGGTAAAGCCTTGGGCTGAAGACAGGTCTTGCAATTCTAGGTCCTTTACACTGTATCATCCCATTAGTTATGCATGAACTGTAAATTTGGATAATGTATGGACATGCTGGTGGATCCTGGAACAATGGTGCTGAATACAGAGAACGGTCTCCTGTGTTCAGTATGAGGGACAGGCTGAGTTCAAGATCTTGAAACTGATCACAGAAGTTCATACATAGTGCAGAGAATCTTATTTGATTTGGAATTGCATAGAGGAAAAAAAAAGTCAAGTAAACCTGTACCTGGGTTTGTGTAAATATTTAGGTGTGGGGCGCCTGGGTGGCTCAGTTGGCTAAGCGTCTGATTCTTGATTTCAGCTCAGGTCAATATCTTACAGTTCGTGAGGTCAAGCTCCGCAGTGGGCTCTCTGTTGTCAGCGTAGAGCCTGCTTTAGATCCTCTGTCCCCCTTTTTCTCTGCCCCACCCCCGCACTTGTTCTCACTCTCTTAAAAATAAACAAACATTAATTAAAATGAAGAGAAATACTTAGGTGTAACTTTTCGATCAAGATAAGATATACTGAAATTTCTATAGTGGTGTTAAAGGATATTTTGATTTGAAAACATTATCTATTATTTTCTCTTAGACTGAAATAGCTGTTTCATTCAGTACAAAGACATGTAAAAAAACCCAAAAAGGTTTCCTTTGCTTATTTACAAAATTCATGCATTATTTATTAAATTTTATACCTCATTCTCACCATCTTTTATCTTTCTTGACCTGTGTCTCTGCAACATCTTGTTATTCAAGACATACAGTACAAATACCAAATAAAATTTGTAAATGACACTGTTAATAATTTCAGTGGTTCCATGTAAACAAATAGGCTATTAAAATATTTCCATTTTATGGATGAGACAACTGAAGCCACAGATAACCTGTTACAAAGTTAGGGATAGGTAATTTGAAAACAGGTATGTTTGACCAGATTTTCTACTTTTTAACTATCCCCTATGCTGACTTCTATTCATTACAGAATATTAGGAAAATATATTAGTGTTATAAAGGATAAAATTATAATCACACTGTATAATAACTCTATTGGATATTTTGGTTTATTTCCTTTTAATCTTATTTATTTGGTGGTCATCATGGACTTACATATTATGGAAGTTATATTACTAAATAAAATGAATGTCTTAACCTCCCAAAATGGATGAATCACAGGGGAAAAAATAAAACAAACTTGTATTATGTATTCATGGTGCAGGAATTGAAAGTATACAATCTTAAGTCAGACAGAAAATGACAAATGCCATATGATTTCACTTAAATGTGGACTCTAAAAAACAAAACAAAAAATCAACGCGCTCACAAAAGTATAAACGGACCCATAAAAACAGAGAATAAGCTGATGGTTGCCAGAGGGATGAGGGTGGGGGAATGGACAAAAGGGCATGAAGGGAAGTAGGAGCTACAGGCTTCCAGTAATAGAACAAATAAGTCATGGGGATGAAAGTTACACCACAGGGAATATAGTCGATGGAATTCTAATAGCATTGTATGGTGACAGCCAATAGCTACACTTATGAGCACAGCATAACATATAGAGTTGTTGAGTCACTGTTGTGCACCTGAAACTAATGTAACATTGTGTGTTAACTATACTTCAATAAAATATATATACAGATATATAGAGAGAGACTCTAGGATCAGATTGCTCAAGATTGGATCTTAATACTTTATAAACTGCATGACATCGAACAAATTAGCTAATCTAAGTTTCAATATTTGAGTCACTAAAGCTTCATTATTAGTATCATCATCATCATATACAAACTTTAATGAGACAATACAGGTAAAACAAAGTTCAGGGAAAACAGGGAGGGAAAGGAAAGGAATTAATTTCCACTGAACAGATCACAGAAGGATTTGAAAAGCCAATTGAGACTTAATTTATATACATAATAATAACAACTAGCAAAAGGCTATTTCCCCTCTCCCTCAATTAAAAATGTTATTCTCAGTATGGTTGTTTACAATAGCCACAAGCCAATAAGATATGAAAGTAACCAAAGTATCCATTGATGGATGAATGGATAAGAAAATGTAGCATATGTATACAATGGAATATTACTCAGCCATAAAAAAAAAATGAGGTCTTGCCATTTGCAACAGCATGAATGGAGCCAGAGGGTATAATGCCAAGTAAAATAAGTCAGAATGAGAAAATAAATCATCATATGATTTCATTAACATGTGGAATTTAAGAAATAAAACAAAAGGGGTACCTGGGTGGTTCAGTCTGTTAAGAGTCTGACTCTTGATGTCAGCTCATGTCATGATCTCATGGTTTGTAAGATCAAGCCCTGTATCAGGCTCTGCACTGAAAGTGTGGAGCCTGCTTGGGATTCTCTCTCTTCCTCTCTCTCTGCCCCTCCCCCACTCACATTTTATCTCTCAAAATAAATAAACATTTTAAAATAAAGAAAAGAAATAAAACAAATGAACAACACACACACACACACACACACACACACACACACACACAAACACACACGAGACAAAAAACAGACTCTTGAATACAGAAAACAAACTCATGGTTGCCAGACAGGAGGTCCATGGAAGATGGCTGAAAAAGATAAAAAGGGATTAAGAGTACACTTATCTTGATAAGCATTGAGTAATGTACAGAATTGTTGAATCATTATACTGTATACTTGAAACTCATAGAACACTGTAAGTTAATTATATTTCAATTTAAAAAATATTCTCAATGTGGTTATGGGAGGTTTTTAGGTGAACTGAACACTCAATTGCTTCTTGAATTTGCATTGGAGTAATCTCAGTGTTTTAAAGCCATCCAATATCTCTTAGCATACATTTATCTATGACACAGTCATGAAGTTATCTATGATATGTACCCTGTCTTTTCATTTCCATTTGTTGAATGTCATCTTTTAGCTCATAAAGCTACTCAGTGCCAGGTACTGCTTCTATAACTTTCTCTGCGACCTTGTTGAAACATCTTATACAAGTATAGAGATACTATGCTCTCACTAGTAAGAAGTTGTCACTACATTACTAGCCTAAACGTGGATTTCCATGACTGTAATGTAGCTTACATTTTCAAGTCTATTAATTAAAAAAAAGGCAGACTCCTACATACCACTCAAAAATAAAAATATTTATATATTTTTTAATTTGAATTTTGTCAGTTTATTAATTCATTTTCCCTTAGTAGTAAATAAAAGAAACCTAAATGTCATAGCTCTCTTGAGCAGTAACCATCCAGATGATACTCTACAATATATTGATACTAATATCTGGTGTCCAACGTTGGCAGTGTATGGATAAATCAGTTTATGTATTGGTCTTCAGGAGAATGCATTTCTATTATAACTGAAACACATAAATACAAAATACACATTATTGAAATGTTCCAGAGTCATAAGAATTGTGGCAAACACAATTAGAATTTCTCATACAGTTAAAAATCTATTTTAAAGATCTTATTTAAGGATTTGAAGAATCTCTGGAGAAGTATTAACATAATATTTCACTATCCTATTACAAATTTTGATGTATAAAACATTTGTCATTACTTAGCCTTCAATACTCTTTCTGTGAATGGAGCTAATAAAAATTTCAAAATAGAAGATATGTCTCCACCTGAAGCCAAAAGCAGCAGAGAATAGTCAATGCAGGGCCCTGGAAACTTGGGCATAGATATATGCTTTGTGTTATGGGCCAATAATATACAACATCCCACCTTGGACTTTTGTATCTTAAAGTGGGGTAAAGATGTAAGGGGACTTAACGATTATTCCAGGGAGGGGAGAAGTGTCAAGTGACTGTACATTGGCAAAGGTACCGGTGAAAGAGTTCTAAGCAGACTAGTCCCTTATTTTGCCTGATTCAGCTCTGTATTTGGGTCTCCTGGCTTCCCTTGGTAACCTGCCTCCCTTAGTAACCTGCCTCCATTGGCATCTTTCCCAATTTTACTTTACACCTGTCATAATCATTTAACTTTTTGATGATATACTTTTATTATAAAGGCTGTAACTTTATTCCTATGTTAACATAACATATATAAACACAAATACAGAAATTAAAGTAGTATGTCACCAGTAACTCCACCATCAAGCAATAAATCCTTTAAAATTATGGTTGATAATCTTTTATTTTTCCTTCTGTCTCTGCATCTCAGTCTCGATTATTATCTCTTTCCAAATACATCATTTATGTATTTAAGCAGTAAGATGCCACTAATCCTACTACTCTGAAATTTTTGTTTTAGTATCATCAGTATTTTATGGAAATATTGAAGATTTTTCTTTAGTATTCACCATAGATGGATGCATAACATTTCCTTTTATGGAGGTATTATTTATTTATATTGTAATTGTTGGACACTTTTTTTTCTCCCAATTATAAATAATTCTATGAAGACTATCTTTGGTATAAATTTGGGCCTAGCTGCTCTCTCTATTGCTTTGTTTGTGTCTAGTTGGTACTCTGATAAATAATACTAAGTGAAGAACGCATCTGCAACGAGGATCATTTGCACTGTTCAGGAGAGCACAGTCAGTCTAGCCAATACAGCCTTTTCTCTACTTACCAAGAGTCATATCTCCCTAGCTTGAAAAAGGACCAACATGTAAGCAGTTCCCGTGTCCTCAGGGAAGCCCTTTCATCTGAGTCTGTAGCTCTCAATTCTCTCAATCAGTCAACCCTGCCCTGCTATAGCTTTCCAGAAAAGCAAATTACACATGCATGCTGCATGGCCTGATGCTGGCATTTGTACGGGTAGGATGAGGACATGTCAGGCAACCTGCCTGACATGGAAACTAGCAAGACATTGACTTTTCTCGCATCAATGCTTTCCTGGTCCTCTTCCCTTGATGAATTAAGCCCACTCAGAGCATGTATGATGCAGTCTTATTTAGGAAAAAAAAAATCTACGTTACTATTACCTGAACATTTGAGCTAAATTGTTTAATATAGGATTTGATATGAGCACTTAAAACCTTAATGAAAGACTAAAAGTCTCTTGTGAATGTATGGTTTTAAAACTTTCTAAAAAGTTTGTTCAGTATAATATATGAGTTTTTAAGATCTAACTAAATATTATTTATATTATTAATTATTATTATTTATATTAATAATTATTAATTGTGTATATTAATTATTTATATTAATAATAATTATTAGTTATATTCCTAACTAAATATTATTCTTATTCTATCCAACAACTAATACTCAAGTTTTATCTCATGCCCAAAATTCTATTTGACTTTAAATTGAATATGAGACAACATTATGAAACTATCTTAAAAGCCAGTCTGATCAGGTGAGTATGCTCATGCATGGGTGGGTGGTGAGGGCTATTAATGGAAATGTATTCTCAAAAACAAGGTTAGTGTGGGTCCTACTTTATTTTGTTATGTTCAGACTAATGCCAGTGTCCTATACTCAATTCTAGGTACATACACCAATTGGGACACATTTGAAGACAAGATGGTAAAGAAACCAAAGACATGAGTCATGAAAAACTGCCTAGAGCAATCATGTAAGAGTATGAATATAACCATCCTCAAATACTTGCAAGGCTGTTGTGTGGAATAAGATTTGTTCTGCATAGTCACAGGGATTGAGCTATAGGTGCAGATATTAAAAAAAATTTCAGCTCAATATAGGAAAGATCTTTCTAATAAAGCACAGGGTCAGTTGTAACTGCTGTGAGAATTTATACTGAGCCTGAACAGAGAAGTATTCAAGTGCCTATTTCTTGAAAAGAAATGAGCTAGCAAAAACAGCACTAAACACTATGCTTTCATAAATATTAAACCCAGAGACTTGGACAGATAATAAAGTTCTAGATGGAATTAAAAACAGGTCTTCATGGTTCCAGTGGTTACAACAAAACAAGGTGCCACTAATAAATAAAAAATACTTTGCTCATTTTCTATATATATCAGTAGAGAAGGAAAACTGTAATTCAAGAGAACAGATCAACAAATAAGCAATACTAAATATCTTTAGTATTGAATAAACAAAAAGGGAAATAAATGGATTTAGCTAGATTGAATTTTGGAATTAAAAGGAGAAATGTCAGGGTGCCTGGGTGGCTCAGTCAGTTAAGCATCTGACTTTGGCTCAGGTCACGATCTCACAGTTTGTGGGTTCAAGTCCCGTGTCAGACTCTGTGCTGACAGCTTAGTCTCTGGAGCCTGCTTCAGATTCTGTGTCTCCCTGTCTCTCTGCCCCTCCCCAGCTTGTACTCTGTCTCTCTCGGTCTCTCAATAATAAATAAATGTTAAAAAAAAAATTAAAAGGAGAAATGTCATCAAGTGAATGTTAGTTTCGATAAACAATCTGGGTATTCCTTACTAAAAATGTTTTAATGACCTTGCGTCCAATAACCTTTATTATCATTTACTTCCCATAACAATGTTCGTTTTGCCAGAATTCTGATTTAACAGAATACAATACATTTTGGCTAGGTAATATATTCAGACATTTCAATGAAATTAAATAAAAGAAAATCCTGCTTAACAGATGGGTCCCATACATAATTTCAAAACTTGCTGGCTCAGCTGGAAAGCTGATATACTTTACATATATAAAATCAACAACTAAAACCTGAATCTTGCATTAGGGTTTTTTTCTTTTAGTTTTTCCTAATTATTTTTAGCATAGTCTAGCATTTAATTAAAGTAAGACTGTATTTCATTTAGACCTAGAAACATCTGATTAAAATCTAGAATAAAATATCCCTATAAACATACCATAATTAAATATCAATATGATAAATATACATTTAAACATAAATTTGTTTCTATTCTTATGCATTTGAGAATCTTAATAAAAAGAGACAATTGAGGATGCAAATTAGGTAACAAAGCGTGGAAAACTGTTGGAAATATAATACATTTTCTTAATCAGCTGATACTTTTCTTTCTAAAAATGCATATGATAGCAAGTAATTTTAAAAATTCAATGTAATTATAAAAAGATTTAAAATCTTTAAATAACTTCAGAATTATAGTCAGCATAAATAGAAGGAAGAAACACTTTTGAAATATATTTTGACAAAATTTGTTGTGATGTCAAGAGAAAAAATGGTAGAAATAGACATTAAGTGCACTTGTAAATATAGTAATAAAACAAGAAGAAAACGTTTTGCAAGTGCATTTTGCAAAACACAAATAGTAGAAAATCATCATTTTGAATGTTGGCAATTAATAGCAGTAAAGTAACTTCTATGTCATTCCTATGTTTCTTTCTTTTTTGCTCTCATTATCTTATCCTAATTCCATTCCCTAACAACAAGGCCAGAAACTTTATCATTGCAAGCTGAGGTTCCTAAACTTGCCTGTTTATCCAAGTCACTAGACAGGTTTCCAGTATTGTTTCTGTAGCACTACCTAAGACTCATTGAATCAAAGTCTCATGAGGGACCTGGAAATTTTCTGTTTAAAAAATGTATCCAGTAAGGCGTTAATATCCAAAATATATAAAGACCTCATCTAGAGCTGCAGAAAAAAAAATCTGATTAAAAAATGGGCAGAAAAACGGAAAAGACATATTCCTAAAGAAGACATACAAACAGCAAACAGGTACATAAAAAGATGCTCAATATCACTAATCATCAGGGAAATGCAAATCAAAACCACAATGAGGTGTCACCTCACACCTGTTAGAATGGCTATCACCAAAAAGATAACAAATGACAAATGTTGACAAAGACGTGGAGAAAAGGGAAGCTTTGTTCACTGTTGGTGGGAATGTAAATCAGTCCAGCCACTATGGAGCACAGTATGGAGGTTCCTCAAAAAATTAAACGTAGAGGGGTGCCTGGGTGGCTCAGTCAGTTAAGCATCTGACTTCAGCTCAGATCATGATCTCACAGTCCATGAGTTCGAGCCCTGCATCAGGCTCTGTGCTGACAGCTCAGAGCCTGGAGTCTGCTTTGGATTCTGTGTCTCCCTCTCTCTGCCCCTCCCCTGCTCATGGTCTGTCTCTCTCTGTCTCAAAAATAAAAAGTAAAAATAAAAAAAATTAAAAGTAGAAATGTCACATGATTGAGCAACTCTACTTCTGGGTATACTTTCCAAAGGAAAAGAAAATAATTATCTCTAAGAGATATCTGCGCTCAAACATTAATTGCAGTGTCATTTACAATAGCCAAGACATGAAAACAACCTAAGGGGTCCATTGATGGATGAACTGATAAAGGAAAAATGTATATAATGGAAAATTATTCATCCAAAAAAAAAGAATCTTGACATTTTTGACAAGATGGATGGACTTTGAGGGTTTTATGCTAAGTAAAATAAGTCAGAGAGAGAAAGACAAATACTGTACGACCTCACTTATATATAGAATCTAAAAAACCCAAATTCATGGGTACAGAGACCAGATTGGTGGGTGCCAGCGATGGGGGGTGGGGAGGATTGGTTAAAAGTGGTTAAAAGGTTCAGGCTTCTAGTTATAAGTTCTAAGAATGCAATGCACTTCACAACGACTGTAGTTAACAAATGCTGTACTATGTATTTGAAACTTGCTAAGAGGGTAGATTTTAAACGTTCTCATCACAAAAAAAAAATGTGACTATGTGAGGTGATGGATATAAACTAAATTTATTATGGTAATCATTTCATAATAGATACATATCACAATGTTGTATACCTTAAACTAATGCAATGTTATATGTCAATTACATCTCAGTAAAATGGGGAAAACAATCTTTGCAGATGCTTCTGTGGCAGGGGGTCAGTGCTTGTGAACTACTGATCTATTATTAAAATATTTCCCTAATTGCATTTGTACTTGCAGAATCATCCCCTATCTCTAATCCATCTGGGTCAAGCCACTACTGCATCTTCCTAAAGTCTCTAATACCATCTTCCTATTCTAAAACTTTCAGTAACTCATAATGATCTCCAGTCCATCTTTTTTTAAGAAGATGACCAGTCATCTTTCAAGGTACAGATCAAAAGGCACCTTCTCCAAGATGCCTACTTTTTTTTACCTATGATAAAAGTCACCACTTCCTATTTAGAACCCCCATAACATTCTGTAATATCCATGTGGTGGTTATAACTTTGAGTTTTGCATTGTAAATATCTGTCCACCTTTGTTTTTTGCATTATATTGCATGTAACTGAGGGGTAGGGACAATGGATTATCAAGCTGTATACTGCATACATATTTCACAAAATAGATAATGATTTGTGTTAATTAATGCATGAAAAAAGAAAACAAAACAGCATTCTTGACTCAGTTAAATTCAGAGGTTTTGTGAGAAAAATAAGAAATGTTTCTAACACAGCATTTGAGCTGTATGTGTCGTTAAGCAGACATCAGAAGGTGTAGGGACCCATAAACTGACGTGCAGCAGCCTCAGAACTGTAATTCATATGCCTAGTTAAACGTATGCAAATGAGGCAGTACAGTGGAAATATATATATATATATATATATATATATATATATATATATATAAAACATGTACATTAATAAATGAAAACAAATTACTCTATAATTTGTTGCTGTTAAAATAGGCCTAACTCATTAAACTGCTGGGTGGCTAAATCATATAAAAACTGGTGTAGAAGGGCAGAAGCTATTAACAGAATATATTCCAGAAACAAAACCAGGAAATAAAAATTTCTTTTCACTGTAGTTCTGGTCCCCAGTTACGCATCTTACTCTTCAATATTAGCACAAACTCCCTCTTCCTACCACCCACAGATAGAGTCTCCAGGGTATCATTACTACAGTCTCCATTTCTCCAGGGTCAGAGCCCCACAATCATTTCCCAAAACCCTTTTGAGAGCTTACTTACATATATTTCCTTGGAATTTTGCTAAGGGATGCATTTTAATAGGGATCAAAAGAATAAGTGAAGATTAATGCCACCTTTCTAGTTTGAAAAAGTCACATATGTTATCTTACTTAAGAGTCAGAACAATCTGTGTGGCAAAAATTATGATCCGTACTTCGCAAATAAAAAAAAAAAAACACTAAAACTAAATAAGACTAACTGATTTTCCCAAGGTATATCCAAATTCAGTTCCCTTTTCAACATACATAATTTTCTTAAAGATATTCAAGTTTTTAGGAGACTCCTAGATACATAATCGAGATTTCAGATAGAAACATATCACTGCGTCTTTTCAATCTCCTCAAGTATGTGAACAGTGATGCCTACGGCTCATTTGTTCATTATTTAGATCACTGGTTAATAATTAGACTCCAATTACTGTGAGTTTAATCATTATCTGTATACACCATTGAGCCAAGTAAATCATATATTTTACTAAATCAAGAAAATATTGCAAAATATTTGATTATTGATCAAGCAAAGCAAAGTAACAAACACAAAAAAACAAAAAAAAAAATAATAATAAGCCTAGCAACTCGCATATTGGGAAAATCTACTTAAAGACTTGTTTAGGGAAAGGAATGAAAGAATTCTGCATTTTATAAAAATCATAACTGCCATCATCTGAGAAAATTTGTCACATAAACAACCTGGAAAATGAGAACAAAATGTGTAAATTTCTAAGCATGTATGCATTTTACATCATTAGAAGATCTAGGAAAAATATGTAGTTCCTTACATATCAGTAGGCTCAGTGAGTTAAGCATCTGGCTCTTGATTTTGGCTCAGGTCATGATCCCATGGTTCATGGGATCAAGCCCCATGTCCGGCTCTGTGCTGACAGCACAGGGCCTGCTTGGGAGTCTCTCCCTCTCTCTTTGCTCTTTCCCTGCTCATGCTCTCTCAAAATAAACACATAAATATTAAAATATGTGTATACTGTAGAAATATGAGACTGAAGCGCTGCCACTTATATATATTATAGTAAATAAAGCAAACATAAGTTTTTCTTTTTTTAAATGTTTTTTTAATGTTTACTTATTTTTGAGAGAGAGTGTGAGCAGGGGAGGGGCAGAGAGAGAGGGAGACAAAGAATCTGAAGCAGGCTCCAGGCTCTGAGCTGTCAGCACAGAGCCCATCACAGGGCTCAATCTCAATAACCATGAGATCATGACCTGAGCCAAATCAGGATTTGAACACTTAACCGACTGATCCACCCAGGCACCCCAAAGGAGACATATGTTTAATTTTTTTTAATGCTTATTTATTATTGAGACAGAGAGAGACAGAGCATGAGTGGGAGAAGGGTAGAGAGAAGGGGAGACACAGAATCCAAAGCAGGCTCCAGGCTCTGAGCTGTCAGCACAGAGCCCGACGCGGGGCTGGAACTCATGAATGGTGAGATCATGACCTGAGCTGAAGTTGGATGTCTAACCAACTGAGCCACCCAGGCACCCCAACATATGTTTAAAGGATAAATAAAATTTAGAATTTGGTTCCTTAAAAAATAAACCTTCTGTAGAAGAACTTTATATGAGAAATCAAGAGTACTGGATACATTTTCTTAAGACAAAGTTAATGCCATCTAAGAGCAGACTCACTGTACGTACTAGAAATTAATACAATTAATGTGATTTTACCTACAAGTAAAATTTAACTTCCAAGTCTGATGTAAGTACATATAACTCAATAAATTTTATCATATTTTCTATTAATTGACTTTCTCACTTTTCTTTCTCAATCTAGAGGATATGATAGAAAATGATGGTTACTGAGTGGGCCTTCCCAGGGAGCATTTCAGGAAATGTTTAGATCGCTGTACAGTAGCTCTAAGTGGGTTTATATTTTCTTCTGCACACTTGCATGTCCTACCAACACATGATGGCTAAGAAGCCAAAAAATTGCATTTTAATCTATTAAACATATCTCCCTTTTAAAGTATCTTGCATGTAGTGATGCCTGGGTGGCAGTTGGTTAAGTGACTGACTCTTGGTTTCGGCTCAGGTCATGATCTCCTGAGCCCCAAGTCAGGCTTAGTGCTGACAGTACTGAGCCTGCTTGGGATTCTCTCTCTCATTCTCTCTTTCTCTCTCTCTCTCTCTTCCCTCCCCCCTTTCTCAAAATAAATGAATATATTAAAAAAAAAAAAGTATCTTGTATGTGAAGCTCCTCTTGACTCCAAACTGACTGCCTTTCCCTTTGACATGTTCCCAATAATTACCAAGTCTTGAGAATACTTCCATTACATAATGCCTCTTGTTTCTATTTACTCTCCAAAATTGTTATCTAGAGTATTACAATAACCACCATCTCTTTAGTTTTAGACCTGTGCAGAGTTTCTAGGATAATCTCTGTTGAATTAGTTGTTAAGTTTATTTATTTTGAGAGCGAGAGAGACAGACAGACAGACAACACTAGCAGGGAAGGGGTAGGGAGAGAGGAAAAGAGAGAGAATCTCAAGCAGGTTCTGCGCTGTCAGTGCAGAGCCCAAGGTGGAGCAAAATCCTATGAACCTTGGGATCATGACCTGCGCCAAAATCAGGAGTCAGATGTTTAACCAACTGAGCCACCCAGGTGCTCCCAAATTTGTTTTCTTAATAGCTCTCTATTCATATCTGCATCTCCATCTTGCTTTCGAAGTCATCTATCACACTAATTCTCTGAATCCCATTCTCTTCCTTCTTATATTTGTTTATTCTGACATTGCCTTTCTTTTGCAATCTCAGCATATTTATACTTATCTCCATTTACCTTTCCTACTTATAAGCTAATACCTTATATAGTATAATCATGAGGTATTTATTTCCTTATTTTATTTTATTTTTTGGTGCAAAAAGGTAACTTTAGTAAAGCATGGGGATAGGACCCATGGGCAGGAAGAGCTGCCTGAGTATTTATTTCTTAAAGGGAAGAAGAAGAAGAAGAAGAAGGAGGAGGAGGAGGAGGAGGAGGAGGAGGAGGAGGAGGAGGAGGAAATGGAGTAAAGTAATAATAAGTAAAGTAAAATAAAAAATAAAGTAATAATCCATTTTCACTTTCTGAGAAATCACAGTTGACTCATACCTAATATGTCAACCTGATATTACCTTTGTTACGTACCCTAAGTCTAAATTGTATTTCTTGAATGCTACAAAGAAAACTTAAAGATATATCACAGAAACTCACCCAGGAAGTCATGGAAATAGGAATTCAGACACAGATATTATCAATTGTGTTACTTTGAGCCTTAATAAAGAATACTTTATTAATCTATTAATATAATTATGCAGTGTAGGAAGCACATATTCATCATGTTTTGAAATTTAATAAAGTGGCTAGTCTCAATTGGGAAGCACCCTAGGACTCTGTTGTAGCTCATTTAGAGTAAAGAGAGAGCAAGAAGTAAGGCAATGGCAAAAGAGTTTCCAAGGTATTAAGTCACCTCACTTCCACTGGGTGTCACCAACATCATAATCACAAAGTCTTAGTAAGGCTAGCGTTGTCTATACTTCTCTCCATTTTGACTTTCACTCAACTCCTCACCCATCATTCTGGCTTCTAATCTCATGAGTCATTGAAACAACTCTTGCTGAGAGAGTCCCAGTGATTTCCATGTTACTGAATCTCACAAACATTTTTCAGATTTTTGATATCATAATCACTTTTGATACAAATGATGTCATCCCACCCTTTCAAAATACATTTTTCCCTGGTGTTCTGTCACACATTTGTCATATTTCACTCCTTCTGGGTCAGTTCTTTCTTTGTTGCCTGCAGGCTCCTCCTTATTTACAAAGATATTAAGTGGTGGAGTACCTCAAAGTTTAGATTTAGGATTTCTCTCCTTTTATTCTATACTTCTTCCACATCCACAGCTTCAATTACTACCTAAACACAAATGATTTCTTCTGACCTCTAAGTCAATACATTCTATTTCCTATAAGACATCTCTCATAGGACTTATTTCCAAACACACATTCATGTCCAAAATCCAATTCATGATCTTCCCACACACTGAGTTTTCTATCTTGATAAATAACACCCACATCCATCTAGCTGTACAAGTCAGAAAATTCATCTTGATGACAAATTAATCTATCCGTCTCCACCTTAGAGCCCCTTTAGTTCACTCACAACACTGAAACTTGGGTGATCATTTAAAAATGAAAATCTGATCACTTCCCTACCTTGTTCAACTCTTTTCAGTGGTCTCCCATCCCTCTTAGACAAATCTTGACATGACCTAAAACCCTATGTAATCTGATTATATCTACTTTCTTAATGTTTTTCCCCTTAGCAGACTTTTCTTCATTCCTTGTACTTTAGCATAGTGGCCTTCTCTCTCCCTTGTCTGTTTTCTCTCTCAAAAATTTTCTTTGATTTTCTCTGCCATACTTATCAACTAGTTAATTTCTAGTTTGTCCTTTAGATAGAAGCTCAAATTTTCCTTATTCAAGTGTAGCTTACCCAATAAGGTGAAATTTCTTTATTATGAGCTCTCAGAATATTGTATATCTTATTTTTTGTAGCATTTTTCACTGTTGTAACTGTATATTTTTACAAGTATCTAATTACTCTTGTTTCCTTTGCTAGACTGTTATTTTCAAGAAGGCAAAGGCTGTATTAGTTTTTGCTCCTCTTTGTATCCAAAATGCCCAGCACATAGTAGGAAATCAATAATCACTAATTAAGTGAATGAATAAATTAATGTTGTAGTCTGAACTGGATAGGAGTTTACTCCAGAGGTTTAAGCTGGGTTGATTAATGAATAAGAAGGGCAGAAAAAAATCCCTAAGAAGTTTTACCATTTGACATCTATAGCTTAAGAAAGTTTATTTAGGCTTAATATAAGACTTTAGATTTAAATGATTGAGAATTGGGATCCTGAATATGTGGTAAAGAAACTAGCAAGTACTAGGAAGGAAGGTCAAGGTTTAGGCTTAATCCTTTATTTGGTTATTCATTTACTTAAAAAAGTGATTAAATGTCTACTATGCATTGGAAGCTATGCTAAGCATTATGGCTACAAAGGTAAGAAGCTTGCCATTAGGAAGCTTTCAATGTAGTAGTTAAATGGCTCTGAGGCCTACCCAGTGGTAAAGAGCTTTTAATCTATTTCTAGGTCTGAACTGCAATGATTCTGGGAGGCACATGGCAAAACAAAAAATGGTAATAGTGAAGGCTCATAATGCCTAGATGAATATGAGAACAGAAGAGGAAGGGGAGGCTCAACCAGACAACATTGGAGATGATCCTAGAGCATCAGTAATACTTAACAGTGTTATAAATGGCTACTGTTTGAAGAGAGAACACATTTATTAAACATTAAAATAACCTGTTTTATGTGGTATTCAACACTTTGAAGACTAAACTAGAATGATGCCCTATCAGATTGCAGAAGAATCAAAAGTATAATGGATTGTATTGCCAGTATGGTGCTGACAGTATTACATAAAACAAATAGATGAGGGCATCTGGGTGGCTCATTCAGTTAAGTGTTTGACTCTTGGTTTCAGCTCAGGTCATGATCTCATGGTTTGTAGGTTCGAACCCTGCATCAGGCTCTGTGCTAAGTGGGGAGCCTGCTTGGGATTCTCTCTTGCCCTCTCTCTCTGCCCATCTCCTGGTCACCTTCTCTTCTCTTTCTCAAAAATAAATTAATAAACTTAAAAATTTTTTTAAAAGAAAACAGATGTTATATTGATTTATAGTCGTGTATTTTTTTCCCCATGGAAGACAATGAAGAACAAACCTAGATCTCTACTGGCTTAAATTACAAAAACCAAACAATAACAACAACAACAACAAGGTTTAACTATAAGAAAAATATGGGAGCAAATAAATGTTATTTTTGTAACAATTCTCTGGGAATACAAAGATGAAGTATATACGTCCTTGGAAATTTTTTTTTACTTATGTGTGAAGCCTAAGCTTGTATTCATGATTTTTGTTGGAATCTACATGTAGATTTGTTGGAAACATGTAGAAAGCAATTATGTGTCCTGAAAAAACTTAAGGCAAGATCAGAAAGAAATCCATCTTTTCCACTTGAAAAATAAGCAGACAAATTTATGAAGAAAAACAATTTAGATTGCTTGTGATAAGAAATGGCACACTCTAATCCCAGAAAGTCACTTAACCAAACACACATTTATATAAAATAAGCACTCACTTTGGGAATATTTTACATGGGTTAATAAAAATGTGAACGGGACCATGGGATTTATATGGGGGTTAGAAAAAAAGGGAGAAATATAATGTATTTATTGAGTGCTATACCCATAAAGTAAACATTTTGGATAATCATTCCATATCATTAGGGAGGAGGAGCAGGGAGTGTGCCATAAAATTCAGCTCCCAAGTCCTCTTTGCCTTGCAGAGATTATGAATCTTTTGGTTGATCAAAATGTCCTTCGGGGTGCACACCTGGGTGGCTCAGTTGGTTGAGCCTCTGACTCTTGATTTCGGCTCAGGTCATGAACTTACAATCATGAGATGTAGCCCCATGTCAGGCTCTGTGCTCAACATAGATCCTGCTTAAGGTTCTCTCTCTCTCTCTCTCTCTCTCTCTCTCTCTCAAATAAATAAATAAATACATACATACATACATACATACATACATACATAAATAAAAATTGGGGCACCTGGGTATCTCAGGTCTGTTAGGAATCTGACTTCAGCTCAGGTCATGATCTCACAGTTGGTGAATTTGAGCCCCACATTGAGCTCTCTGCTGTCAGCACAGAACTGACTTGAGATCCTCTGTCCCTGACTCCCTCCTCTCTGCCCTTCCTGCATTCATGCTCTTCCTCCAAAATAAACATTAAAAAATAACATAATAAAATAAAACAGCAAAATAAAATCATTAGAAATGTCCTTCATTATACATTAACGAATCATGTTCTGATATTTAGATCAGTTCTTTGAGAAAATGTATAATATAAAACAGTGTCACAGAACCTGATCAATCCTAAATAATATAATAAAATTGATTTCCTGGAATGCCAGGTAGGAGATTCAACATGGACACCTAGAGATTCTTCCAAGGGCCAAAAACAAAAACAAAAATCCAAGGGCTCTGCCCTCAACCTATCCATGAGTTTTTCTTTACCCATTTTCTCAAAAATGCTTATTTACAGAAAGAAGAAGTGTTATAACACAGGGTAAACTAGAAACAATATCAAAGAACTAGTAGAACATGAAATGACTATTTTAGTGATTAAGGAAGAAAATGATGACTTTAAATTCTGATCAGTAGAGCAGAATGATTGACACAGATTCTGATCTAACAATTAACTGCTGCTCTCTGAATTTCAGTTTTATATTGTTTAGATATGTAATGATCAAAACTGGAAAAGACTGTGGCCTAAGCTTCTGGTATCTCTGAAGGAGCACCAATTACCTTTAAGATAATGTTACATTTAGAAATAGTGTAACTAGTACACAAAACCCTCATCAATCTTTAGATTCTGTAAGTATAAAGCCAGTATTTTAACTAAAATAATGCAATAATAAAGATCCCCTGAGTCTGGAAACTATAAACTCTGTATTAATTGGTGAGTAAATAGAATTTTTACAGAATTTGGAGATTGTGGATATGAGAAAACTGAGGCTAAGGAAGGTGAAGTGATTTGCCTCAGGCTGCCAGCTAGTGAAAGTTAGCTGATAAGTCCAGAGATTCTGACAGGTTCTTTTCCTTGAGTCTCTTTAAAACTCTGGCTTTCTATTATTTGCCAGGGGCACAATGACTTCCTATGTATATCATATATATACGAGAGAGTGATTTATACAAAAGTATGTGTGTCTATGGGTAAACAAGGAGATAAGAAAAAACAAAAAAGTAAGACTGTGGTATAGTCTGAATATCTCTATTTCTAATAAAACCAATTATTTTCACCTTTTGGGCATAAGACGAAATTTGCATGATTTTCTATGCAGCAACATGACTGCTGGATGAGCAATTCCAAATATTGCAGACTCTAGGGAAATGGCTGGAGAAAAGTCTTTCTCCCTTCTATATCTGAGAGGTAATTAAAATTACTTGTTCCCTTCAAAATATAAGGCAGAGAATTGGACCAATGTTCTCTATAAGCAGCCATCTTGATCATTTTGCTTCTGTTAAATCCCAAGAACGTGTGGTTTTGATGGTGTTTTTCTGGTTGTAAAGCATAAGCAAACCCACATTTGTATTTCATTTGACAAAATAAAAAGTGGCTTCGTGACAGTAATAACTGGGAGGCAGATCAGAGGGTTTGACCTAACTGCATAGGGCATTTTTTTATTTTGGTTACAGACAGCTTGTCTGTTGAGACTTCCATCAGTACATAAAAGGAGAATTTAGCAGTTAATGCTCTAATAAGTATGCAACTTCTGGAAAGGACAAACACTTTGAGGAAATAAATCTCTAAGCATCATCACTTAAAGTTGATTATTTTGCTTGGGGGAGTTCGATCTCTTAGTCCTCCATTAGGGATGTGTGTGTGTGTGTGTGTGTGTGTGTGTGTGTGTGTGTGTGTGTAATATATATATGTGTATTTATGTATATTTCTGTATATATGTTATGTATATATGTATGTGTATCTATGTATGTTGTGTATATGTATGTGTAATATGTATATATTTGCACCGAATTCTCTTTTAACTCATTTTCACAAAAGTTTAATTTGTCCATATTGTATGCAATCATGATGATATCATCAAGTGACAAAATGAATCTCTTTCATGGAGTGGTGGTTTCTAAACACATATTTTTCCAGAAATAAATGAAGACTTTCGGGGCACTTGGGTGGCTCAGTTGGTTAAGCATCTGACTCTTGGTTTTGGCTAAACTCATGACCTTGCAGTTTGTGAATTTGAGCCCCACATCAGGCTCCTTGCTCTCAGGGAATCTGCTGGGAATTCTCTTTGTCTCCCTCTCTCTCTGCCCCTCCCCTGCTTGTGCTCTCCCTCTCTCACAATAAATAAACTTTAATTTAAAGAAATGAAGACTGTGAACTCAGTGGTCTGCTCTGCCACTTGCTTACTCCACAAACTTGGACACCTTTATATTTCCTTACCTTAAAGTGAGAATCATGATATTGGAATATTTCAGTGATTTTCTGAAGTAATGTACGTGAAATATTCTCCTCAGAACTTGAACAAGAGAACGTCCTCAATAAATGTTAAATTCCCCTTCCAACAACAATTTAACTTAAGTGTATGCTTGGATGAATCAAAACATGAAAATGTGATCTTTAAGTAATTTATATCAAAGAGTTATACCAGTAGGTATTATTAAGGTACCAGAATTTAAGCTTTTCGTATACAGTTGTGAAGTATTAATCATCTTTGTATTCACAATAGCAGAATGCCTGGCATACTAGGCACTAAAATTGATATTTTGAGACGAAATAAAATGACAGAATGATCAATACGACCTACAGGTACTACATGCTCAGGCAGAGAAAAGATGAAGCCCCAGACCCTGTTTTGTCTCCTCAGTTCTGATGGCAGTTTGATCACGACTGCATCCAGACAGGCAGACGTCTCGGTTCTAATTCCACTTCCAAGTCACTTTTCTAATCACCTGAGTCAGTCAACTGCTAATCACATGAGCAGGGGTCCAGGGACCACCCACACTCTTAAAGCAGCAGGGGGACCTTTTTCCATTTTTCTTTCTCCGCAGCACTTGTGTCACGTGACATGCTCAATACTTTACCTTTTGGTGTATCTGTCTGCCTCCCCCCAATGAGGGCAGCCATTTCTGTTCTGTTGACTGCTGTCTCTTCAGCGCTCAGGTTCTGGCACTGGGCAAGGACTCCTAACTATTTGTGGAATGTTTCAAAGTACTTCTACTTATCCTCAGGAAGCGCAGTTTTACATTCCAACGTCTTCCTAGTCTTTTGGTTAGGTGCATAAATGCCTAGAATAAAATTAGTCATCAGCAGGTATTAGGAATAATATTTTACTGTAATTTTCTAGGTTTTTAAAGATTTTTCGTACTATTATTGAAAACAATTGAATCTTCCCCTTCTTTTACTGAAAGAAACATCTTTGGGGATGTAAGGAACAGCATAGGGAATGGTATTTTTATACCACTGTATGGCGAAAGACGGCAGCTACATTTCTGAACACCGCGTAATGTATAAAGTTGTTGAATCACTATGTGGTACACCTGAAACTCATGTAACTTTGTGCATTAATTATACTTCAAGGAAAAAAGAAAAAAAAAGAAACATCTATAATTGTACTTTCTAAATACACAAATTTATTTAATTCGTATCTTTATTCACTGGCACTATTTTTAGCATACTCTCCAGTACTGCATAGTATGCTAAAAATAGTGCTTGGATTTCTTTGGATTCCTTGAAATACATGACAAGGAGGAGTACTCCTAAATTACAAATATTTTTATCTTACCTCGGGGAAGGGAAAACTCATCACTGTTTATGAAATGTGAGAAACCGCTCTGGAACAAAAAAACCTTCCCTGATGCTCTAGCACATATGATTAGAATTATTTTCTCTTCGTGTTAGAGATTTCAGGTTTTACATTATTTACAACATTTTTAAAAGGACTGTAACGTGCTGTCATTTTTAAATTGTTTAAATAGGCCAAGTAATCGACCTTTCCTTTTCCAAGGTCATTTCTCTTAAAAAGAAGAGTATTCCTCACTTCGTACCTGTTAGAAGGGTTATTATCAAGAAGAGAAGAAAATCAAACGTTGGCAAAAATGTGGAGAAAAGGGAACACTTGTGCACTGTTGGGAAATGTCAATTGGTGCAGCCACTATGGAAAACAGCATGGACTTCCTCAAAAAATTTAAAAATAGAGGTACCTTATGATCTGGCAATTCTACTTCTGGGTATTTAACCAAAGAAAGTGAAAATACTAACTCAAGATGATATATGCACCCCTATCTTCATTGCAGCATTATTCACAGTAGTCAAGATATAAAAGCAACCTAAGTGTCCATCATGCAGGAATGAATTTAAAAATGTAGCATATATGCATTGGGATATTATTCATCCATAAAAAGGAATGAAAGTTTTTGCCATTTGCAGCCACATGGATGGACCTTGAGGGCGTTGTGCTAAGGGATATAAAGGAAACAGAGAAAGACAAATACCATACCATCTCACTTATATGTGGCATCTTAAATAAAAACAAGAAAAGAGGGGAGCCTGCGTGGCTCAGTCAGTTCAGCATCTGACTCTTGATTTAGGCTCAGGTCATGCTCTCAGGGTTTGTGAGATCAAGCCCTTCCTCAGGCTCTATGCTGATAGTGCCAAACCTGCTTGGGATTCTCTCTCTCCCCTTCTCTGTGCCCCTTCCCTGCTCACCCACACTGTCTCTCAAAATAAATAAGCATGTTTAAAAGAAGAAAGGAAAGACGCTTATCAAGAGAACAAAGTGATGGTTGCCAGAGGCAGTGGAGAGTGGGTGAAATACACCAAGAGGGTTAAATGGTATAAACTTTCAATTATAAATAAATAAGTCATAGGATGTAATGCATAGCATGGTGACTATAGCTCTTAATATTGTGTTGCATATTTGAAATTTGCTAAAAGGTCTTAAAAGTCCTCATCACATGAAAAACAAGTTTTTTTTTTAACTATGTGTGGTGATGAATGTTAACTAGATTTATGGCCATTCTGCAATCTGCACAAATAACGAATCGTTATATTATACATCTGAAATTAATGTTATATGTCAAATATATCTCAAATAGATAGTATTCCTATGTTTAGGTATTTATATTTTACTAAGCTGAAATTAAAATAACTAAGAACAAGCAAAGCAAACTCTAATGTATTATAGATGATATATAATAAAAGGATAGAGGTATAAATATGAATGGTTTACCCTTTTCCAAATTGTTTGGAAATTTTAATGCACAAATCATTCTAAAAAGAGGTTTCAATAATTGGTAACAACACCATTTACAGTTTGTTTAGAAAATATAAGTAAAGGGTTTGAGGCATTTTATGCTCAAGTTTATCATATGAAGCCTAGGAAATTTTATCATAAATTTTCAAACATTTCAAACATTTCTATTTAACAAATCAACTTAAAGCACTATAAAAATAACCTGAGAGCTTTAAACTTCTATGAATGTACTTACCAAATAAAACTTGGGTTCAAAAATATTTAGTGCCAAGCATATTAAGACTTATGCTTGGAAAGGACAACTGCAAACTTATTTACAATGTTTTTTAAATTTTTTAATGTTTTATTTTTGAGAGAGAGCACATGCTTGAGTGTGTGCTTGTGCATGAGCGGGGGTGGGGCAGAGAGAGAGGGAGACACAGAATCTGAAACAGGCTCCAGGCTCCCAGCTGTCAGCACAGAGCCCGACACTGGGCTTGAAACCACGAACTGAGAGATCATGACCTAAGTCAAAGTCAGATGCTTAACCGACTGAGCCACCCAGGTGCCCCAGACAAATTTTTCTTCTTATGTTTTATCTTTTTTATTCTTTACTTTTCAAGATTTTACTGTAGCAATTGTGCTTCTGCTGTTATTGGACAGGGTCTAAGTTGTGCCAAGAGATTGGACAAAAGCTACTCAGTAGCCATGAAATAAACATCTTGTCTGTTTCACAGGACTTGTACCCAAAACATTTGCCTTCCCATCAAAAAAAAAAAAAAATGTTTACAACAAAGCAATATAAAAATATCCAGGTTCCCGCACATTAAAAAAAATGGAGATAGTAAATGTTGCTAAAACAATTCTTTGGATTAGATATAATGTTTGTGAACCAGCAATACTTACTAAAGTTGGCACTCAACAAGCCATAGCTATAGGCTCTTAAGTGGAAGGTGGTTGATCTGTCCTACTGCCTAGAATGGAAGCCCCCTGAGGCCTCTGAGTCCATTTATTCCCTACTGTGTCTTCAGAAAGTAGTTTCATTGCTAAACTCATTATGGGTTTTGACTGAGTCCAGGAAGAAATTAAATAAAAGAAAAAAATATTTTGACTTGCATTTGTTTTAAAGAAAATATACAATGAAAGTGATAGGAGAGGGTTCAAGTAGAAAAAAGTACAGGAAAAAAAACTTCTGGAAAATATTATGCAGTGGCTTACTTTTGATGTATTCATCCCAAATTCTATATTTGGCAATATATTAAGTAGAAGAGCATCATAATCATCTAACACAGAAAATAGATATGGATAAGGATATCCTTACTTTTCTCTAATAGACCATTTTATTTATTTTTTAACTTATTCAAATATTTATCAAGTTTACTGACCTATAACACATAATACTATATTATTTAAGGTGCAAAACATAATGATTTATATATACATGGCAAAATGATTACAATAATATGTTTTGTTAGCATCCATCATCTTGCATAGTTACAAATTGTTTTTCTTGTGACAAAAAACCTTAAAAATCGACTCTCTCTTAGCAACTTTCAAATGTGTAATACAGTACTATGAACTCCAGTCACTATATCGCAATTCCTAGAGGAAAACACAGAGAGTAAGCTCCTTGACACTGGTCCTAGCAATGATTTTTCATATTTGAAACGAAAAGCAAAGGCAATAAAAACAAAAACAGACAGACGTAGTGTAGCTACATCAAACAACAAAGCTTCTGCACAGCAAAGGAAACTATCAACAAAATGAACAGGCAACCTACAGAATGGGAGAAAATATTTGCTAATCACATATCTGATTAGGGATTAGCAGCCAAAATATATTAAAAAAACACACAACTCAATAGCAAGAAAATAATAATTCAAAAAATGCGCAAACTGACATTTTCCCAAAGACCTATTTCACCAATAGGTCTGTGAAAAGATGTGCAACATTACTAATCCTCAGGGAAATACAAATCAAAATCACAAAGAAATATCATCTCATACCTGTTAAAACAGCAGTCATCAAAAAGACCAGCAATAACAAGTGTTGTTGGGGATATGGAAAAAGAAACCCATGTACACTGTTGGTGAGAGTGTGAATTGGTTTAACCACTATGGAAAACAATATGGAAGTTCTTCAAAAAATTAAAAATAGACTACCATATGATCCAGAAACCCCACTTCTAGGTATTTACCCAAAAGAAATTAAAACATTAACTTGAAAACATATCTTCACCCTCATGTTTATCGCAGCATTATTTACTATAGCCAAGACATGGAAAAACCTTAGTTGAACAGATAAAGAAAATGTGGTATATATACATATATATGTGTGTATGTATGATTTCACTCATAAAAAGAATGAAATCTTGCCATCTACAACATGTATGGAATCTGAGGGTATTATGTTAAGTGAAGTCAGACAAAGAAAGGCAAACAGTATGACCTTGCCTATGTCCGGAATCCAAAACAAAAACCAAAAAACAAAAAAGAAACAACTTGAACTCTTATAAACATAACAGATTGGTGGTTGCCACAGGTGGGGTGGGAAAGGAGGAATTGGGTATAGGTCAAAAGGTACAAACTTCCAGGTAGAAGAGAAAAAACCTACGGGGATGTAATATACAACATGATACCTATAGTTTATTTGCCCATTTTAAATACAAAACTGTGGAATCCAAAGCACACTTTTCACCTTTTTGTCTCTTAGCACAGTCTCATAACTTATGCATTTAACTTATGTAATATAGAATTTCATTTACTATCTTGATTTGTGCCAATAGATATTCTTTCAGCCACCTCTCAATATTGGATATGGAAGTAAATGATGTCTCTATCCACTTTCATGGGCTTAATCATTTTCTAAATATTCATTATATATCTTTTCAGCCTTTATGTCTCCAGGATGGATCCCTCATTGTTGAAGCTTCCCAACTGATAATATTTTTTTTTTAATTTTTTTTTCAACGTTTTTTTTAATTTATTTTTGGGACAGAGAGAGACAGAGCATGAACGGGGGAGGGGCAGAGAGAGAGGGAGACACAGAATCGGAAACAGGCTCCAGGCTCCGAGCCATCAGCCCAGAGCCTGACGCGGGGCTCGAACTCACGGACCGCGAGATCGTGACCTGGCTGAAGTCGGACGATTAACTGCGCCACCCAGGCGCCCCCCAACTGATAATATTTTATATCAGTCACCATTTTATCTAAACTCTCAGCATTGGAGAAATCAGCTTTCTAAAAAAAAGAAAAGAAAAAAAGAAAAGAAAGGAAAAAAGGAAGAAGAAAACTGAACTATTTTTTAGAAGTTAAGTTAGTAACACAGCTATCTCTCTGTGAGCACAATCATTTCACGTAGGGACCCCACTATAAATAATTTTCCATCTAGAAAATTTCCCCTTCCTAATCCTATTATCATTTTAAGCCATTTCTTCTATAGTGAAGCATCTACTCCAACATGATGGCAACTCAGATTTTGCTTTTTGAAGTAAGCAACTTTTGTGTGAAACCGTATTGTAGGTTTTATAAAGCTAACAGGCATGTTAACTTTAGAGTTCATTCAGGCCCTGCCAGATAAGAATGCTACTTGTGGAAGTAAGCATACGTAAATAAAAACTACATACAAGATTTATCCTTTAAAATCTAAAAAGGCATATTTTTAAGCAAATATAATAGATCTTGAATTTTCTTTCTTTTTTAATATTTTTTTTTTTTTTATTTGAGAGAGAGAGAGAGCGCACATGAAAGTCGGGGGAGCAGTAGAAAGAGAGGAGGACACAGGATCCAAAATGAGCTCTGTGCGGACAGCAGAGAGCCAATGTGGAGTTTGAACTCAAGAACCGTAAGATCATGACCTGAGCCGAAATTGGATGCTTAACCTTAGACTGAGCCACCCAGGCATCCCTTGACTTTTCTTTATTAATAAAAATTAATCACAGATAGAATTTACTTTCATGATAATTAGAACTTCAAGTAAGTAAGCTTTCAAAGAACTTGATGCTCTGTTGAACAAGCCTGTTCTCAGAGGCCATATGAATGGTAACAGAGTTTATACGCTTCTATGAAAAAGTTGCCTGTGTATTTACTTCATATTAAGAAACTGTCAAAGTATCCGGCACTCTTATTTTTACCAGCTAAATTTAGCTTTTTTTTTTTTTTTTTTTTTTTGTCTGAAGTAGGAGAACTTGAACGATGATTCTATCTCCCTAAGAGAAGCTGAACAACTATTTGGGGTACCTAAAGAATAACAGTTTTCGAAAAAAACGGCTGTACATGTTTTACATGCACTAAGGCTTAAAGCTGTCATGGAATTTATAAGACATAAAGACATTTAATGCCTACCTAATAGGTCCAATGTCACACTGAATCTAAACCACTGTGAGTGATATAAAATTTCTTTGAAAACCCTCATTTTATTATGTTACCTTTAAGAATTAAATGCAGTTTTAATTATTTTAGTATTCTTATAGTTAACAGTGTTTATGTAGTCTGCTTTTACATTGAAAATAGAGAGCTACTGCTTTCTCTATTACAGTTCTTGAAGTGCAGTATTCACTTTTCAGGGAAATAATAAAATTGCCATTCTTTTTCTATGATTTCTGACCTTATTTTGCTATATTACTTACTGTATTACATTATGCAATATGCCATTAGGTACAAAGCATTTTTAGAACGGAAAAATAGCGATCCATTGATTCTCTCATTTAATAATGTAAACAAAATCTGAATAATCTGTAATCTCTTGATATACTCTATTTTTGCAAGATTTCATTAGTATTTAAGGGGCTTCACAGAAAGATGAAAAGTGACTTATTCTTTCAAGTCAAAAAATGTAAATGATTTTCAAATGTTATTAACAAATTATAAAAAATTAGCCAATTTGGGGAAATAAAGTATTTTTCTTTAGATTAACATAAATTGATCTAATTGTAACATATGAACATATGAGCAATTTTGAAAACTGCTTCAACTGTACTTAACCTTTGCATGCTTTATTTGCCTAATGTAAATTAACACACACACCTGTCTTTTAAGTGTTCTGAGCAATAATGAGTTTAGAGCAACACCTGGAACACCTGGCTCATACAAAGTGCTCAGTGATCAATAATACATACTAATATCATTATCTTTATTAAGTGAAAACAAATTTTAAAAATAAATACAGTCTCATTTAAACAAGAACTCTCTTTTTCTTCTGTTAACATCCCTGGTAATTTGTGGAATTCTGTATGCTTTTAATATGAAGAATTAAAATTGAGGATTTTTATTTGCTTATCATAGTATTGCACACATCTACTACCTTCTTTTTGTCACAATTTTTGAGAATAATTAACGAAATGGAGCATGCCAACATTTAGATCCACTGATTTTCTTTACCATAGACCCAATATATTAATTTTCTCAGAATAGGTGTGCATTTATGTATGAACAATTAAATTTTTATATTTTTTATGGGGTAATGGTGGCCATCTACAACACAATCTCAACTTTGCATTAGCTTCCTAATGGATGAATCACATATGCTAACATACAATTATTTTAAGGTCCCAGTCACAAGATGATAACAACTGAATTGAATTTTTACTTTATAGGCCAACTCCTCTATGAAAAGATTAATTAAAGTTTAATACACACCAGTATTTGCATTTTGCTTTTCAAATTGTAACAATTAAAAAAAAGAGATTGATAAATTTGATTTTTAACTAAATTTTAATTAATTGAGATTGTGAAACTTTCATGCATAACTATTCAAATTATTATTTTTTACTTATTATTTAGCTCCACTGATCAGACAGATCACGTTCATATATCAGGTGATATATAGGCATATCTCAGAGATACTGTGGGTTTGATTCTGCAGGAAAGCAAATATTACAATGAATCAAATATAGTTTCTGATTATTGAGTGCATATAAAAGTTATGTTTATACTACAATGTAGTCTATTAAACATGAAATAGCATTGCATCTAAAAAACAATGTATATACCATAATTGAAAAAATGCTTCATTGCTATAAACTGCTAAGCATCATCTGAGCTTTCAGCAAATCATAGTCTTTTTTTGCTGGTGAAGCGTCTTGCCTTGATGTTGATGGCCGCTGTATGATCAGCGTAGCGGTTGCTGAAGGTTGGAATGACTGTGGCAACTTCTTAAAATAAGACAGCAGTGAAGTTTGCCACATCATGTGACTCTTCATGAATTATTTTTGTGTATCAAGCCATGTTGTTTGATAGCATTTTACTCACAGTAGAAAAACAAAGTCAATTGAAATTGAAAGTCAACTTAAAAATTAAAGTCAATTTTCTCAAACCACACTGTTGCTTTATCAACTTAGTTTATGTAATATTCTAAATCCTTTGTTGTCATTTCAATGGTCTTCACGGCATCTTCACCAAGAGTAAATTCGGTCTCAAGAAACCACTTTTTTTGTTCATCCATAAGAAGCAACTCCTCATCTTTTAAAGTTTTATCATGAGATTGCAGCAATTTAGTCCCATCTTCAGGCTCTACTTCTGGTTCTTTGCTATTTCCACCACATGTGCAGTTATTTCCTCCATTGAAGGCTTGAACCTCTCCCAAGTTATCCATGACATTGGTGGTAACCAACTTATTCCAAATTCCTATTAATGGTGATACTTCGACCTCTCCTCATGAATCATAAATGTTCTTAATGGTATTTAGAATGGTGAATCCTTTTCAGGAGGTTTTCAATTTACCTTGCCCAGATTCATCAGAGGAATCACTCTCGATGACAGCTTCTTCTCTGAGCATTATGTCTCAACAGCGGGCTTCAAATATTCAGTAAATGTTGTAAACAGATGTGCTGTCATCCAGGCTGTGTTGTTCCATTTACAGAACATAGGCAGAGTAGAATTAGCATAATTTTTAAGGGCGCTAGGGTTTTTGGAATGGTACAAGAGTACTGACTTCCACTTAAAGTCACCAGCTGCATTAACCCCTAACATGAGAGTCAGCCTGTCCTTTGAAGCCAGTGGCTTCTCCTCTCTGGCTGTTAAAGTCCTAGATAGCATCTTCTTCCAATATAGGGCTGTTTTATCTACATTGAAAACCTGTTGTTTAGTGTAGCCACCTTCATTATCTTAGTGACATCTTCTGTATAACTTGCTGCATCTTCTACATCAGCATTTGCTGCTTCCCCTTGCTCTTTTATGTTCTAGAGATGGCTTCTTTAAACCTTATGAACCAAGCTCTGCTAGCTTCAAACTTTCCATCTGCAGCTTCCTCACCTCTCTCAGCAATCACAGAACTGAAGAAGAGTTAGGACCTTGCTTTGGATTAGGCTTTGGCCTAAGGAAATGTTGTAGAAATGTTGATCTTCTATCCAGAACATTCTAATTTTCTCCATATCCACAATAAAACTATTTGTTTTGTTGTTGTTGTTTTTTACTTTCTTATGTGTTCAATGGAATAGCACTTTTAATTTCCTTTAAGACCTGTTCCTTTGTGTTCACAACATGGCTAACTCTTTGGAGCAAGAGGCCCAGGTTTCCCATGATCTTGGCTTTCAACTTGCTTCCTCACTAAGCTCCATCATTTCTAACTTTCGATTTAAAGTAAGAGACTTGCAACTCTTCCTTTCACTTGAAACACCTAGAGGCCTTTGTAGCATTATTAATTGGCTAAATGTAAACATTGCTGTGTCTCAGCTAATATGGAGGAAAATGAGAGAAAGAGGTGGGGAGAACAGCTGGTTGGTGGAGCAGTCAGAACACACACAACGTTTATCAAGAAGATGTGCCATCTTACATGTGTGCCGTCTGTGAGGCCCCAAAATAATTATGGTAGTAACATCAAAGGTCATTGATCACAGATTGCCAAAACAAATATAATAACGAAAATATTGCAAAAATTACCAGAATGTGACACAAAGACACAAAGTGAACACATACTGTGGGAAAAATGGCACTGATAGACCTGCTTATCACAGGGTTGCCACAAACCTTCAATTTGTAAAAACAAAACAAAACAAAAAAACAAAACACAGTATGTGTGAAGCACAATAAAGTGAAGTGCAGTAAAATAAGTATACTTATGACACATTTGGTGATTCTTTAACTAGAAAAAGAAAATGAGGGGAGTATCATTATTGCCTCCTAGCTTAAAGGACGCAAAGATTTTTTTAAAAAAATATGCTGAGATTATAAAAATCTTGTCATATTTATATATACATTTATGTATTACTATTTATGTTAAATATTTTTCAGTTAAATTATAACGTGAAGCGCTATTTGCCATTCAAGATTATGAGAATTTTTAATATATATGTATATATAAACCGATACCTATAACTTAAGAATATCCTAAATATCACTTTCACTCAGCAATTTTTCAAATTGTTATATTTATGTATCACTTTAACCAATAAACAAAAAGATTTAACTAATGCAAAAACAGACACCTATTATTTTCTATACATAATTTATTGCAAAATAATTAAATTTTTGATTCTTTTTCCTACTTTTTTGATATAAAATGCAAAAGATGTATCCAAATTTACTTTGAAAGACTGACTTGAGATTCAGCAATTTTATCACTTACTTTCAGCTTTGAACTACCATACTACTTTAATACTGAATGCTATTTTCAATTCTCTGAGTTGAGAATTGATTCTATACAATTGTGGCCAAATCCAGTTGCTTGAATATTTTAACCCCAATTCAGCTCCTAGTATTTATGTTTCTAGGGTTTAGATAGTAAAATCTGAGTTTCAAAGTGTCTGTTTTATGATACAACCCCACAAATTACTTTTAAAAACCTGAATACACCAAATATTGTATACTGGGTACATCAGCACTTACTTGAGACTTCAAATTATTGATAATTTCTTAAGACATGCTCTTTTGGTGCAGGCTACAAATACCATGACCATCAGAAGATAAAATATGATTCCCCTGAAGGGGAAAATATATAATTACACAAAACATGCAATACAATTCACGCAAAACAAATAGTTACCAGTGAAATATTCACCTATTACCTTATGTATCGTTACCAGCGAAATATTCAACTATTACCTTACGTATCATTTTAGGATTAATGTGCCTACACAGATGGAAAATATATTTAAATTTCTTATGTATCTTTACTTGATAAATAGTTAGTGATGTTTATTTTGTTTTTAACCACCTCTTGCTCTTCAACTTTCTAGAAAAATGGATTATTTCTGAGGGAAAAGTCAATAATGTCAATATTTGTTAATAATTTTTCTAAATTTCAGTGACTGGTATTACAAATGATAAAGTATTGCTTTTACTGTTCAGTAATTTTAGTTAGTCTGTTAGTTTATATTACCTGTGCCATTTTGCTTCATAGTTTATACATCAATAACACTTCAGGAAGTGGGTGTATATAAAGTGTTGCAAACTATTGGCCTGATGTAGTGGCTTCAGAGAGATTCCTAAATTACCCTTTATGTTTTCACTACTGTTGCATGTTGATCTTGTGTTCACTTGGGTCCTGGAAAATATATGTTCTTACACAGATTTTTCTTTTCCAACAATCAATGGGCATAGTTACACACGTAATGTTAAGATTAAATATCATTATATGATCAGAGTTAATAAGGATTGATTAGAGCACACAGCTAGACTAATTTTAGGATGTAGAGGTAAAGAAGCAGCACCCACATTTCTTTCATTAAGAATATTCTCCATTTTGGGGCGCCTGGGTGGCGCAGTCGGTTAAGCGTCCGACTTCAGCTCAGGTCACGATCTCACGGTCCGTGAGTTCGGGCCTGCGTCGGGCTCTGGGCTGATGGCTCAGAGCCTGGAGCCTGCTTCCGATTCTGTGTCTCCTTCTCTCTCTGCCCCTCCCCCATTCATGCTCTGTCTCCCTCTGTCTCAAAAATAAATAAACGTCAAAAAAAAATTAAAAAAATAAATAAAAAAAAAAGAATATTCTCCATTTTAAAATTCAGTTCCAAGCATGTATGATGGAATGTGATCACACGAGTATTGTGAAGGCAACATTCAACAACAACCGATTGGTGGTTGTGAAGGAGAATTTGTTTGGCCTGATGATCACCATTTTGTCAACAACTACACAAACAAATATTTGGACATGTTTTCCTAACAGCAAATTATCTCTTCCAATTACCCTCCAATTTACACTTGTGTTACTTTTAACAGCTAGACTGTCCTTTCTCACAAATAATAATCGCCTCACCACTACACTAAAAATAAAAAGTGGGCAAAAGCTTAGTTCCATTAATGCTGAGACATAAATGTTAATTACAGAGGATATTGAAATATAAAAGAACTCCCTTTGCTGTCTCCAATCCCTTTTGAACTTCTCAGGGGTTTAAATATAGTGTTTCCTTGGCAGATATTCATGTCTGGAAAATAAAAGGAAAAGACTAGGCCAAAATAATATCTCAAAAACTTGGTAACCAACTTTAATTTTCATCAGTTGAGTAAGAAATCTATCTGTTTTTAGGAAAAATTATTTGAAGAGATCCAAATCAATTCAAAGTTCCTGGTATTGGAAGATACAAAATTTTATCACCATGAAAAGTGTTGATAGCTAAATAAATGAATTGGAAAACATTGTTCATGACCATTCTTTCTAGTTAGAAGCAAAGGATTAGTATCAAGTCAGTCAGATAGACATACATACACCTTTAAAAATAGTGTGTGAAGTTCTTATATAGGAAGGATATAGTTAAATAAATGCATTGGAGATGTGGACAAACTGGGCAGCTACAGTATAAAAGAATGAAACTGGACCACTTTCTTACACTGTACATAAAAATACACTTAAAATGGATTAAAGACCTAAGAAATCTGAAACCATATATTCCTAGAAGAGAATATAGTTAGTGATTTCTCTGAAATTGGCCAGAGCAACATCTTTCTAGATATGTCTCCCAATTCAAGGGAAACAAAAGCAAAAATAAACTATTGGGACTACATAAAAAAAACAAACAAACAAACAAAAAAAAAAACAAAAAAAACCAAACTTCAGCACAATGAAGGAAACCATCAACAAAACAGAAAGGCAACCTACTAAGTGGAGAAAATATTTGTAAATGATATACCCATTTATAAGGGGTTAACATCCAAATACATGAATAATTTACACAACTCATCACCAAAAAAAAAAAAAAAAGACCAACAAATTATCCAATTAATTAAAAATGGGCAGAGGAACTGAATAGACATTTGTCAAAAAAGACATACAGATAGCCAACAGTCACATGAAGAGACATTCAACATCACAAAATATCAGGGATATGCAAATCAAAATCACAATGAAATATCATCTTACACCTGTCAGAATGGCTAAAATTAAAAAGACAAGAAACAACAAGTGTTAGGATATGGAAGAAAAGGAACCAGCATACACTGTCGGTGGGAATGTAGATTGGTATAGTTGATGTAGAAAATGGTATGGAGGTTCCTCAAAAAATTAAAAATAGAAATACTATATGATTCAATAATTCTACTTCTGACTATTTACCTAAAAAAATACAAAAGCACTGATTTTAGCAAAGATATATTCACCCCTATGTTTATTGCAGCATTGTTTATAATACCCAAGATGCGAAAACAACCTAAGCATCCATCTGTCCATCTGTCCATCAATAGACAAATGCATAAAGAAGATATGTGTGTGATGCTATATATGTGTGTGTGTATACATATATATATGTATATATGTGTATATGTATAATTGTATATACAATGTATATGTATACAATTGTATAATTGTATATACAATGTATATATGTATAATTGTATATACAATTATAAATGTTTATATGTATACATATATATGTAATTATACATATATATGTATATATACATGTATATATGTGTGTGTGTGTATATATATATATACACATATATATATGTGTGTATGTGTGTATATATATATATATATACACACATACACACATAGTATCACTCAGCCATAAAAAGGGATGAGATCATGCCCTTTGTGAACATGGATGGACCTAGAAGGTATTATGCTAAGTGAAATAAATCAGACTGAGAAAGACAAATACCATAGGATTTCAGTCATATGTGCAATCTAAAATATCAACCAACCAACTAGAATCAGAACTACAGAGAACAGACAGATGGTTACCAAAAGGGAGTGGAACAGGAGGATGGGCAAACATGGGTGAAGAGGAACAGGAGATACAAGCTTCCAGATACAAGCTACCTTATTCCAGGTATGGAATAAATAAATCATGGGAATAAAAGGCACAGCATAGTAAGTCAGTAAATAAACACATAAACAAATAAGTAAATTGCATGTCTAATTAAGTGATTTTACTATAAAAGAACTTAAAAATGTAATCTGTGCAAATGGATGAGAAAGAAAATAGGTCAAGTGATTTTAACTGCTTTCCCATGTTCTGATAAACCACATTAAAAATTATGTGTGTTTTGACAGTGTTGAGTATTTACATTAAGAATCATGAATGTATCTCAACTCTGCCCATGGCTTTCAAGGTCTCACAAGGTGTTACTTATTATTGCTAACCTCCTCTCCCATCCTTTCCCTAGTTCCACATTCTCCAAACATTCCTTCTTTCCATCCCTCACACACCACACTCAAGCCTCTCCCCTGGACATTAGCTCTTTCTTCTGCCTAGAGCGTCTGACACAGATCTCCCAATGGCTGGCATCTTGTCATTTTGGTCCCAGGTCAAATGAAAGTTTCTTGACTATTCAACCAAAATTGGCTGTATCTCTCTACAGTCATTCTGTAGCCCTTGTTATTTTCTTCTCACACTCAAATCCACTTGATTTCACCATGTTTACTTATGTACTTATTAATGTCTGCCGTCTCTTCTTGAATGTAAATTCCACGAGGGTAGTATGTTGTCTAGCTGGCTCACCAATCTAGCCCTAGTTACAGAAGTGGCCAAATTGAGATTTGTTGACTAAAGGAAGAGTAAATAAACATATTTTCAGTATCTTTTCCCCATCAGAACATTTCTTTTGCCAGAAAACTATGGAAATATAGCTATCCTTATCCATTGCTTCTCAATCATAACCAGCGGATCTATTAGCAACTTCCAAAGACCATTTATTCAACTTGTTTTGTCACATTTGTGTTTGGTCTTACTGAACTACAATTACAATTAATAAGATAATGATATTTTTAATTTAGATAGGAGTCTATTCACATGATTTTCTTAATTTGTGTTTCTAAAGGTAACATTGATAAAAAATAAAAACTAAGAGCTAAATTCAATTATACAAAATTAATGACTTCCTTCAAAAGGTCTTTATATTGGGAAAATATTCCATTTTACCTATAAAGTAATCTAGATATAAAATTATTTTGGGAGTTTCATTAAAAAGCATTGATAAAATATAAAGCATATTGAACTAAGAATATTAGAGAAATATTTTTCACACAGTGTTTTAAGAGCCAGGTTCAAAAAAATCCAATTATATTAAGTCTGCAGATTAAACAGAGGACAGAACATTTTTAAGAGCTACATTAAGTTTCAAAGAGAAAAATGTTGGATAGGAAGGAAGCAAAAATGAAAAAAACTTTTTTATAGGAAAAATATTATTTCATAAGTATATTTTTAAAACTTTTAAATGGTATAGGTAGTACACATCTTTACCCACACTTATAGGCACACATCTTTTACCATGTAATACATTAATATGTTTAATATATAAAATACATTTTTAAATCTGAAGAAAAATTGTATCTGTAGACTACCACCTAGATTATGAAATAAAAACACATTTTCCAGGGTTTATAGCTTTTCATCATTAGATTAGATTGTCATAATTATTCATTCAGTTGTTTTTTGTATTGCACTTTTAACTTGTGCTGGACAGTGCTGTAGCTCTAAGAATATACTGGAAGACAAGGCAAAGTCCTACACTAGAGATAATCATGAGAGAACCATCAATAACCTCAAATATTAATTGTGAAATGCCAAATTGTAATCTCAAATTTTATTTGAAAATGGTGATATTTAGTGAGCAACATTTTCTAGTGTTAATGTAGTATAAGTAATAGTATCACAGATTCCGTCAACTCAAAGCCATCAATAATGAAGTAAATGCAGTCTTATGCTAAGTACCGGGCATGGAGTAGGCACTCACAAAATATGTACTGAAGAGATGAGTAAAAGAAGGAATGAATGGAACAATTCCCCATCAATGGTCACATCATTTTGTATCATTACAGGGTCTGCAATTAACTGCTGGAAAACATGCTCTTTTATACACGTCCAGTTTTAGCTGCTAATTTACTGGTATCCATTTTGAAACGATGTATGTAAAGAAAAGGCGTTTTTTAGTGTTAAAGACATAACTTCAGTGCGTGTGAAACTGCTGTTAAAGGTTTTCTTCCCCATTGTAAATTGTGCTTGAATTGGCCTGCAGAATCAAAAATATCTGTGCTCCTGTTCTCCAAAACCCAGAGTGCAGTAGAAAGCCAGCTGGCAGGGCCCGCTGGCAGTCTGCCATTCTCATCTGTGGTTGCAATGCAGTCCTGGGGGAAAAAACAATCATGAATTCTGTTTAACTAGGGCCATAGAATGGCATTTGTTTCTTGATGGACTGTGGGTCTATTACCAAGACAAACTAGATGAAAGCCATTCAGATCCTACTTTGCTGTGACTATGGGAAGATCAGAGGCCTGAGGAAGTTAAGAGAATAGAGATTATGCTGTTTGTTATTCTTTGACACAATGAGAAAATAACCAAACTCGAAGTAAACATTCCTGTGCCAACTGGTTGTGTGGACTGATGCTCCCCCCCTTAGGTCGACTGAACTGCCTCGGTAAGGTATATGGACAACCTATATCTGAGCAAATAACAAGGAAAACAGTAACAATAATGATAATTAACATGTATTGTTACCTCTTTCCAGGCATTGTTCCAAGAACATTGGCATTTATTAAGACTTCAATCCTCCAAACAAGTTTATGAGGTAGTACTATTCTTATTCCAATTTTATGGGTAAGAAATATGGGACAACAAAGTTAAGTAATTTGCTCAAGTTTGTAGAGTTATCGAGTACAGTGTTAGCTTAAGAATCTTATTGCAGACAACGCGTTTTCAACCATACAAGCAGAACAAAAGATATGATCTATGTCGCTCTACACCAGAATCGCTAATATTCAAGCACTTGTCAATGCTTTAAGAAATTTTTGGTTAGTAAGGTTAGGAGTTTGGGTTAATAGGATAGTTCAGTCTGAGATATTTCACCCCTTAGGAAGCTGAAGAAAAGGAAGGCTGTCTATGCACAAGGTCTTAATTGGCCTTTATATTTAGTTCATTTCCTAACTTGGGAATTTTAGTGCAGAGTGTTGTGTGGACTATCTCCACAAAATAAAAACCAGTGAGAACACCAGACACCAGCATTGCATTCCCTGATCAACACAATATTCCAAAACTATTGGGAAGGGATACCTCCCCTCTACCCAAATTTTAATTTACAGTACACACTTAGTAATAGGTTAGTTACGATCTTTGTGAGAAGATACATGTAAAGCCCTAGCAAAGAGTCTCCCTGTAGCACTTAATAAATTATACAGATCCTTATTCATTATATGGAGCAAATCAGTTGATGGGATCTAATGTGAACCAGTGTCAAAGCATCATCAGTCCGCTCCTTTTAAAGCATCAGGACAACCTGATGCATTTGCCTCTACACAGCAGTCTTGGACTGTCATTTTTCAAGCTCACAGAGTTTTATGCAATGATGAAGATCCACCTCCAAGGTTTGGACAGCATCCCAAACCTGGTCTGGTAAAAACAACAACAACAACAACAACAACAACAACAACAACAACAACACTTTAACTCCTGGTCACCAAACATTTAATCCTACCCAGAGCGCTCTAAGGAGAGTTTATTAAGGAATATTTCTATATTGATATCATTGAGATAGTGAGTGAGATCATTGAGATCATGAGTGAGAAAGGAAAATAGCTTTTCCCTTAAGCTCAGAAATCATTAATAACATCCTGATGTTTAGCATTTGATAAAATAAGTTAGACTTAATATTTTTTCAAATGATATTTCAAAGAAAGTACAAAAGCTACTCTACGGCACATTATAGTTTAATCAAATGTGTTACATATTTAAATGCATGATCTGCTACTTCTGTAGTCGGCATGTTAAAAAATAAGTTTAAAATAAAGTTTTAAGCATGCTGTCTTTCACTACTGACAGTCACAAATCTACTTAGATATTGCATATAGGTCAAAAGCACTTAGACACATTACTGTGAGGCTATGAGATTTAAGAAAGGTAAATTTTCTAATTATAGGTTTCCATTAATTGAAACTCATCTCATTTTTTGGTAGAAAATTTTTTAACATTGAAATTAAAAATTTCCATTATCTGTTGTAAACTACATAAAAGTACTCCTTTCTTTTTTTTATTTATCAAGGAGAAATGAAGCTAATTCAAAGATACCTTCTTTTGGGGCATCTGGGTGACTCAGTCATTTAGGCATCCAACTCTTGATTTCGGCTCAGGTCATGATCTCACGTTTCGTGAGTTCGAGCCCTGCATCAGACTCTGTGCTGACAGTGCAGAGCCCGCCTGCGATTCTTGCTCTCCCTCTCTCTCTGCCCCCCGCACCTCCACACCCCCTGCCCCCGCACCTCCACACCCCCTGCTCACTCTCTCTTAAAATGAATAAACTTACAAAAAAGATATCTTCTTTTCTCATGTTAAGTATTTTAATACTTTATACTGTTTTAAACAAAACCAATTAAGTGATTCGGTATCTACATTATAAGCAATTATTAGAAATATCACTGCATCCTAAATACTGCAAAGCCTCCATTTACATGAGGAGATATAATTTGGGGATATTTCTGCCTTGGGGAGGGTTGTTGGTATTCATTTTAAATTAAGCTCACCTTGTGTATGATTCAGAATATGTTCTTTTCTATATTCAGAACAAGTTTCAAATAAAATTTTCGGGGGTCTCAGATAAATTTCTTTTTTCCAAGAGATTTATATTCATTTCATTCACTACATTTTCTTGTTTGCTCAACAGAAAAGGATAGCTAAAATTTTCTCCTTCATAATTTACCCTAAGGCATTTTCCTAGTTAATTCTTTTCACATATTTTCCTATCTCTTTTCAAGTACATTTACCAACGTTTTTTTCCTGTAATTCTTGTAAAGACACTACCCATTCACTTTTTCGCACAACTGAAGAAATAGCCAGTTCTTTATTCAAATAGAGCAAGCGGCAATTTTAGTAGAAAAGAATAAATGAAGCTGTAACTTTATACTAAATGTTTAAGAAACGGAGGGCATTAAAGAGCTTTTATGATATAAAGAGTTGGATCTCAAGACACAAACTCATTTGCATCATCACGGACTATATGCTAGAAACTGATCGCGCTGCTTTATGTACGTACAATCTACCTTTAAAGCTGGTATAATCATTCTGGATGAAGTTACTGCCCATTGCACAGCACCTGCATGGCTGAACTTGCCTCCTGTCCTTAGGTTTCCTTTGTCCATTTTGTTTCTCCTACACCATTGACTGCTTTTTTTGGTAAGATCCTCAGTATAGTGGGAGGCCTGATTTCTCTAGGTTGGGATCCCGACTGGTTAAAAAAAACTCTAAACTACAATTTAGTCCATAAATTCAATATAGAATAAACTTAAAGCATTTGACACGGTTACTGTTACTCTTGCATTTTTTATGGTCCTAGGGCGTCTAGAATCAGTTTGTGTTACTAAAACACTGTGCACATATTGCAATCATTCACTATTGTGCCTTATGGCTTCAGATATATGGTCCCAGTAAAATATGCTGGATCTAACAAAGAGCATGTTTTTTATAGAATAACTTCAGCAACAATTGTTTTTATAGAATAACTTTAAAAATATTCTTAAAATGTCAATCACAGAGAAATGAAAATGTTTCTTCAATAAAACGTTTTATTTTTCAAATGACACTGCCATAGTTCAAGCCACCAAATGTGTCTTTAGAGTTTGTTTAGTATGTGGAAAACACGCAAATGCTGAATCTTTAGTAATTGCTAAAATAAATATTGTTTTACATTAAGCATTTAACAGAATATTGTACCAAAGAATTTTTGATTGCCTTATTTACTATGTGATTACTTAAGCCTATAATCCTAAATATCCTAAATTAGCTTTATGAGACTAACACTTTGTTTCTTCTCATTTTGTATTTCAAATTGATTTTATGTCTAGAAATAATCAATTCTCTTATGAAAAATTTATTTCAGTGTATATTTATTTGTTTTCAAGGTATTTTACAGGATCCTATAGAAACCTAAAAGGAGAGTATGAGTTAACATTATGACTTCAGCAGTCATAATGTTAAGAACTAATTAATAAGTTTTTACTATTATCCAAGCTTTGCAATAAGCACTTGCTATGTATCATCTCATTTACTCCTGATCACAAGTCTATGAAGGAAAACTATTATTCTGATCCTCACTTGATGGTCATGAAGTGAATAAGAGAGTAAGTGACTTGCCGGGTCACACAACCATGAATTCATGAGGCTTGGGAGTGAGTCTTTGTAAATCTAACTGATGGTTTGGAGCCAGGTGTTCTAGATAATGATAGTGACAAAACATAAAAAATACCATATGCCATTGATTAAGACTGAGTCAGATTAACACTAAAAACAGATACGATCAAAGTGCTATTAACAAATCAGAACACTTGCACAGAAGAAGTATTTGTAAGAGAAAAGAAAGATCAGGGCGAAGGGAAAGCATATAGGAGTGGTTCCAGAGGCTGAGTTTCCTGACACATGTAGAATTTCCTGACATGTGGAGTTTCCTGTCACATGATGTGGGACCATCACAAGAAAAGGCAGTGACAGCAATATGACCGCAAAATTAGGTGGAAAGAACACAGTCGTCCCACTAATTATGGTTAAAATATCTTATTTTTGCAAACTTTACCAAAAATCGTATCCACTGCTAACCTGCCTATTCCCCCGTGACCTGGGAAGGGTCTACATGCATGAGGAACCCTGAAAATTGAGGTCTCAAGGAGAAAGAAGACACTTGACTAGGTTTTTTATATTATTGGTTATGCCAGGAACATAGGTCTAAACACTATGCGCTGAACTCATTTCTAATGTATTAACTTAATGTACCACGGTTTTTGTTTGTTTGTTTATTTCCGTTGTCTATATAACATGACATAAATCCAGGCTATAACCTACCTTTAGACTTGGGTTTTAGTTTCATGTAAGAGAAGTTTGTTTTTGGTAACATGTTATCCCCTACTGGCCTCATTTTAGCAGAAATCATAGTATATTAAATTTTATTCAGATAGGAAGCTTAATATATTTGACTCAGCTTTTCTATAAAATCCCCTTCCAGCCTGTATTTCATGAGTGTCTAAGTTTCAGGCTTTTTGTTTTTTGCATATTCAGTTAATGTTGGTACTTAAACTTTCCTCCACTTTAACACAGATGGAAAGAAACATATATACCTAAATAAGCTGGCTTTGGAATCTTGCAAATCTTGCACACTAAAAAAAGTTTAATCGATAAATACGTACATTATTATATTCAGAAATGATATTGCTGGTCTAGACGCTCAATAATTTTACTGTCAGTGTTTACATATTCTCATAAATCAGCCAATGGAAAGACGCCCCCCCCAAAATTAAGGCAAGAATTATTATTAGATTTGAAAAGGCAAGCTGTCATTTACTATTAATTACTCTTCCTTTTGATATTGCAATTGCCTAATAATCTGGAATTGTTTTTACTTGTACGCTCATGCTAAGGACATTCATATTGGTTACAATAATGGCAGTCATCCATTTGTCTGCACGATCCTAGTAGATCTTAGTTAACACTGGCTGGCAAATAACAGATCGATGTAGTTGGGCAATTTAGTTTCTAGTGAACACAAATCATAATGAGAATATAATAATACTTACACATGCTAGTTTTTAATTTTAGAATTTAACTTATGTTTGTCTTTTTAATTTCTCTGTCAAAGGGACTCTTTTCGAATTAGAATTCCTATTTAGAGTGTGCCTGGGTGGCTCAGTTGGTTAAGCATCCCACTTTAGCTCATGTCATGATCTCATGGTTCCTGAGTTCAAGCTTCATATCCGGGTCTGTGCTGACTGCGCAGAACCTGCTTGGGATTCTCTTTCTCCCTCTCTCTCTGCCCCTCCCCTAATCACTCATTCTTTCTCTCAAAATAAATAAATAAACTTATAAAATAATCTCATTATAGAATTCATATTTAGTTGTCTCAAAAGGACTGCAGAATTCTGAAAAATAACTTTTCCCCCTAATGTAATTAAAATATGTGTGCAGGGAGGTTGGAACAGGGGATGTAGACCAGTTATTTGGGATTCAATGCTGATGATTTTTTTGTATTGCTAAACTATTTTCTCTATTTTTATATTGAAGCACAGTTGAAAATTTTTGCTTTGTTTTTTGGTTTTTTTTTACACTTTTAAATAGCAGTTATTGATCCCTGGTTGCATGTAATTAAGCCAATTTCTGAGGACTTTTATGTGCAGAACTCAAAATATATTATAATTTGAGAAATGATAAAATTATTATTTACTAAAATTAATGATAGGCATTAGGTAGGTTGTTTTCATGTTAAAAACAGAAAAAGAGTTTTCCATTTTAGCATGTAAGAAGTTAAGGAATCCATCTGTTTTTCTTCAAACCATGGAAAGTACTATTCCATTTAAACTATGTAGCATAGTTCAAGGCTCAGTGAGGATTCACCAGCCCTAGAGCTCAGGGAGATGATGGAAGGTGTGGTAGGAAACCAGACAGACCTCGACTGTTGATTCATAAGCACAAAGACAAAAATAACATTACGTCAAGATGGACAGAATGGAAAATTGCTAATATACAATTATGATAGAGCTATTGACTTATTCAGTTTTCCTAGACTTATTATCTCTTGAATATTTGTCAGATATGAGAGAATTTATTTGAATAATTCTCAGCACTTAAGTTTAACAGTGCTGACTTTGTGGATCTAAGAAGATATGCATGAGATGAGACACATCTCATTGTGAGCTTTGTTTATTTTGGTACCTGCTATTTAGCTTTCAAAGACCAGAAAGACTGCTTAACAGATATCACTAAAGCAGTGACTGATTTATGACCTTCCTCCTGAGCACAGTTCAAATTGCGAAAGATTTCTAGGGACATTTCTGACCAAGCTTCCTTTCATCCTACATGGTCTGAGTACCTTTTAGTTTTACACCTTAAAAAGGTGCTATTAATTTATTCTTCCACATATAAATAAATATCACCTGTCACTTGATGGTGGATACTTGAAAATTCCGTAATGTCTAGGATTTCTGCCATCTATCTTGATAAATTTGTTTCAGATATATTTCCCTTTGATCCATGGGTATTAGAAACTAGGCAGTCTTTAACTTTCTTTTATAAAATGCAATCTTAGAAGGCAGCTATGATAACATGGAAAGCTGGGTATGGAGACAGAGTTGAGTTTTATGCCCAGCCCAGCCATTTACTAGTTTCCTATTCTTGACCAAGTCTGTTTCCTTATCTGCAAAATAAAGATAATAATATAGCATAGTATTGTTATGATTGATAAATGAGAAAAAGCATGTGCAAATGCTTTGTACACCGTAAGTTGCAATGTATATTAGTATTGATTATGTGTCATCTGCCTCCTAAAATCTTACCACTGTTTTAGCCAAAAACTACCTATCATGAGCCCATTTTGTGCTTAATGATCTGATGGATAAAAACAAAACAAAGGAAACAAAAACAACAAGGAGAGACGTGATCCTGCCAAGAAGGAGATAACAGTTCAGACAGAAGAAAAGTAACTTAAGTATTCATGAAAAGTCAATAGGATTAACTCTTAAATAAATCCATAACAAAAAGACAGAGTGTAAAATAGGGTACTACCTACATTTCCAAACACCATAAGTATTCATGTTAGGAACATGGTTACTTCTGCATAGTTATCATTTAGAAACACTCTAGCTGAGGTTTTTCAACTAAACCTTGAAGGTAGAGCAATAGTTAAATCAATGCAAAGAAGGGTTGGACTCGGGATAGGAGATCAGAGGTAATGGAAATGCAAGTAGAGTGAGGGGTGTAGATAAACAATATGCTCTATGGAAGAGATATCCGGGAAGAAGGGGTCAATTTTAGAAAGAGTGAATTGGAGAATGAAAGATTGATTGCAACTGACAAACTGTAAAGCATTGAAGAAAAGATGCAAGATGATGTGAGAAGGCACAAGAGAGGTGTCAACAGTCCAGTTTAAGTCATATTAATTTTGAGGGCCGCCTGGGTGGCTCAGTCGGTTAAGTGTCTGACTTTGGCTCAGGTCATGATCTTGCTGTTTGTGGGTTCGAGCCCCACTTTGGGCTCTGTGCTCACAGCTCAGAGCCTGGAGCCTGCTTGGGATTCTGTGTCTCCCTCTCTCTCTGCCCCTCCCCTGCTCATGACCTCTCTCTCTCACTCTCTTTCTCAAAAATAAACATTAAAAATTTTTAAATATTAATTTTGAGATACTACTGTGATTTTCAAGTGAAGATACCTACGCTTTTTTTTTTTTAATGTTTGTTTATTTTTGAGACAGCACTAGCAGTGGAGGGGCGGGGGAGGGGGGAGAGGATCTGAAGCAGGCTCTGTGCTGACAGCACTGAGCCTGTTGTGGGGCTCGAACTCATGAACCTGTGAGATTGATGAGGGAGCATTAAGGCAGGCTGAGGGCAAAGTACAAGTTGCTAGGAGGGATATGTGTGATATTCTTCAGGCACTCCCAGCTGCCCAAGAACAAAGGAAAGAAAACAAATGGTTAACTGATAGTGATCACAGTCATACAAGAATTGGGTCTCCATCAGTTTACAAATATCTTAGTGAATTACAAGAAAAGGACAATCTTATGAATAGCCTAATCTCCAGTATCCTGTAGACTCCAGCACCTCTCTAAATCCATGATATTTGAACATTTTCTCCCTTCCAACTATATAAAATACAAGCCCAGAAACAAAGTGCATTGGATATATTTAAGGAAAGTAAAATATAAACAGTCTAGGTCAGTGTAAGCTATTATAATATGCTGTTAAAGAACTGTACTTAGTGCCACAGCACATTTCTTAATGATGTATTATGCTGACTGTCATTAAGAATTATTTTACAAAACAATTTTTCAAGATTATTTACGGGTTTGAGAACCTAAATGTTTTTAAATCTAAGGAAGATTAGCTAAAAGATAATCTGCCATGTATCTTTTTACTATTTAGCATTTTATATCATGGGAATTATTAAGATCTCATGTACTCAATAACTTTTTCTTATAATCCAGTATTATTCAAGACCTAGCCTCTTTATTATCTTCCCAAACACTCTAATCAATACTAATCCCAAGGCCTTGCTCATACTCTTTTCCTCACAGGATGGAAATCCCATGAAACTTTAACAAGTAACTTATTTCTAGGCCAGATAAAGTTCTTCCCTCCAATTTATCACTAAGTGATTTTTCTGTTCGTAAATATTATATACTATACCATTCACCCCTATTTTGATACTTCCATTTACTATGTCAATTTCACTTCTATTGCAAACTCCTCAACCAGAAAAATATGTTTTATCCATTTTTGCCTCTCTAGAGTAAATCTTAAATCTCTTTAGAGTCTTCACCCTTTGACAATCCGATAGAAACTGTGAGTTCATTCCCCTAGGAAATTGCATATGCAAACATGCACACCACATTTTGCATACAATTCTGAATATTTTGAAACTCTTGAGGCAACATGGATGCCAGGATAAGGTATCCGGATTTAGTGTTGAACAAACATCCCTGGATAAAGTAAGAATATGTGCTTGTCAATGGATTAACTATAGGTATTCAAATCCATTTTTGATCGGTTTAAGTAAATTAACTGGACCAGGAACCCTGGGAGAACTGGGGCAGAAAATTGGTAGTAGTCTAAAGAGGGGAACTACTAGAGGATTTAGAAGAAATGAAAAGCTTTGGCCTTAGGTATTAACCTAGCTATAGCTGCCTTTTTCTAGTAAACATTTGTTACCAAGTACACATTTCTTATAGAGAAGCAGGTAGAAAATCTGTGTATATAGGAAGCCTTGGAATAAGATGCCTTTAAGAACCCTGTGCTCTAAAGCAAAAATAGAAGTGACAGTGAGCAGGAGGAAGGAGGATATGCTAGGATGCAAATCACACCCTTGGTTTCCTGATGAAGCATGACTCAGAAGCTACCAAAGATATTAACCAATCACCAGGCGGAGGTATGTGGAACCATGTGGAGTTCAGAAGGTAGTTGGTAGAAGTGATCTCTGAAGCATTTCAGAAAGTGAACAACTCCAAGAAGATTAGGAAGAATAATAATAGACATTGTAGATAAAATGATCATTTATTGAGCATTTGTCCGTGTCAAGCATCATACTAATCACTTTGCATGCATTATTTCTCAGTAGGTTGAATATATTTTATTATGGCAGCAGCTTGAATATATTTCATTAAAGCTTACAAATGAAAATGGGTCTATCCATCTAACTAGGGCATTGTACACAATGATAATAAGAAAGTGGAAGTAAAATGGGAAATGAGTTGAAACACGAGCAATTTGCTTATGCGTACATTACACAGTTGTGTAGTCCTCTACATACAAGGGCAATACAAATCTTCCCAAATCACACACACACACACAAAAGTTTATTTTTTTACGTGATTAAAAAACTACTTTTATGTCTAAGAAGCATAAAAAATACAATTTTGCTTTTTATTCCTGCTACTACTGTTAGTAATTAACATCTCGCTTTTCTCATATCATAAATTTGACTGAAACTAATAATAGTTTTGAAGTACAAAACTTGAACAATCCTCTTTAGAGATAAAATTTTGTTAGTTTTAAATATTTCCATCTAGGAACGGTAAAGTTGTTTTCAGTAAGCCAAAAATATCACATTTGAGAAACATAATCCGTGTTGTCAAACAAGCAATAATATCCCATTTCTCCTAATAAAAGGTTATGTATTACCATCTTAGAAGAATACACATACCTCATTCAATCAGTAAGTATTTATTCAGTATCAGCTATGTATAAGATATTGTTTGGGATACAGAGACAATGTAGACATTCTCCCTATTCTCCAGGAGCTCATGTTATAATAGAAAAAGTAAATAACGTATACTATATTCTAAGGTAGAAAGTTTAAATATCCTAGGAGGTTATTTTCTCAATTTTACCAACTGGAATTCTATCTTCCTGACTTGTGAGGCTCCCAGTTCTCATGACTGAATAGACTTAAGAGGCCATGAAACCTTAGTAAACGCCTTAACCTAAAGTAACTTGTATTTATTTATCCTTTTTTATTTTTAACTTTACCAATAGATAATAGACTGTCTTATACTTTCAGTGAAAGCATTTTTGGATCTTTCTTCACTCTAACTATCTTATATGCTCCTTGAAAAAACAAAGCCTTTAGAAAAAAAAAATCTGGAAAATGTGGCTGAATGCTCATCTCATAGTAAACAATGAGAAAATATTTGCCATGTACCTAAAGCACCAGGAGTACATACTGACTGAAATATAGTTCATCACAGTTATAAGGATTATAAATACCTTTTAATTGTTAATTTGTTGATATATATTTAACTATAAGCAACATTTAGGTGATGGTTACTTTTAGAGAATAACATCAAATGTCTGACAATTTTCAAAATCAGTCTTCAGCACAGCGGGTATCATTTAAATGTTGACATTGATATATTCTTGTGTAAAATGAAATTAAATGTAAAATATTGAAAAGCAAAAGCATTTTGTCTAAAAACAATTTTCTTGAATATCAATGCCAATCCAGGTATTTTACGGAGGATGGCTTTTAGAACCAATTGCACTCACTTTATATTCATGAACCCTTAATGTTTCTCTTCCTCTGACTTTGAAAGTGCATTAGTAAGTCTTTCAAGCATAGGGAAAAAAATTTTCTCTGCCACTTTCCCAGATGCTTTAACGATAACCCAACTTGTATCTACTTGCCCCAAGACAATGAATTAGATGGCAAGGTGGCTGGGAAATGCATGTATAAAATGCTAAAAAAGAATAAAATAAAATCAGTGTTATGATAGGCTCTGACTCACATGGTGGAAGTTGAACCCATTTTTAAATAAACATTCTATAGTAACATATTTCCGAACTTTCTCTTGGTCTTTTAATGTATTTAAAGGCCACAAAATCTAGGAAAACACACAGAGAGAAGATATAGGGCAATTTTGCCTCAACTATAATAGCCTACAAAAGAGCAAATTTCCTCTGTGCCCTTGCCCTACTCAATCAATCTAGCAAAAACATTTTATTCAAAATGACTCTTAAAAAAATCTCAGTAGGAACATGTTACCCTTCTGTTCAAAACATTTCAATGATTTTGTAATGGGGAAACACACACAAACACACAGAGCTGGGACACTGAGGCTTTTCTTTGCAGCAAGCAACTTTCTTCGTGCTTGCATGGGCTCCGCGGGCTAGGATCCCAAAAGGCTGAGCCCCGAGTGCAGAAGGGGGTTGCCTTTTGTACAATTTTTGCTTCTTTGTCTCTCATACATGGTAACATATGGTCTGAATGGGTGACTCGCACACATGGCCATGTTGCCTTCCAGTCTTGGGTTTTTCACGACATTCCTTGGGGGAGGAGCTCTACCACAGTTTCCCATCTCATTCAGAGTAGAAGCCAAGTCAACCCAGTACCCCACGCCATCTGCCCCCATGCTACCTCAACTGAAACTTGGGGTACTTTCTTCACTACTTTACCTAAAGCACAATGGCCTTTGTTGTCAAGTCACCACGCATGGTCCCACATCTTACCAAAGCTCAGTTTCTCATGTCAGATCTATGTGCTCAAATGTGACCTTCAGCTACCACCCTATTCTGATAAATGCATTGGCGATAGAAACTCTCAACAAAATAGGTTTAGAGAGAACGTACTTCAACATAGTAAAGTCCATATATGAAAAACCCATAGCTAATGTCATACTCAATGAAAAACTGAGAGCTTTTCCTCTAAGACCAAGAACAAGGGTAAGAATGTCCATTCTCACCCCTTTTATTCAACCTAGTACTGGAAGTCCTAGCCACAGTAATCAGATAAGAAATAAAAGGCATCCAAATTGGTAAGAAAGAAGTAAAACTTTCACTATTTGCAGATGACATAATACTATATATAAAGACCCTAAAGACTCCACCAAAAACTACTAAAATTGATAAATGAATTCAGTAAAATTCCAGGATGCAAAATTAATAAACAGAAATGTGTTGTATTTCTATATACTAATAATGAAGTAGCAGAAAGAGATTATGAAAACATTCCAATTTACAATTATACCCCCCAAAATAAAATAGGAATAAACTTAACCAAGGAGGTGAAAGACTTGTACTCTGAAAACTATAAAACATTGATGATGAAAGAAATTGGAGATGACACCAACAAATGGAAAGATATTTCATGCTCATGGATTCAAAGAATGAATACTGTTAAAATGTCCATACTAACCAAAGTAATCCATAGATTTAATGAAATCCCTATCAAAATACCAGAACTAGAAGAAATAATATTAAACTTTGTATGGAACCACAGAAGAACCCCAATTAGCTAAAGCAATTTGAGAAAGAACAAAGCTGGAGGTATCAGAATCCCAGATTTCAAGACATACTACAAAGCTGTAATAATCAAAACCATGTGATGATAGTGGCAACAAAACAGAGACGTAGATGAATGGAACTGAATAGAGACCTCACAAATAAACCCACACTTAGATGGTAAATCTATGACATAGGCAGCAAGAACATACAGTGAGGGATAAAAGTCTCTTCAACAAATGGTGTTAGACAAATTGGATAGCTACGAGCAAAAGAATAAAACTGGAGCACTTTCTTATACAATATACAAAAATAAACTTGAAATGGATTAAAGACTTAAATGTGAGATATGAAACCATAATACTCCTAGATTAAAACAGAGGCAGTAATCTCTAACATCAGCTGTAGAAGCATTTTTCTAGATACATCGCCTCAGGTAAGGGAAAAAAAAAAAGCAAAACTAGTGGGACTACACCAAATTAAAAAGCCTTTGCAAAGTGAAGGAAACTGTCAACAAAATGACAAAGCAACCTATTCAATGAGAGAAGATATTTGCAAATGATATATCCAATAAGGGTTGATATCTAAAATTTATAAAAATTTATACAACTCAACACCAACAAAACAAAACCAAACACAAATAATCTGATTAAAAATGGACAGAGGGGGGCGCCTGGGTGGCGCAGTCGGTTGGGCGTCCGACTTCAGCCAGGTCACGATCTCGCGGTCCGTGAGTTCGAGCCCCGCGTCAGGCTCTGGGCTGATGGCTCGGAGCCTGGAGCCTGTTTCCGATTCTGTGTCTCCCTCTCTCTCTGCCCCTCCCCCGTTCATGCTCTGTCTCTCTCTGTCCCCAAAATAAATAAAAAACGTTGAAAAAAAAAAATAAAAAAAAAAAATAAAAAAAAATGGACAGAGGGCCTGAATAGACATTTTTCCAGAAAGGATATACAAATGGCCAACAGACACATGAAAAGATGTTCAGCATCACTCATCATCAGGGAAATGCAAATCAAAACCACAATAAGATATCATCTTACACCTGTCAGAATGATTAAATTCAAAATAGACAAGAAATAAGAAGTATTGGCAAGGATGTGGAGAAAAAGGAACCCCTGTGCACTGTTGGTGGGAATGCAAATTGGGGTAGTCATGGTGGGAAACAGTATGGAATTTCCTCAAAATATTCAAGATAGAATATTTTGAATATTTTGAATATTTTGAATACCCAGGATCCATCAATAGCTGAATGGAGAATGAAGATGTGGCATATAGATATACAATGGGGTATCAGTCATAAAAAAGGAGGATGGGCAACATGGATGCATCTAATACTAAGGGTATAATGCTAAGTAAAATAGGTCAGAGAATATCCTATGATTTCACTCATATGTGAAATTTAACAAACAAAACAAGTGAACAAACCACACACACACACACACACACACACACACACACACACACACACACAAAGACAGAGACAAATGACTCTTAAATACGGAGAAAAACTGGTGGTTGCTAGAGGGATGTGGGTGGGGGGAAAGGGTGAAATAAAGGGGATTAACAGCATGCTTATCATGATGAGCACTGAGAAATGTATAGGCTTGTGGAATCTCACTGTACATCTGAAACTAATAGAACATTGTATATTAATTATAATTCAATTTTTAAAAAGCTAATTGCATCGTCCAATGTCTTCATACACAATGAATCATTAAAAAGACCTATTCTGAAATAATCGTATGCCTCTACGGTTAAAACAGCTTTAACGCATAACAAAAGAATTGTAATTGAAATAAATTTCAACTTTAAATTGCAAAAAAAAAAAAAAAAAGATGCTTAAAAGGTAGTTTCAGCACATAAAGAAATAATAAAATGCATTCCACCTTCTTCCTAGAAACCTGGCACTCTCTACTTTCTTTCCTTGTTATTTTTTGTTGTTGTTGTTTGTTTTGTTTTGTTTTTGGTTGTTGTTGTTTGTTTTTACTTCTTTGACAGCACTTACCAAAATAAAACATACTACACCCAGAATCATTTCCTTCCTTCCTGCTTCTTCCTCCTTCCCTCCCTCTCCCCTTTTTTCTTTCATTTTTTTCCACTTCTTATCTGTCCCCCCAAAAGGTAAGCTCTTTGTGGGCTACAGGTTGTTGACACTGAGTACTTTTAAGCTAATGCTCAGTGACCTAGATCCTATCAACAATAAAGGCAAACCTTCCTCACTGAATCCCAGCTGTAACACTTACCAGAGGAGCGGCTGGAAGCAAACAGCATCATTTCTGTGACCTTTCATTTTCTCATTTCCAAAATGAGCATAATAGTACAAACCTCACAAATGGTTTGAAGTACGATTAAATGAGTAATGCACAAAAATTCTTAGAAAGGCACACGACATGTAATTAAAGCTCTCTACATGCAAACTATTATTATTAAAGTTAATGAACTTTCTAAGGACTCCTAAAAACTTCCTATTTCTTGAAACAACTTCCATATTCTTTGTTTTTGTTTTAAAATATTTGTCGCATAGCTAAAATGTGCAAGATAATTCTTAAAACATTTTACATTTTGAGATACTTTAAAATCCTTAAGGTTAGCCTACTGCAACCCCCAACCAAATATATATTAGATGTGATTATAAAATTTTTATTTGTAATAGTGTCTGAACATATAAAGTGACTCAAACATTAAAACCACATAGATTATGATCTATAACAACATTATTGATAAAAATATTAATTTTAAACAAGACATTCCAATATCTGTTACCCAAGAATACTTTGTAACATGATAAAAGAGGAACTTTAATGTTTATTTATTTTTGAGACAGGGAAAGACAGAGCATGAACGGGAAACGGTCAGAGAGAGGGAGACACAGAATCTGAAGCAGGCTCTGGGTTCCGGGCTGTCAGCAGAGCCCGATGCAGGGCTTGAACTCACGGACCGTGAGATCATGACCTGAGCCGAGGTCAGAAGCTCAACCAACTAAGCCACCCAGGCGCCCCAATAAAAGAGGAACTTTAAAAAAAAATCCTTAAATATGGGACACCTGGATGGCTCAGTCAGTTAAGCTTCTGACTAATGATTTCAGCACAGGTCAGGGTCTTGTGGTTTGTGGGACCAAACCCTGCATCAGGCCCTGCACTAACAGGGCCTGTCTCCCCCTCCCCTGTGCCTGCACTCTCTCTTTCAAAATAAACAAACATTTTTTTTAATCCTTAAACATAATCAAATCTATAAAATCATTTAATATCTTACGTGTATTGACACAATCATCACAAATTATGCCAAAAATAGTTAAAAATATAAAACTGAATTGGCTTAAAGTAACTTGGATCACTTGAATTTAACATTTTTTTTTCATTTTTTTTTAATGCTTATTTTATTTTTTGAGAGAGACAGAGACAGAGAGAGACAGAGAGCGAGCAGGGAAAGGGCAGAGAGAGGCAGACACAGAATCAGAAGTAGGTTCCAGGCTCTGAGCAGTCAGCACAGAGCCCGATGCAGGGCTTGAACTCAGCAAACCGTGAGATCATGACCTGAGCCGAAGTTGGACACTTAACCGACTGAGCTACCCAGGTGCCCCATATTTAACATATTTTATAGAATTATTTCATGTTACATTAACCAAAATGACTTATATAACTTTCTAATATAAAAAATATACATTACATGGGGCACCTGGGTGGCTCAGTCAGTTAAGCAACTGACTTTGGCTCAGGTCATGACCTCCCCAGTCTTGAGTTCGAGCCCCGCCTCAGGCTATGTGCTGACAGCTCTGAGCCTGAAGCCTATTCAGATTCTGTGTCTCTCTTTCTCTCTGACCCTTCCCGCTCGTGCTGTCTCTGTCTCTGTCTCTGTCTCTCTCTCTCTCTCGCTCAAAAATAAACATTAAAAAAATTAAAAATGTATGTACATTACAAAATGATACTTTGTGTAGAATACCCAACATAGAATCATCTAATAATTTAAAATGTGTAGTACATTATATTTAATAGAATGATTTTAAATGTAATGTATGTTTGCATATGCACATATTTCTGTTAGTAGATACAAGAGACTTTTTACAGTGATTACATCTGGAAAGTAACAAGGAATCTGAAAGATTATTTTTTCAATTTATACATTTTGTGATTATTTGAATATTTTAAGTATTTTATAGAATACTTCTTCACTTAAAAGCTAAAATATTTCCTTAAAAGCACTGTTCTTTACTGGCAACAAACTAAACTTAAAACGTTTCCAAAGTAGAGAATTAAACATATTTAGAAAATCTATACAGAATGAGTGTCTTTGTTTTTTAGTAATAGAGCTCTTCGTGCTTTGAATGTAATACAGACGTAGGATTTAATTGAGGAAAAGGTTAAAAACAGTACTAAGAAAAGATGAAGAGGAGGGTAAAGGGATTAGGTAAAGCAAAAGAATGATTATGTATTTTAAAATGGTTCACATTGACCCCCAAAATCTAAAATAGTGGTCCCGCTAAAGTAGAATTGAAATATATTCTTCATTATGTTTACACTCTTAATTATCATAAAGTAAAACACTTAAAACACATTCATTTTGAACTTAATAGTGAGCTCTCTGGCCAATTTATTTGGGGAAGTAAAGACTAATAAAAGCAAAGAAGTCATATTTTGCCTGGACTAAAAATGAAAGTCAACTATAATTCCAGCTCATGTAGATTCCTATCACCAAGATCAGACACTAAGCTACTATATTAGTTTGAAGAAAACTAAGGAATGAGAGAGAAATAAATGAAAACAAAATCAACAAGGATAATTTAACCAGTAACATTCATCAAAGATTTTTAAGTGCTTACTTAGTAAGTGCTAAGCACTGCTAGGTAGGTCAACAATGAGGATATAACAGGAAACAACATAAAAATGGGTCCTGCAGTCAGAGAGCACTCAAGTTCAACCTGAGTTTTTGCACTGTGATGATAAACATTAATTCTTCACTGTTATAATATTATAATGCATTGTTTGAAGAAAAGTACAGAAATGAAAACGTATCTCAGATTTTTTTTAAAGAGTAATCATGAATCAAAGAATTTTAAAGATCATATCAGCCTGTATTTGTTACAGTCTCACTATTTTATATTTAGGAAGATTTATTTTTCACTGCATTTTTTGTCAGATATTTTCTGGAGATGTGTTTTCACACCCAGAGGATGTTAGATCACAGAGTGTCCCCATTAAAAAGAAAAGAAACAAATGAGAAAAAAAATCTGTGATGCCATGATTTTAAGAAAACACATTACAAAAATAATTGGAAAAAAAATCCTAAGGTTAAAATTTCAGTGATGTGTATTTAAAGCACTTCTTTACAACCCACTCAAGATTTCTTTTACTTAGTCTCATGGGTATCCTCACCTGTAACATATTAATTTATAAATACATTTCCTCTTTAAAAGCGGTTAAGTATTTAACATATTCAAACTTAAACTCTAGAGTTTCCTAAAATGTAAAAAAAAAACAAATTTTTTTTCAGTTATTGTTCAAATCCCTCTCTATCACAGTTTGACAGTTCTGTAGTTAATTTTTAAAAGTGAGACATCCAAACTCTTGTAATATGTAAAAACTAAACATTTGTTCTCAGACATAATAAACATTTATTTCTAAACAACCAGCCATATTATATTTCTGATTTTACAATGTTATTGTCTGCCCATAGCAGATACATCCCACAGTACTTGAAGCAGAGGGAGCGGCATGTGCTAAGGTCCTGAGGCAGGAAGAGACTGGAATACTAAAAATTTGAAAGAAGGACAATGTGCCCAGAGCATGAAGATGAGAGGAGTAATATGAGAAATTAGGTTGGTGAATAGTAGAGTCCAGATAATACATGGACTTGAAAGTCAAGAACAGTAGGATTAAGAAGACCAGGTTGATTTGACTATGCTGTGGCAATAGAGGTAGAGATTAAAGATATTTGTGAGCCAAAAATGATTAAGACTTCATTTATTTTGGATTTGGGGGTAAGGATGAGAGACCTATGACAATAAGTTTCCAAATAACACAACTCATTAGATGGTGGAATCATTCATTAGGATCAAAGACATTGGAGAAGGACTAGATTTATTAGTAAAAAGATTGAGTTCAGGTTTGGATGTGGTAACTTGGAGGGCTCTTTAAGAGATCCAAACATCTGTTAAAATAGCAGTTGTTCTCATGTCAGGACTCCTATAAAACACACATGATTTAGCTTACCCTCCAAATTTGCCAGGAGTGCTGGCAGTTTTCTTTTTTTTTTTAAGATTTTAAGTAATCTCTACACCCAACATGGGGCTCGAACTCAAAACCACAAAACTAAGAGTCACATGCTCTACCAACTGAGCCAGCCAGGTTTCAGAGATACCATCTAGTAAAATCCCCACATCATGAAGTTAATGGCAGATTGAGGGTTTTCACACTGTTTTTTAAATTTGAACATATAACTCTAAAATATGTTAATAATGAAAGGTATCAGAGAGATCATCTAATAAAATCACAACATCACTAACTTAGTGACAGACTGAGGGGGTTTATAGTATTTGCTTGTTTTTAAATTTGAACACAAAATTCTAAATACCCTATGCGCAGTATTTATTGTGTGTTGGTTCCATAGGCTAGTTCTCTGCTCACTACTTTGAAAGGAAGAGAAACAATTTCTAACCACTGTGTATCTGTGTGTCTCTCTCTATGAGAAAATTTATCCATACCAAAAAGGAGTACAACACACTGACCCAGTTTCAGCAAAGAGAAAGAGTAATAGTTTTTAACTGATAGCTATTATAACCAGTAGCTATTAACTGAATTTCTCAGAACGTAGCAGACTAACATGGATCTGCTCGAGTGAGAATGACCAATAACCATATTAGTGCCAGATTCGTTGTGGGCTTAAGAAAGGTGACTACAGTGCACTCTGGAAAACAGTGTAGGTATTTACCCAAAGAATACAAAAATACTAGTTTTCAGGGATACTTGCACTCTCATGTTTATGTGTATGTATACATATATATTTCATATATATATATGTAATTCCATTATATATATGTAATTCCATTATATACATATATAAAATTCCATAGGAATATTACTCGGCCATAAAAAAGAGTGAAATCTTGCCATTTGCAACAACGTGAATGGAGCTAGAAGGTATTATGCTAAGGGAAGTCAGTCAGACAAATACTGTATGATTTCACTCATATGTGGAATTTAACCACCAAAACCATCATGGGGGGGGGGGGGGAGAGAGGAAAACCAGAAACAGACTATAAAGAACAAACTGATGGTTACCAGAGTGGAGTTGGATGGGGGCAACGTATGAAGCAGGTGGTGGGGATTGAGGAGTGCATTTGCCATGAAGAGAACCAGGTGTTGTATAGGATTGTTGAATCACTACACTGTACACCTGAAACTAATATGACACTAATGTTAGCTAACTGGAATTTAAGTAAAAACCAAAAAATAAATTAATTAAAAAAATAACCCAGTGCAAATTTACACAAAATTACCCCTATGTGAGTATAGCAAGAACACTATAATTCTGGTAGGGGAATTCTATTAAATTTCACACATTTACAGAATGATGATCCCTTATATTCAAAATAAGCCACTGCAAATTTCTGAGTATCAATTGTACTTACATACACTTAATGGGATCTTAAATGTACTATAATTCTTTGAAAAGTGGTAACACTTCTAAAGAAGTATTTTTAAAACTACAGATTGTTACCTATTAGTAGGTTGTTAAATTAACTTACTTGGCCATGACCAGTAGTGTTATTTAATGAATTAGGAAAAAAGAGAACTGAAAAGGAAGTATTAGAACAAAACACCATAAAAATATTTTACTGAACTTCTGTTTGAGTTTTTTTTTTTAATTTTTTTTTCAACGTTTATTTATTTTTGAGACAGAGAGAGACAGAGCATGAATGGGGGAGGGTCAGAGAGAGGGAGACACAGAATCCGAAACAGGCTCCAGGCTCTGAGCTGTAAGCACAGAGCCCGATGTGGAGTTTGAACTCATGGACCGTGAGATCATGACCTGAGCAGAAGTCGGCCGCTTAACCGACTGAGCCACCCAGGCGCCCCTGTTTGAGTTTTTTTATTGAACTTGTGTATTGAGTTTGGCTGTCATTTGAAAACATGAGAAAATATAGATTTAGTGGATTCATTCACTCACACACAATTCTCTAGAACACTCCTTTTCTATTGTCTCTCAAGCATTGGCAAGTCAGAGATGATAAAAAAAAAAAAAATACCACTGCAAAATCCTGAAACACTTGCAGTTAGTGGGGCAATCAGCAATATTTGTAAAATCCAAATATATGCAAGTATACCTGTATATATGTACTAAAACAGAAGATATTTAGGTTACTAAACAGCCTCGTTTCTACAGATAAGGAAAACAGAGCCTATCGCTTATTGACCAGAATAGTTTATTATAACACCCTTGCTATATTCACACATAGGTGGGTTTGTGCCATTTCAGCAAAGAAAATTCCATTTTCAAAATATACTATTATCAGAGTATAATGTCCAGAGGAATCTTAAGGGAAAATAGAAGGCCATTTGAGATTGACGCGTTAATTATTACTTCATTACCACTGCAGCATATTGAGTAGTAATCTCACAGAAGTTAATATGCCTCTGTAAACACCCAGTTTACTATCACAAAATGACCTAGGTAGACTTGGGTTATTGAGTTCTTGAAACCAGGATATGAAACTAGATAAAGGAGAAATAATTTCCGGTTAATGCTCTGAGACTTGTGTTGTCTAAATGACAATCGACACAAACTGATTTGTTTCATTATGTTTCCAGTGTTTATTTACTTTTGTTTCAAAAATCTAAATTAGAGTTTTGGAGGATATAATCGAATATATACTCAAAAGGAAATTACATTGAAAAAATCATTACTGTGATAAAAAGCCAAGGTGTTCACTCAAATTCAGAGAAATAATAAAATTAGGGGGTAGGCCACATGTGCGATTCCCTTAGAAAGGAGGGCAAAACGAGAAAGGTTATTAAGATTCAACAAAAGATATATAGAAAGTGTCTAAGGAATACATGCCACAAAAGAAAAGGAATTACACTTCTAAAGATGAAAATGGAGAATGAAAATACACACCTGCAAGACACCTAAGAACGCATTTTGAAAGTCAGGGTGGAAAGAGCATGTATTCCATGATACCATAACCATAAAACAATATAAGCATATGAACACAGACTGAAAATGTATTACCCAGATAGGACACTTCATGTATGTTTAAACTATGTTGAGGTTATTGTGATCATATCACATTGTTTTGAAATTTTTCCTTAATAGTATTTAAAGATTGTTTTAATTAGAATATGAAAGCAGGGTTCAACTCATGAAACCAGTACCTTTACACTTCAGCTGCATTTGCCTTCAGTTTCTTCCAGGAGCAGAAACTTATTCCCTCCGTGGAGGGAAGCTGTGATGCTCTTCCTCTAACTTTTACATAGCTGGCTCCCTCTCCTTTTATGCCTCGACTTAAATATTTTTTTTTTTGTTTCACCAGAGTCCCAGTGTTGCTTTGTTTCATTTACTTGCCTGTTTTATTATTTAACAGCATTTCTCACTTTTTGAAACTATCTTAGTTGTGTTTTGCTGTTGCTGTTGCTTTTCATCGTCTGTATCCTTCCCTAGAATGCAAACTGCCTTAAACGCAGGGAACTTGTCTGCTGTGATTGCTTCTGCATTCCCAGCATCTAAAACAGTGCTTGGCTTATAATAGCAACATGTTGGTACTTACTGAAGAAATACATTATTCCTAAAAAATTCCTGTTCATTTTGGGCTACAGCAGGGAGGAAAACGTATCATATTTTTGTTCATTCTGTTGCATCTGTAGCAATATATAGGGAGTTGGGGTAACAGGGTGGTTGAAAATTTGAAATAATCACCCACCCCCCCCGCTGCACACACAAAACAACAATTTGAAGTATTGACCTATGCACAACTGGCCCTGCACATACCTTCGGGCAGCTGCTTTCAGCTCTACTGAATTTAGAGTCTAAGAATCCTCAAGTTCTAAAAGTACCTGACTACTGTATTAAAAAAGAGGAAGTAAGGACCCAAATAGAATTAAATGAAACTCAACTCAGCCCTTAACCTCTGATATTCAGCATTTCCACCCTGAAAAAGTCATACCTGTTGTCAAATTACTGAATGTTTCCATAACGGTAAATGGCCATTGCTTTAAGCCTCTCAGTGTCATTCCTCTCCACATCCTCAACTACAATGGATCTTTCCCTAGAATTCCCTGGATCTTCCCCTGACCCACCAACTAGTGCCTGGAACAGCAGGGGTCCTCCAAGAGCCTGCACCAGCATTAAGGCCAGGTGGCATCTTTTCTGAGGTCAGGGCCTGGACCTTGGGAACTGGATGTTGGCTGCTTTTGCCTGCCCTAAATCTAGTCATTTTCCTTCTTGTAACAGCAAAACTCTCTTTCTATTTAGTTAAGTAATGCTGTGCCCAACTTTTAAATCCAGGGATGACACAATGCTCAGCCTAGATAAATAACATATTTCATGGGTTCAGGGCAAGTGACCCGAGTTGTTCCATTCATGCTTATCCTGAAATTTTTTTGGCAAAAAAAAGATGTTCTCTTTACATGGGGATTTCTTAAATGACCCTATAGTCATTGGGTATATTCCTACCACTGTAAACTAAGAGCCTGACTCTAAATAAAGCAATGGAATAGGAGAGCAGGACTAAGATGGAAGGCTGGGAGAGAGTAAGGGATAACAGATCTGGTCCTAATCATATGGTTTGATTTTCCGTCTCCAGCTATGACCAAATCCAGAATATCCTGAACGTGATGATGTATGGTAATGAGAACTTTAAAATCCCTTTTCTTTCCTAAACCATTTTGAGTTAGGTGGAATTTTTCTAAATAAAAGAGTCCCTGAATCATAAAAATGGGTGGCCAGGGTGGTCAGGTCTGCCATCCACTGAGTATGAGACAATTTGCAAACATTATTACAGTTCCTTTCCTGGTGAAATGAAACCTCTATCGGTGAAATAATCTCATTGAAGCTCACCATGACAGAGTAGGTATTTGTACTCAGGTCTATAAGACTTCGATGTTTCATACTTTTATCACATCACTGTGGTGGTCATATTGGCTCAAACTATGAAGTGGACAAAATTTGCCTATGATTCGTCGATCTCTTTAAGACGCCCCTACTTCCTGGTCACCATTTGTTCACCTTCTTCCACTGAGGATCTCAATGACTATATGATTGCTTATGGTTGAGTACAGGTTCCATGAATAGACTGCTTGGGTTTGAATCCATATCCTACTATGTAACAGTTATATGACCCTAACAAGTTACGTTTCCCCCAATTTTCTCATTTAAAATTTATACATTAGTATCAACCTCTTAAGATTGTTGGCAACGTTAAATGGAATGAAGCATGGAAAGTACACAGAAAAGTGCCTGACACGTAGTAAAAACATAAGAATATGATTACCCTGCATTTGTCCAAAACTCCCCATAAATACCTCTCCTATGCTCTAATTTGCATTGTTTCTCTAGGTCTTTCCCAATTAAAATTTCTTTTTTGTATCAGATCCACTAGACAGTCATTTAAGTTAGCCCACATTGCAATGTGTATTAATCACGTCCAAATGTATTTATTTCTTCATACCAAGAATTGCTATTTGACAGACTTCACACTAGGACTGAGTAATAATTGGGCCTTGCATAAGTCCCCTGCTCAGCTCTCTCCATCTTGGAATAGAAAAGAATCTACAGATTCAACGACTTCCATCAATATTATGCTCAGGAAGCAGTCACAGGTTGTGTGGGTGAGTGAGAATGAGGGAAGTAATGAGAGAGGAGTAAGGAGAACTCCTAGGCTAAAGCTACAACACTCATTATCTCAGTCACATCTCTGTGCCCCTCCAGGAGGTGGCTTCGGACTACATAGTTTACAAATAAGGAAACAAGTGAAATGACATCTCCTATCGCAGTGATATAGCAATGACTAAGGGCCAACCGAGCCTAGTGACTCAGGCTTAGTGACTTCTCTTACATTTTAGAAAACAGTCCCTTGAATCATTTTCAATTACAAATACAACTTATTTCAGAGTTTTAGTCACACAGCTAATGACTGCATATTACACTTTCCCTACCTTTTCAATATGAAAAGAGTATATCCAAATTTAGTGATGTTAGATTTGTGTTTTTAATTTTGATAAGGAATGACAAACTACTTCTTATATGTTGAGAGAATTTTAAAACGTACTTTTTTTTTCTTTATTAAATGCTGAGGCAGCAAGATTCGGTAGGAGAGAGTTATAAAGGCTTCCCGAGTATGTAATTGCAAGCAGGTAACTTAACTTCTGAGTCTGCTTTATTGCATCTGTAAAATGGAGAATCTCTCCATCATCAAAACCAAATAAGGCAATGTAATTTTTTAAGAATTCAGGGCTACATCCCTGTCATAAAAACATTTATTAATTGTTATCATTAGAAGAACAAAATAGGAAAAAGAAAAAGAAAAAAGAAAAAAAAATGCCTAAGAGGATATGCCATTTGTTTGGACTTTCAAACACTATTGTTCTATCTTTTTGTAATCAAATTTTTTCTAGAAATTACCAATAGGCTAGACTTCACATGTAAGGTCTTAAAAACAAACACACAAATCATGGCATATTTCATAAACAAATGAAGAGTCTGCTCCCTTATTTATCTATACAGCTGTTTTGTAAAGCTAACTTAAAATGTATATAAATTAAGAATTAAATTTCCTGCTTGTTGACACAAAAGGAAGTCCAGGTGGTAGAGATTATCATGCACTTTAGAGAACAAAGCTCCCACTTAGTGATTTTATAGGAAGATAATTCATTAAGATAGAAAAAAGCAAAGGAAGAATAAGGAGAGGGTAGGAAGGTGAGAGGTGGCAAAGGAAGAAAACCAAGGTAAGGCAAGGGAGTTACTATATTACTCTTAGCTGGACAGCAGAGCAAATCTCTTCTACTCTGGCAGTGAGTGGTAATATGCTTCAATGCATACAGGTCTAAAGGTCCAGAAGTCAAGAGATATAAAACTGTCGCCATGTGTTCAATATATAAACCATGAAACAGATTCTCAAAGCCATAACAGAACTGGTCTACTGTACTTTTTCCTGAAGGAGTCGGCTCTTCGCTATCATCAATATTCATTTGTGGTGTCAGAAAGTATCTATGATTCCTGATTAAAAAAAAAAAAGGAAACATGCATATAGGGTACTTTTTGTCTTCTTGTGTTGTTTTCACAATTTAAAAGCAGAGCAGTTTTGGTCAATTTATGAGTATGTTGGCTTTCTGTTGAAATGTCACTTTCTTGAATTATTAGATATATCTCAAGGTGATTGCTTGGCTTTTTAAATTTAATAAAAATACTAAAAATAGATACATGTACTATCAAGTTGTTACCTACCCTTGCAGCATGAGAATTTCTGTAGCCAGATAAATAAAAGTATTTTTAGGCATATAGTGGTCTGATTTACATATATTCAAGTATGAAATATATATAAATTTTCGTGTGTGTGTTCTTGGATTTTGGACATTGGTTAAAATAGGATGGTGATGTTATTCTATTTATAGAAGAGATTCTGGTGCTCTAGAAATATGCTCTAATACCCAATGGTTCACTTTATTCAGTCCTCAAATCTGATGAAAATGCTGGGGATTAGGCAGAAAGCCAGCCTTGTAAACCAGGGTCTGGCAGACAGTCCAAGTCAGAAAGAGATTCAATGCTTTGCTACCTTGTCTTTATCCTGAGAAATTGTGTCAACTGTTCTTAATAACCCTGCTACCTAAACCCTGATTGGGAGAGAAGCTAAATTAGGCCTTGGTAACCTGTGTTATATCACTTCTCCTTGTTTCAAAGGCCATTAAGTTGTTTGTCTAAGAAAATTTTTTTGATGATTTTTGTCCTCAAAATTACACAGTGTCCCTGTTTTACAGGTGGTGCACAAGGTCCTACCCACTGTTTATATCGCTAGAATACTGGGGTGCAGTACATCACGAGGAAAAAAGAATACACTCAATTGGCTTTCTCCTTCTGAAGGAGAGAGCACGAGCACACAGTTAGAAATTGACATTTTTGGGAGTCTAGTCTGTTGCCGTGATGCTATACTGTTGTTCATATTTACAGTACCTCTCACATAAAATTAGGTCAGAAAACAGATTATTAATAATCTGTCTTAAAAGCAACCCTTTGTGGTGTTTCACAGTAATATCCAAAGAGTCCATAGAAAAGCAAACCAGTTCTCAATTTTCAGTGACAATAAAGGTGAGTTATGTAAAATTTTAAGGGTTCCATAACAAGACACAGGTGTATTTTGGAAGTACCCAAGCCGACCCAAGGATCTGAAATTCTTTTTACCAATTATTTCAGCTTTATCCACGGGTATTAATAAGTACAAAAAGTTACATTGATTCACTCAATGTCTAACAATCTCATCATCTGTGAGTAATCAGAACAAATTCCATGAAATAAAGCCTTTAAAAAAAAAAACAATTATCATAAAAACATGGACCAACATCACATTTTAAAAGTGTTAGTGCTAACTTTGGTATGGCTGTGTATGTTTCGTCTGAGTATTCCATGTGTTTTTGCCTTCAGGTTGATGAAAATATGCCCACAAATCTCTAAGTAGCAATTAGTAAATCCAATTACCTGCTTCCCAGCAAGAGTGAGGTCTGGGCAGCAAGGCTGGCCCAGAGAGGAAATGGACCTCCGTAAAAACAAGAGGCTGCCCTCTGGAGGCCACACCCAGGGAATTCTCATCAGAGGTGTGGGTTGGGCTTGTCTAACTCCTAATGTGAAAAGATGCTTGTAGTCAGAGGGGATGTGAGAGGAGGACAAGAGATAGTGTGTCTTATTTAAGCAATTGTAGCATAACAATGTTCTACATTTAAATAACTCTGTGATTCTATTTGTGTTTAAGTGCCTATGTGCATGTTATCCTTAACTAGTTGAATTGTTTATGAAAAAAAAGACAACATTTACTAATTGAAGAAAAAAACACACAACTCCTTTTACTCAGGATATCCTTCGGCAAAACATCATAATTATATGAACTCTATGCTGTTTAGGATGAGAAGCAAAGCTGCATTTCACAATAGGTGCACGGGGATGAGATAAGACCCACATTTTAGTACCAACCCTGGATTTGATTAATTGGATATTTCAACCAAAAATAAATTCCTGACTGAGGCACTTGGCTAAATGTCTTACGCACAGTATTTGGGGATGTTCCGGCAGAGTTCTTGTCTGGTATGTGTGATCAAATGTCGTCTTACAGGCTGTTAGGAAAAGAGTTTTACCAGATTCTTATACTAGCTGAAAAGGGCCATTCTTTGCATGGAAATTTTCTAGCTCCCATTTTGTACAAACAGCTAAGAAATAAAAGGCATTTGTTATCTTCATCTGCCTTACAATGTTTCAGAGCTCCTCTTTAACAAAATTATTCCCTATGTGTATAATTAGTATGCTCAACATACTACATGTGAGACCAGTATAGGAATGACCAGTATTTTTTTCTTTCTATTTCCACAATAGCAATAACCAAAAAAAGATGAACTCTAACCTCCCCTCGTTTATATTACTGGTAAATTATGGGAACCAGCATGCCACATAGCCTTCTAAGCACTGAGCATTGTAGAGACAAAACAAACACAGAGAGAACAAAAACTAGTTCCACACAATTACAATTTACGATAAAACCAAATATAAAAATTATAGAAATTAGAGAAATAATTTTTAATCTGCTTCTCATTTTTCAAAGATGTGGCAGAAAATTCATCTCTAATACTATCATAAATGTGCTACTTTTTTCTAAATTGGGCTTTAATTTGTTTTAGAACTTTCTTAAATATTGCTTTTAAATTAAGGAACATATTTTAAAGGCGGGCTTCTTTGCAACAGGACCTCTACATTTATATTTAAAACTGTACAAAGAGCATCTCCAGTGCTTACTCTTGACAACATAGATTTCTCATTGTACACTTTAAAATAATAGGTTTTTTTAAATAAAACAGTTAAAGGCTCACGTTTTATTCATAGGTGCAAGAAAGGACAGCATACTTTCTTACTTGCAATAGATAGCGTTAACATATTTGCAGTATAATTTAAAATAAGTTTATTTTCCTATTACTAACCCATGTGAGTAGAGAGACGTCCATATGCCCTGCTAGCATAATTTATCTTACAGTCAATATAAAAGCAGCTCTTCAAGAACTCTTAAAGTGACAAGGAAGTTAAAGGAAACATGCTGTTTTCTTCTCATTAGAGAAAATAAATGCCTGCTCTAAAAAAAAATGGCCACACTTAATGGAGATGTTTAAATCAAGTTCAAAAATATTATGAAAAAATATTGATCATTCCTTGAGTGATTGTTAAAGACACCAAACCACTCCCCCTTACCTGAAAAAAGCAATAACCATGTCATACAGTTATGTAAAAGATTCAGAACAAGTTTAGCTTTATGCAAATGTTGAAAAAAACCACCTGATACAAGCCTTAGAAAAACAGAAAGTTTATCCCTACATTATATGAAAATATGATTTTGGTTTGTCACCTGTATATAGAAGTGCATCTTCCTGTACTGATTTTTTTTTTTTTAATCCATGACTCATATGAACAATAACTTCTTCCCAAAGCCATAGAAAAGCTGTCTAAAGGGAAAGATCTAGACCCCCATTAATTTTGCCTCTGGGTATAATAGGCTTTCAACCAAAGAATCATTAAAAGCATCCCCAAGTCACTGTTATTTTTCTTTGAAGGGTCCTTTTTACAGTAGTCCCTAGCTTCAGCAGATTAGTTGATACTGTCCATTAATCTCTAATCCTTTTAGAAAAAGTTACATAATTTAAAAAGTATACACATGTGTGTGTTACATCTGTGTGTATACACATACACACACACACACACACACATCCCTAAATGCTAATTACTTATGAATTTAGACTGCCATATACTTTGTTCCAGTTTAAATAGCTTTAGCCAATTTCAATGGAAAACAAATTCAGCTAAAAAGCATCTCTGATCCACTAAACTTTTGATACGGATGTATTTGTGACAAGCAAATCATTGAAAAAATTTAAAAATCCACAAGTACAACAGACATTTAATTTTAGAAAGCATTATTGTTTAGCAAAACACTTGCAGGACCCATACCTACATTATGTTATGGCAGAAAGTCAAACTTTGGTCTTGGCTTTTTGTAATATCAGACTAAATTTACTCCATTATGTAATGAAAATGTTTTATTTCTGCTTTCCCTCCCCTAAATCATCTAATCACTACCATTAGAAAAAGGAATGTTATGTTCCAATTTGGCATTAATGATATCTCTTCCCGGCTGTTGCACAAACTGGAAATCATAAGAGCTATAAGTATTTCAGGCTCATAAAATTGTCCGTCTTGAGTCGAATTCTTTAGATTAGATGGTTCTAAAAACCTGTTTGGGGAATTTCTTTAAATTGATTTAATAAACTAGCCTCAAAAGATATGAATTGGTATCATGTCCATGATGTTGTTAGGTTAATGGGAAGTTCAAATTAACTTTCAGATATCTAACACATTCTGCATTTTATTTATTAAACTTCCATTTCATCTTGCAACTATCATTTAAAACAAGCTACTATATTCTAGTTTTATTTTCAGTTAGCATCAAGCCTAATCTGAAAATCTTATCATGTAAATACCATGTTATCCATTTTCATATTTCTTCATTAGAGCTATCTGATAATTTAACCAAATAGAATAATATTCTCCATTATGAAATGAAGCATAAAAGTACTCTGCAACTACTGAGATTGAATGGTATTTTATGGAATTAGTATTTTAGGATTCCTGTGTATAGTAGCAGTCTTCATTTCTGATAAAAATACCTTAAAATCTAATTGCCATGTTTGCTCTAAAACATGATGAGGATTTACTAAGATATTCTTTTTAAAGGAGGAAATGTGAAGATTATATGAAATTGTCACATTAGAACATTTTGTGGGAATACTTTCCTAAAATGTATCATTTAAAGTCTCCTCTCAATCCACTCACTATATATTGGAATTAGTTCTGACTTCTAGAATATAAAGGCTTAATTTTTCAGAAGTATGTGGAAAAACTACTCATATGCATCTCTCCTACAGGTAATTGCTATAATTAACATTTGTAAAGATACACGAAAATAAATTTCACAAATCAAGCACAAACTTTTACCTTCCCTAAGACAGTGGAGAAATAAACAAAATCTTAATTTGCTTGCACGGGCAGTAATTGGGCTTCTGTTTTGTACATCTTTTGATGTATAAACTTGTTAATTCAGTTGTACACATATAAGGCAATTAAGCTACTGTCCTTTTGTCCTTGTACCTAAAAGGTGGCACCTCTAAAATCAGTTAGCTTTCAACAGAGATACTACATTAAAACAACAACAACAACAACAACAACAAGGCATTTAAATGCCGAAAGCTCTAGACAGAAGATCTTATTTTTGTGACTGTAGCTAATTCTACTTAGATAGGAAAGATAAGTGCCTCAAATGGAAAATGGTTTAGAAAATATACATTACATTGATAGTAAATGAAACCAGCTCCTTTCTAAGTCAGTGTATAAACTTATACACTAAAGATATGTGGTTTAAAAAAAATACTTTCTGGGGTCCAGAAATTAGTGTGGAAGACCAGACAGAGTTAGAAAGAAGATTGCCTTTTTTTACCCCAAGTGTGCAAATAGAACAAAACATGACAGTTGGCATTTCCCCTGATAAATCAAAGGAAAGGAGTCATCTGGACACTAACATCTGCTGGCTTCTCTGCGTTCATGCAGGACCCACTTGGAATGCTTTCCCCATTACATTCAGCTAGGCACTTCTCTCTACCTCCTCCCATCTGACAATAATCACTTAGCTGTCTCTGATGAATAAAAGGAAAGGAAAGCTTATATCATTGATGAGGGAATTAGAAATTGCTGAAGCTGCTGTCAAGGCTCTGTCCAACAAGTACCTTTTACTTGACCTATTGTGCAGGCAGCAGGGAACACAGTTGTTTTGCTGTCCTTCTCTTTCTCATAATAGGACATGACAACAAAAATAATTTTCCCCTTAAGGTTTTTAAAATTCCAGCCTATCTTCCTACCATTACTTTCTAAACTTTGTTCCAGTACGAGAAGATTCTTGGCCAGCTGAGCGCCCGTGTGCCTTCCAAATGGGGTACTGAAATTGCATGAACACCAGCCATGTTTACATTCACTAAATATTCTCATTAAAAAAAAATAAGGCAAGGCATGAGTACGATATCTAGGCAATCAAATGCACAGCATAGTGAATGGTAGAATGAACTGGCAATTCATACACAAAATTAGCTTTAACACCAACCTGAAATGGTTGATTTCACCAAAGGGTTAATATTTAATAAAGTGAAAACTAACATGTACACAAAACTAACTAGAAGATTAGCTTTCTCAAAAGAGAAATCCAAACCTCCTGATAACACTGGTGTTACTTACAAATGTCTTGAAACTTTACTTCTTTTTTGCCCCCCCCCCCAACATAAAGGCCATACCAGAGAACCTCAGGAAGGTAAGACTCTGTTTAAAAAAAATTTTGTTTCTTCATATGAGAAACCCCTCAAGGTTCAGATATTACTGCTGATGGGCAATACGAAATAGCCCCACAGGACGGATGGGAACAGGAAAAGTCAGATGGTTAGCACTTGGTTAGCACATGGTTAAAAGCAACAGCAATTAAGCAGTTGAAAGTGGGTTAAAGCAGTGGTTTATTTTTGTTTCATTTGAAGGAATCAAATAAGAGACACAGCCTCTAGTAAAGAGGAGATCAAGTCAAACTTGAAGCTTCCCTTCTCTGACAGCCCGGGCTGGATGGCTTGTCTCCTCCCTTTATTCAGTTTAATTGCTTTCTGTACTCTAATTTTTGCAGAGATTGTATTCTATCTTGTTTTCCTCCCCCCCCCCCACCCCCAGGGCAAAAGAAATCTTTCTCCTTTCTTCAACCCCCTCTTTCTTCTGAGAAAGGACAATCGTTTCCAGGAAGAGAAAGAAACCCTGTGCGTTCTTAGGATGGGAGGAGGTTGAAGATGAGAGAGAGAGAGAGAGAGAGAGAGAGAGAGAGAGGGGTTGAGCAAGGGGCGGGGGAGGTGAGAGATGGAGATTGGGGGTGGGGGACGGAGAAGAAAGAATGAGAAGGAAAGAGGCAGCAAGAAGATGGGGGATGCCCAACATCAACTCCAGGCTCTGAATCACGGGCGCTGGGCAAAGTGCTTTTCCAGGAGATGTACATGTGGCTCATTTTATTTCTCACAATAGGCCACCCGGGGCTCCCTCCCCAGGTCGCAGCCTCCCACGACCAAAACCCAAGTGTACCGAGAGCAAAATCTTGCGGGCGAATTCAAGCCAACGGGCACCTCCGAGGTGGCCACGCTTCCAGTCTCGCTGTCTTACCTGGAGGGAGGACCAGAAGGTGGTGCCGGTCTCCGTCCCCACCGCTCTCCCCGCGTGGACCTGTGCAAGACACACGCGTCCTCTCGCTGCCTCTGCTCTTGGAGGGGCAGCCTGCAACACAAAAGGGGTGTGTGGGTGTGGGTGTGTGGGAGGTTTTTCAGGGCCACCAGCTGGTCCCAGCTGGCCACCCCACCCTACACACACCCCTTCGGGGCGCTGAGCCCCACTCTCAGTGGAGCACCACCCTGGGGGCTCGCCCCGGGTGCAGCCTCAAGTTGCCGCCGCTAAGTGCTGGGCTGCCGCCGCCGCAGGAAGAGGAGGTAGAAAGACACGGAGGGCAGTACTTGGTCTAGAGCATCCCCACACTGCAGCTTCTCCAGGAATCCCTCCAGTGAGGAGGCGGCCGCCCATCACCTCCCAGCCCCGACCGCCTGATTGGTTCCACCTCGGTACGCTGCTGCAAGGAGCCAATCCGGGCCCACTAATAATAGGTGGATCCGCTCAGCCAACATTGCCCATCCCAGTTCTGTTAGTGTCTCTCCATCCCCACAGCGGACAGGAACCAGGAGAGGGAGGTTCGGGAGCGCTGGGGGAGGGGGTGAACTAAGAGAGGGATAGATCCCAAGGAGATGCAATCAAGGGCACCCGATAAGCCCCTTGGGGAGGCGCAGGGATGCCCTGCAACCTGTTCAGCCAGCCCTATGCACAAGAGAAGGAGACGGCATAATACAAAGCTTTTTCCCTTTCTTTCTTTTTTTTAACTTTCAATCAAAACCTGCCCTGATACTGAGCATGCCCAGATTGCAACAGCACGCTAGGAGTTCCGAAGCGTGTGGGTTCGCAGACTGTGGTTTTTTTTTTTTTTTTTTCTTTTGTTTTTTGTTTTTTTGTTTTTTAAGGTGGGAGCGGGGAAGGAGAGGCAGAAGTTTGTCTTTGGCCATTTGACCCAGCAGAGTTGTGAAAGCAGAGCAGGGCGGGGATAGGAAAGGATCTGCACGAGTGTCCTCAAACTGAGCCACAGGGAGGCGGTCCTCTGGGCTCTCGGAGGCTAATGAGAGTATCCTGCAGGGGTTTTCTGGGGTGGAAGTGGTGGGTAGAATGACCGGAGTCTTGCTAGATGCCTGGAGACTTTTCCTGAAGGGTGCGGCGCCCCGCGCTGCTGGGGAAGCTCCGTCCCATAGGTGGGGCCGGGAGCGCGACTCCACCCGGCAGCTGCCAGGCAGTGGAGAGCGCACCGGGAGTTTCCACTGCAGCCACCTCGAAGTTTGTAGACTGGGCTCAAGTGCGACCCCGCTGCGGATGCAGTTTCTGTCCGTCCCCTCCCCCATCTCTCGCTCCACCCTTCGCCAGCCCAGTGACGACGAAGGCACCGGTTCCCTCCCTCCTTCCTCTTGTTCCCCTGAACGGTTCTGCTCGGAAGTAAGAAGCTTTTCCCTTGTGAGAGCAGTGCTGACCTGATTGCCTCTAAGCTCTAAGGCAATTTATAGCTTGGTAATACCGAGAGATACCGAACGGGGGACGTTCCGCCGGTGGGGGAAGGGACAAGGGAGGGGGAGCTAGGTGAGGGGCGGAGCGGACCCTAGCTTCAGGTAGGAGCCAGTCCATTCTCTGCTCTACAGGTGAAAGGCTTGCAAAATGCAAAGAAGTGTTTCCCTTTCTCACTCACTGACCTTGCTTTATGGCCTTTGAACCTCTGATTCGTTTTGTTTAGAAATCCTAACAGTTTGTGTAAACTTGATCAATAGCTACAAATGAGAACTCTCCTAACTAGGTATTTGGCTGACGAGATTATCATGGCATCTCAGGTAAGGAAATAAAGAGCTATCTGAATTCCCCAAACCCATCCACTTTGAACTGGAGTTTCATTAACATGGGTTTGCAAAGGTAACTGTAGCAAGAATTCAATTAACAGTAACACATTTCTTGAGGTTTTAATTAAATCTCTCCTATTTATGTGATGTTTAAGATTAAGATCCTTATTCTAAGTGTAGGGGAAGAGAAGACAACCCTGTTACGATTGCTTTTAATGACAGATACTTGTGTATTTGGCAAAGTTGCAACATTATGGAAATATTTGTCTTCCATTTTGCTAAACTATGTCTCAAGTCATATTTTAGAATAGTTTCATAGTTGGAGGATATATGTTAATTTAAAATCAATTTTAAGAGTTTGATGAAAGTGAAAATGGAGAGAAGAGGGGAGGAGGAGAAAGAAAAAAAAAATCAATTATCTCTTTAATATTGATTCCCAATGAATGTCTTTGTATGAGAGGATCCTAATATCCAAAGAAAACTTTATTCTAAAAATACTCCCAGCACAATTTCTAGACCTCAATTATTTAAAACTATATGATTTTAATAGCTGCATGGAGAAACAAACTAATGTGAGAAGAAATTAGTAAATAGACTATGAGTCCAGATTAGATATTCCTGTTCCAGGCTTTGGCCCTATCAACATTTTAGCCAATTTCTCATCCTGTCTTCCTCTTTACCTCACATGCTACCCAACAAACTTTCTCTCTCAGTGGTAAATGGCGTTAGATGTTTGTAACCCAAGTTCCTTGAAGGGGACTGTTGGCTAACAAGAAATGGATTTTATTCATATTTCAAATTTACAATTAATAGCATTTCTATTTGTGAATATAAAGAAGATTCTATTTACATACTGTATGTAAGTAAATCTAGTTTTTGCAAGACTAAGATTTGTATTCTGTCTCCATATGTTCTCCTAAAAGTCTGGGAATAGGCTGGAGACCTCCACCAGGTGCTACTGGGTTTACCTATCAGTGGATATCACCTCTTTACCCTTTATAACAAACCTACCTCCATTAAAAGTAAGATCAGGTCATTTGTCTTTCTTCTCTCTTTATTTCATTTCTCAGGTACTTTTTAATCTAGAGTATCTACGCTACTGAAATTTAATTTATCCCCTCTGTGTATAGTATTTTTTTTATGTTTTTATTTATTTTTGAGACAGAGCATGAGCAGGGGAGGCGCAGAGAGAGAGGGAGACACAGAATGTAAAGCTCAGGCTTTAGGCTCTGAGCTGTCAGCACAGAGCCTGACACAGGGCTCGAACTCACAGACTGCAAGATCATGACCTGAGCTGAACTCGGACCCTTAAGCCACTAAGCCACCCAGGCGCCCCGCCTCTATGTATGGTATTAAAAAATAATCGCTATTCTCAGAAGTGTTTCAATCCATTTTGCTTAATGTTTTGCTTCTCCATTCTTTGTTTTAAAAAAATACATTGCTCATTTTTTCCCTCACATTTTTTGTTCTGATTAAGATCTCATTGTCATCATTTTCTTTATCCTTTTTCAATGGATTCATTTATTTACTACTTTAATGTTCCCTTTGCCATCTATTTGAGGCTACTGGATCAGAATAGAAACTAAATTGGATCAGGGCACTGAGGAGAAAAGTGTGTCTTATGGCAAGAGTGGGAATTAGAGACTTTAGAAACTAGAAATTCATTAAGTGGAAACCTAGCCAAGGCTTTCTGTAGACCACAGAAATGATACATAAGAGAGGTACCAAGAAAATTCTCCAGGTTGGTGGAAAGGCTTACGTATACTAGTTGGTCCGTGGTACTACCGGTTCCATCAAATGTTCACATATCATCAAACATTATACCTTTAATAACCACATTAGTTGTCTGGTACAATCTATTCAGAAGTATCATTTTGATTGTGAGAAAATGGAAAAATAAATTTCTAAATTTTGCCTATTGTTTTACAGATTTCTACCTAATTTTTTTATTATGTTATACCTATACATTTTCTGCCATTGCCTTTCAAGATACAGATCTTTTGTTTTCCCTTCTTCCTAAAATAGAGAATTGATTAAATATGTTTTCTGTGGCAAGAATTTGGATGGAGTTCCAGCTTTACCACTAATTGTATGATCTTGAAAATGTACAAAACCCCTCCCAGCCTCCCTTTTCTCATCTATAATTGATACAGAACGATATAACATATATCCTTAAATTTTTGGGGGAATAAATTAAAGTGCACATAAAATGCTAGTTCCAAGCACATATCAAGGACTTAATGATATTAGCCATTATTATTGTCATTATTATCACTGCTGCTACTGTTCCTTTTTTTTTTTTTAGATTACTAATTTCTAGATTGGATTTCCTCCCATCATACAGTTCATTTAAGCCAATAGTGAGGAGTACACTCTTCATCTGTGAACAATTAAGTTAGAGGAAAATTAATCCATGTTATAAGAACCTGTTTATAGTCTAACATATGCCAGATAATTATTGATGTTTTATGTACAATCTTTTAGGAAGTGAATAATTTTTAGAGAATGTGTACCTAAGTACTGTTTTTTCATTAAAAATTAATTTATCTTACTTTTTAAAATTAAGAAGAATTAATTCTAGTGCTAAAAAACTCGTTGTGTTATTGTTTTCTAGCAACCAAGTGAAGCCATCCACTTCTTTTTATTTTTTAATATTTATTTTGGGGAGACAGAGAGAGACCATGCAAGCAGGGGGGGGGGCAGAGAGAGAGAGAGAGAGAGACAAACAGGATCTGAAGCAGGCTTTGTGCTGTCAATACAGAGCCAGATGCGGGTCTCAAACCCTCGAACAGTGAGATCATGACCTGAGCCAAAGTTGGACACTTAACCGACTGAGCCACCCTGGCGCCCCCATACGCTTGTTTTAGTGGCACTTAAAGATCGAGAGGCTCTCCATCCTGGTTTCCCTTCCGCTCCTTTTTCTCAGGATTATTTGGCCTGGCAGCACTGCTAATAGTTTGATAGCCGACTGGTAAGGAAAACACCTCAGGGCTCTCTGTACCCGAATTAGATAAAGAGAAATTAGCCACATGCATTTTTAAACTGGACACCCGCAATGTTACATAAAGAGGATCTACAATCGAGCAAGGGAAAATGATGAATACAGATGGGAACCAAGTCTCTGGGGCAGAGAGTAAGAGCCCCATAATTGAACTATAATACTTCACAATTTCCAAAGAAAAGAAAATAAAGAGCTAGCAGTATTCAATGTGGCTTTACAAAAGCCTTTTCTTAAAGTTATGGCGAAGAAAATATTGGAAATGAAAAGGAAGACAGTGACTCAAAAAGTAATATACTGTGTCAGGCTATTGAGGTTAGCAAGGAAAATATTATTTACGTGAATCTATCTCAAGGGCAAAATAAAAGCAGTTTGAGCTGATGTTAGCTAAAGGTCTTAGAAAGAAAACAAATGATATATTTTTCAAATAGTCTATTATATAAGGAATATAGTGTGGTGAAAACAAGTTGCTAAAAGAGCAACATTAATTTTTTTATTAATTCCCTTTGAAATCAGAGGGAGGATTTCTATTTAACTGAACATATAGCAAATCATAGCTCAACTGGTTCACTCAACTTACGTGGAAAGAAGTTTGTCCAAAGAGATTAAATCACCTACCCACAACTATAGAGATAGTTATTTGTGATCGGATTCGTATAGAGGAATAAGAAAGAAAAAGTCTCTTGTCATTTGTACCATTACTCTAGCATAAAATGTTTAACAAGGGAATAAGCAAGAACACTGATATCTCAACAAATTTAACCCTGCTTAAACAATTCCTTAGATCTTAATTTCATATCAAGAATACCATTAAGAGATATCTTTACTTATAAGCAATCAATGAAAAGTTTGTTTGCAATGCAGTTGTTTAGAATTCAGTATATATCTGTAGATATATAGATATCTATATCTATAGAGATATAGATATCTAGATATATCTATATATCTATAGATATCTATATCTCTATAGAGATATAGATATAGATAAAATATATATTTTAAATGTAAACACTGTCCAAATATTCCTCTGGGGAATTCACAAGATTCTATATAATCTATTTTATGCTCAAAGTTTAGTAAGAATCATGCCATATTAAGTGTTCCTCATCACCACTTTTAATACTGTTTCTAAAGGAAATCAGCCCTATCTCAGAATATTAGAAAGATACTTTCAAAATCAGCCTATTTTATAATGCCAATACTTTTATGTTTCTGTAGTATTTTTACCCATATCATCTTACCTAATCTCATAGCCCTCAGAGATCATTCCATTGTTTCCTCTTAACAGACAACAAAATTGAGGGCCAGATTGTTAAAAGGCCTGCTAACCATTACAGGGCAATTAAGGGTAATAGAGAGTGTAACCTGTTTTTGTAGTTGCTGTGTCTATTTCTTCACCTGTTCTCCCTCTGAATTATCTGCGTTGGTAATGTCAGAGCATGCACTGATGTCAGGCAAATCTAGAATGGATTATACCCTAGAACTAGGTTCAGGGTATGCCAGTAAGAATGAACTGAATTTGGAGCAACCAGGCAAAGGTAACCATTTTAATTCAATGATCAGAAAAGTTTTTTTCCATGAGATGAAAGACCTATGGTGGAATAGATTGGAATAAGAATTTGACATCTGTGGTATTGAGGAGATGGAGAGCAGATTCTGTGCGTGTCTAACAGATCAGAGGACTTTGGAATTGATTTGGAAGTCAATGAGAAATTCAGAAACCAGGTACCAATACGCCAGTAAATAATGGTAATTCAAGCAAGCTTCAATTGACCTACAGTTTGGGAAATTAACTTTCTGTGCTGCCTTTTCCTAAGGCTATATTAGTTATTTGTTTGTAAGAGAGTGTAGTAAAAACTCAAGTATATACAAGTGACATTTCCATGATTTGATTTCTTAAATGATGTGTCTACAAGATGTAACATTCTTAGGCCTTTTATCAAAATAAGGCTGAACATTTTGACAGGTCTAATATAAACATTCATGCTGAAGGAATTAAAAACGTCATACCATCTATTCAATGATTATTGCTTATAATTGTTTTATTCTTTTCAAAATGTCTTGATTTTCCTGCTTAAGTATGGGTTTCTCAACAATTCATGTGTTTATACCTTCAGTTAAACTGATGAGTTTTCAAAACATTGGAAAAATGAGCTGGATTTTTTGCTCAATCTCAATTAAAATAGATGTATTTAATCTCAAACTTAACATGCAAAATTTTGTTTTTTGTACTGTACTTTAAAGTTTTGTAGAATTGTATCTGTTTGCAACCCACATAGTGAATAGTGCTAAAATAAAAAAAAAATGACAAATCAATCCATATTGTTAATATCCCCAGAAGCTGACGTTTAATTTTTAAATATGTTTATAGTTTAATTATACTGTTTTTTCCTTAAATAATTACCTAAAACAAATATTTCCTTACATACTACCTCAAGCCTCAATTTTGAGATTTTCCAGGGAACCCATCATAATGTACAAATTTATTTCATATCCTTTCACTAAAAGTATCTTTCTTTTGAATGCCTTACAATATTTTGTTGTTGTTTGTTTGCTCTTTGCAACGTTGTTAGAGGTTTAAGTTGTTTATCCTTTATAATTACAAGCTTAAGGTTTAACAGGGATTTAACCATTGAAGCTTATGGAATGTTGTTTCCTGTTTACTTATTTCTGTAGGTTCAGTACCAATGGTCTGGTTATGGGTCTATGAGTGTTATGGGGGGCAAAAACTAGACATGCAAGGACAAACTAAAAACAAGATATTTCTGTTATGCATCTGTCAGATTTTGTCTGATACCATATCTGAGCATATGAATCTTCAGTGAATAATACAGCTTTATGTCTGTCTTTCCTATGTCACACAATACCTCTGTACCAACTCTATTTTGGTATCATACATGCAAGTTTCGGGAAAACAGAGTTTGCACCTTGACACAGTGACACAGGACTGTGTCCAAGTTATATATAAAATACAGAAATTAATGTCATTATTTGCAATTTGTATGTTTCTATATGCCAACAGTCTTAGAATAAAAACTATTATCTAGTTTTCTAGATAAATGGTCAATATAAAAAATTTCTACATAAGAAACAATTAATTCAAAAAACACAATTAGGGGCACCTGGGTGCAGTTGGTTAAAGCATCCGACTCTTGATATTGGCTCAGGTAATGACCTCATGATTTGGGGATCAAACTCTACATTGGGCTCTGAGTTGGCCTTGAGGACCCTGCTCAGGATTCTCTCTCTCCCTCTCTCTCTGTTGTCCCCTACTTGTTCTCACTCTCAAAATAAATAAACATTTAAAAATTTTTTAAAAAATAATTAGAAATTGTATTGAATATGATATCATTTATGATATCATCCAGGGATATTAAACACCTAAAAATAAATCTGATAAAATATGTGTATAATCTCTACATTGATTCTATATTGCTAAGAAAAATTTAATGAAATCTAAATAAATGGAAAAAAGTGTACCATACTCTTGTATTGGAGGAGTAAATATTAAGATTTCGATTTGTCCCATATTGATTTATAGATCCAATTCAATACTAATTCTAATGTAAATTGGCAAGCTAATTAAAAATTTATATGCAAGTCTAGTTTCTGTGAAATTCTGCAAGTTCAACAGAGTTGGAAGGCTTATACTACTCAGTATGAAACTTATAAAGCTTCATATTTATAATATTCATAATGTCATTTTTAGTACATTTTTTTAGTTAGAATAGTCTAACAGAACTGAAAGTAGAGTCCAGAAACACTCATATGTATATAGAGAGAATCACCTAATTTGTAACAAAGACACATCATTAATTCAGGGAGGGAAGGATTTATTTTCAACAAATGATGTGAAATCAATTAGATACTTATCTAATTGGATAACTGGAAATAGATGATAGACCTAAATGTGAAAGGAAAAACAGCAAAACTTCTGGAGCGAAGCATAGGAGAATATCTTCATCACCTTGAGGTAGGCAAAAAATTCTCAAATGGAGTATAGAAAATGCTAATCAGTAATGGGAAGACTGACAAAGTGGACTTCATTAAATTAAGAACTTCTGATCATCAAAAAACATTATTAAAAGAGGGAAAAGTCAGATCACAAATTAAGAGAAGTCATTTATAATTCATACATCTGTCAAAGGACTTAAATACAGAACAATAAAGAGTTTCTAGCTTCTTAGAACAAACTAATAACTGTTAAAGGAAAATACTGACAAATTAAAATTCGTCAATATTAAAAATCCCTTTCAAGGAAACAATACATTTAATAGACAAGCCACATACTACGAAAACATATTCACAAATATATATCTGATTTGTGTCTAGTATATATTAACAATTCCTACAAATGAACAATAAAAAGACAGCTAACAATTTGAAAATGGGGACAGAGTTCAACAGATACTTCACATAAGAAAAATGGCTATTAAGTACATGAGAAAGTACTCAAATCATTAGTGATAAGAAAATTGCAAATTAAAACCACATGAAATACCCTTATGAAACCTCCTACCAAAGAAAAGTGCAAGAGCCGATTACTGGTTAATTACACCAAACTTTTCAGAAGAATTAACTCAACTCTTTCTTTACCTCTTTCAAAAGTTAGAAGAATATACTTTCTTCATATATTCTATGAGGCTAGTCTCATAAAAAGCCAAAGACATCACAAGAAAACTACCAACCAGTATCTTTTTTGAGCAAAAATTCAATAATCCTGGAAAATATACTAGCAAACAATCTGGTAGCCTACTTAAAAGGATCGTACACTATGACCAAGTGGGATTCATTCCAGAAATGCAAGAGTAGTTGAACATACAAAAATTAATATAACATACGCCATTAATTTAAAAAAAGGCAAAAACAGCAAAAACAAAAACAAAAAAAAAACAATGATCATTTCAATTGACACAGAAAAACCACTTCACAAAATCCAACACCATTTCATGATACTAACATTCAACAAATTAGGAATTAAAGGGAATTTGCTCAACAAGATAAAGTTTATTTATAAATAACTCACATCTAACATAATTATCGAAGGTGAAATACTGAAATTTTTTCCTTACAATCAGGAAAAAGGCAAGTATTCCACTTTTGCACTTCTATTCAACATTATTAGAATTTATAGCCTAATCATTTAGGCAAGAAAAATAAATAAAAGGCATCTAAATTAGAAGAAGCAAAACTACCTTTATTTTCAGATGACAGTATCTTATATACGTAAAATCTTAAAGAATCCATAATGCAACTATTAGAGGAATAAACAAATTGGAGAAAAGTTTCAGGATAAAACATCAATGCACAAATACTATTTGGATTTCTATACATTATTGATAAGTAATCCAAAAAAGAAGATTTAGAAAACAATTCCATTTATAATAGCATCAAAAATAATAAAATACTTAGGATTAAGTTTAACAAAGAAAGTATAAAACTTGTACACCAAAACCCACAAAATATTGATGAAAGAAATTTTAAAAGACTTAAATAAATGGAAAGACATGTCATGTGCAGGGACTGGAAGGCTTAATTTTGTTAAAATGGAAGTACTCCCCCAAAACAATCTTACAGAGTTAATGAAATCTCTAGCAAAGTCCAATGACCGTTTCACAGAAATGAAAATCTGATCCTAAAATTAATATGGGATTTCAAGATCCTCTGAATGGCCCAAACAATATTGAAAAAGGAAAACAAAACTGGAGGACTCACATTTCTGGCTTACAAAACTAACACAAAGCTACAGTAATCAAAATAGTGTGGCACTAGCAGAAGGGTGAGCAAAAAACCAATGAAATAGACTTGAGGGTACAGAAATAAATCAAGCATCTATGACCAATTGATGTTTTTCTTCAAATTTTTATTTAAATTCTAGGTAATAACATGCAGTGCAGTATTTTTTTCAGGAGTAGAATTTAGTGATTCATCACTTACATATAACACCCAGTGCTCAACATGACAAGAGCCCTCCTTAATCCCCATCACCCATTTAGCCCATCTCTCACCCACTTCCCTCCATCATGCGTCAGTTTGTTCTCTATTGTAAAGAGTTTCTTATGGTTTGTTTACCTCTCTTTTTCCTCCTTCCCATATGTTCATCTGTTCTGTTTCCTAATTTCCACATATGAGTGAAATCATATCGTGTTAGTCTTTCTCTGACTTATTTTGCTTAGCATAATACACTCTAGCTCCATCCACATCACAGCAAATATGTAGCCAATTGATTTTTGACAAGAGTGCCAGGACCATTTACTGGAGCAAAGAACAGTGTTTTCAATAAATGGTATTGAGACAATTGCATAGCAGTGTACAAAAGGATAGATTTTTACCCTTGCCTCACACTGTATTTAAAAATTAACTCAAAATGGATCAAAGGTCTAAAGTTAAGAGCTAAAAATATTATAATAAAACAGGTAAACCATGACCTTGGATTTGACAATGATTTCATAGATACGACCCAAAGAGTATGAGCAACGGAAGATAATAGGCAAATGAAACTTTATCAGAATTAAGGCTTTTGTGCAAAGGACACTATCAAGAGAGCTAAAGACCACCCACAAATTTGTAGCAAGTATTTGCATATTACATCTGATTAGGGTACTTAGTATTCAAAATATATAAACATTTCCAACTCACCACCAAAAAGACAAACAACCCTGTTGAAATACAGGCAAGAGAATTCAATGAACATTTTTCCAAAGAAGTTATAAAAATTGCCAAAAACACTTGAAAAGTGCTCAATATCGTTAGTCATTTGGGAAATTAAAATACAAACCACAATGACACACCACTTCACACCCACTAGGATGGCTAGAATTAAAACACGGAAAATAAGTGTTGGTAAGGATATAGAGAAATTTTAACCTTCACACACTGCTGGTGGGAATGTCAAATGGTGCAGCTGCTATGGAAAACAGTTTGGCAGTTTCTCAATAAATAAAATAGAGTTATCATTGATGCAGCAATTCACCTTCTAGGTACACACTCAGAATAGTTGAACACAGATATTCAAACAAAAAAACTGTACACATTCATGGCACTATTCCCAATAGCCAAAGTGTGGATACAACCCAAGTATCTATCAACTGATACGTGCATCCACAAATAGGTCATACAAACAATGGAACACTGTTATCCATAACAAGTACTAAAGTACTGACACATGCATGCTACAGCATGGATAAACCTTGAAAACATTACGCTAAGTGAAACAAGACAGACACAAAGGCCATGTGTTATATGATTCCATTTATATGAAATAAGCAGAATAGTTAAACCCATAGAGACACAAAGCACATTAGTTGTTACCAGGGGCTGAGGAGACAGATGAACAGAGAGTTACTGCTTAAGGGTATAGGGTTTCTTTTTTGGTATGATGAAATTATTCTGAAACTAGAGTGTGGAGACAATTGAACGGTATAGTGAAGGCACTAAATGGCACTGAATTGTACACTTGAAAATGGTTAAGATGGTGAATTTTATGTTATATATTATATATATATTTTACCACAATAAAAAAAATCAAGAAGAAATAAAAGATGATCCCATGTGCCCAGAAGAAGCGAGTGGGACAAGAGAACGACATTACATGTTTTAAGTGTTAAGAATATCACTTTTGATGGCCCTGTGTACTATGGTTAAGAGAGATCAAGGGAATAGTTCTTAGACCCTTGGAATATGTATTTTAATTGGATGTTGATCAAATGATGAAGTTTTTCTTTAAGGGAGCCGCATGCAGTTTTACATCTATGTAAGAAATATACTGAAATATTTGTATACTGAATCTAATTACTCTGATGCCCTAGTTAAATCTGACTCATTTTCAGGACATCATAGTACAAATGACCCTACCTGATGAAAGAAGGGTGTATTCCCTCAGTCTCCACAATATTAGACAAATTAACTCTCAGGAAGAACTACAAGTTCTTCTTTTTTAACATTATAACCCTGTTCCTTTACCCTCCTCTTATAATCACTTAATCACCCTGAGTACCTTAAACTTTCTATGTGCTTTCAAAATTGCAGCATCCATCACATGTGCAAGCTCTGACTACAGCTAACTCTAATATCCAAGTCAGAGTTTAGAGCATTCGCTTCTGGGCGATTTAAAAGTTATTTTGGGGGTGCCTGGGTGGCTCAGTCAGTTAAGCATCTGCCTCTTGATCTCAGCTCAGGTCTTGATCTCTGGGTCATGAGTTCAAGCCCCGTACTGGGCTCTGCACTGGGTGTGAAGCCTACTTAAAATACAATCAAAGTGATTTTTAACTTAAACAATTGCAAATCCTTTGGCTTTACAAGCTTCAGCCTTACAGGATTGTAGAGATGGGGTATTTTGCATTTATTGAGATTCAGGAGAAGATGGAGCCACCAACACACATATGCCAATTTCCCCTTTCATTTTTAATGCATGCCAACAGTGCACTTTTCTATAGTTTTTCAAAATGCCTATTAATGCTTGTACTGAAGAGATTTCATTGCTCTCAGACATAGAACACTGCAGGAGTTCACTTCTTTTGTTTTCATTCCAATGGATTGGGGGAAGTTTTCTGATTAAAAATAATTATGAAAGCATTTTCTACTGTAAGATCTTGCATGCTCTTTAAAGAGTCCTTTTTGGTACATCAGAAAACCTCTTGTTAAAAGCATTAATAAGGGGCGCCTGCGTGGCTTAGTCAGTTAATCATCGACTCTTGATTTTGGCTCAGGTCATGATCTCATAGTTTCATGGGTTTAAGCCCCAGGTCGGGCTCTGTGCTGACAGTGTGGAGGCTGTTTGGGATTCTCCCTCTCTCTCTGCACCCCCCCCCCCCGCCATGCTTCCCCAGTCTCCTAAAAATAAATAAACTTAAAAAAATTGATAAGACTTTATTTCATTTCTTCACTGAACATTTCACATAAGTCCCTTTCCTTTGTGTTTCAGGGTTTACGTGATATAATTACAGAGAACAAACTGGTGATTTGCAAGAGGATAAGGGCATGGAGAGATGGGCAAAATAGGTGAAGTGGAATAAGAGTCACAAACTTTGATTATAAAGCAAATACATCACAGGGATGAAAAATACAGCATAGAGGATATAATCAATAGTGTTGTAATAACATTGTATGGTGACAGATGATAACTATTCTTATTGTGGTGCACTCTGTGTCACGTGCAGAACTGTCCAATCACTGTGTTGTACACTGGAAACTAATAACATTGGCAACTACACTCCAATAATAATTTTTAAACATTTCTATATTTCCAAAAGTTCTTTCAAATGAATAATTTTTGGCCTCCCATTTAGTGCAAAGCATTCTAAGAAAACAATTTGGCAAATGTCTGAGGATGAATGTATGAGGACTTTCATTACGTTCTTTTTAATAGTGAATCATTGAAAATGCTATGAAAATCTATCAAAAGAGAATTTGGCTAAGTGGTCTCTGGTATAGCTACTCACTTGATAAACTATTTAGGAAGAGCATAAGTAAGATTTTAACATTTTATGTTATGTATTATAAAATACTATATACTCGTTGCTTTAGAGTTGCTAGACCAGGGGGGTAGCACTTTTACATCCCAATATAAAGATGGAGTTCCATAGAGTTATGCAATTTGTCCGGTGTTGCACAAGTGGCAGTCTTAGATCAGAAAAGCAGCTAATCTGACTCTAGAAACTACTCTTTTGATCACTATGCTACTGATGTCTCTCTACATTTATTGACATGGCATATGTTCTTATTATTTAAATATAGCAATTATTCAGAATACAAACTGGGAAATGAAAAATATAGCTGTATCTTAATATATTTCCAGTCATTATATCTGACAAGGATTTATAGCAATCCCCATTATACTTTCCATCCATTTTTCTAATTTTCTATAGTATTTTTATTCAATTAGAAAATACAAGATTCATGCATAATGAATATTCTTTTTATTAAGTAAACGCTAGGCCCCAGGTGGAGCTTGAACTCACAACCCTGAGATCAAGAGTTGCATGCTCTACTGATGAGCTAGCCAGGACCCCAGGAGATTCTTAATACGTTAGTGTTACATGATTCCTTAATACATGACAGTTTGAGGGAAAACAAAGAAAAATGCATATACCTATATAAACATATTGAATGGTTATCAACTAAAATATTAGCAGTGCTTATATTTAAATGATAGATTACAGGAAAAATTTTCCTAAATTCCTTTTTGTCTTTATATGTAAGGTCTATCTTTTCTTAGTCACAATATGTCACACAGCAATAAAAGTGTAATAAAAGTTTAAAATAAAAAAAATGTGGTACAATTTGCTTTGCTTGCATTGAATACTCAGTGTTTATAGGCAGTGATGGCAGAATGGAAACATAACTGAGCCTTCCTATCCCTACAGCAATGTAAACTAAGTAGTACACAGATAATTTAAGGATGATACAGTCAGTGTTCCCAGAGTAAGCAATTTTCATTCCATTACCACAGCTGCATAAAGGACAACTCTCAACCACCTGCAGAAATTTCTTTCAAATATGTCCTAGGAGAATTTCAGCTTGCAGCTTAGTAGCCTTCTCTTAAGACACAAACCAGGTTCAGTTACTGAGGTTCTCCTGCTTTCACTAAGTCAAGGAGTCTAGATGTGTGTTTTCACAGAGCAAAGAGAAACAGCCACCTACTGAACATAAAAATCTTAAGAATTCATATTCCAGACAATCATATTGTGCATAAATGTATCAAATTAACCTACTGTATACCTTGAATTTGCACAGTGTTATATGTCCCATATACTTTAATAGAGAGAAATGTATATTATTAAAAAAAAAGAATTCATATTCCAGAGAAAATATGGTTTTATACTTAGGTTAAGTTAAACTCAAGATTTGCCTTTGCCAGTGATCTCAACAGAAGACCCTTTGACATAAAGTGTATAAATGCAATAGATGGTCTATTACTGTTTCAATTCCAAATCAAATATCATCTCTTCTGTTTGTATTTTATTGGGAAAGATCACAGAATTGGAGGACCACAATAACATGAAATGGAAACCTTAGATTAGCTAATTGAATATTAAAAAAAAATCTTGTTATATTTTCCCTACTCCACGTTCACTTTGTCACTGCTAACAGTAGAGAAATCTATTAGTAATACATTTTGAGTTATTACTCTGAGGACCAGAATCAATGACTGAGGACTGTTACTACAGAAAGTCAAAAATGTCATTGAGAGTGATTCTGATTTCACAATATTCTTGATCATCATAATGTTTATTAAAAGATCCATTAAAAGTCCATCATGCTAATTTAACTAGGAAAATCTAATAGATTGCCAGTGGATAGCTTCCACTAAATTAATGTAGGGGAATTATAACCAAAGCCTTGTCATTAAGAAATAAATAAAAACTGTAATGGTGTATTAATTACTAGCAGAAATCAATTATATCATTAATGAGTGAAATTAAATCTTTAAGACAAAATTTAGTAAAACTTCTCATTTTTAAAAATAACTCACTGATATTTTGGTTTCAGTATTAATGTGTCTCACTCATTGTAATTGAGAGTTGTGTACACCCATTTGGAGTGCCATGGGGCTAAACCATTCCTGTGTTCCTGCCTTCTAGGATTGCTCACAGATAGCACATTTCCTTATCTCTCTTGGGTGGCAGGCTCTCTTGTTAGGGTGACTGACCCAGTGAAAAGCTGCCTAGTTGGTAAATAAGTCTATTTCTGTGGATCCAGTAAGCAAAGCAATTTTGATTCTTCCATTATGTCCTTCTTCATAACCTTTATCAACAGTAAAGGACATATGTTGATTCTCCATCTGCTGGCCTTTTATCTTGCCTCTCATTTTGTACAGGATCCAAGCAACAAACAAGGACACTCTTTATTTGACTTCCTCAAGAACCTAGCCTAGAGGAATTTGTGCACTAGGTGTATCGAGTTGGCCATTTTATCTGTGTCTTTCCTATGGAGAATCTTTCATATTTAGGAAAAAGGTACTTAGTAAACAAGAAGCTCATTTTTAAAATGAATGTATGATTCAATAAATCAATAGCACAAAAGTCTCAAAAGTATGTTACTTTCTGTCCTTAATTTATAAGCATTAAGTGCCTGGTATTTTGCAAAATGCTGGCACAAAACAAGTGAGACTCATGTCAGTTGGGTGGCAGAATAGGAAGCCCTGGACTTTTCTTTCTCCAATGGACACGTTGATTCAACAGCAATACACAAATCAACTATGGTGTGAAATACAGAAATTAGTTGAGATGAGAGGCTTTTGCAGCCTGGTCAAGTATGAAGCCAGCCACAAAACAGATAGGAAAATTGGATGCATCCTCTTGCCTTAATCCCCATCCCTAACACATTGCCATATAATTAGGAGGAATCCTCCAGATCCCAGTTTATCCCTGAAGAGAGAATTAGACCGCACAGACAACATTCCAACTTTTTGGAGGGCTGCCCAAGATATGGCTTCTATCTTACGTGTCTCAGAGTGTCGACAAAATCAACAACTGCTAGAACCCTGGAACTATAGAGAACAAAGACAGTAATTTGACCTGAACACATCCACCCACCACAGATCCTTCTCAAGCTCAACACAAAACAAGCGCGTGGGGGAAACCAACCAACCAACCCACCGAGCAACTCCCAGCTTCTTTCTGGGGAGGATAAGGTTTGAACTATACATCCAAAGTTACAACTTTTTTTGGGTGCCATCTAAGGAATTAGTTTTAATTACCTGTCTTGAAGCACTGACAGGACCTGGCATACACTAGACCCTTATGGATACAGAGGACAAAGGTGGTGATTTGAACTAGTGTGTGAGCACTCACCACAGCTCCTTCTGGCTCAGCACTGAATAAGGAGGTGGAAGCCAAAGCAAAAATAGAAATAAAACTAGCCCCTAGTTTTTCCCTGGGGAGGGCAAACGTTGGATCACAAATTCAACATTCCAGCTTTTCTGAGTGCTACCTAGGGATTAACTTTTGTCTTGCCTGGATCACAGCACTAATGGGACACAGCATATGTTAGACCTCTGGGGTCATCAGAGAACAAGTCAACCAATTAAACTAGCTTATCGGCATTTACTACAGCTCTTCTTCCAGCTCAACGTGGAACAATCAGGTAAAAATAACAACAACCAACCAACCAACCAACCAAACAAGCCAGCTCCCAGCTTTTCTTTGGGTAGGGATAGAATTGGACTGCATGTCAAAAGTTTCAAGTTTCAACATTTCCAGAAGTTGCCCAAGGGATTGACTTCTCTGTTACATAAATCAGAAAATTGATAGAACATGGACTTTTCTAGATTTCAGCACATTATTTGAACTATGACACAAATACTCCCCCCATCCCTGCCCCTCTCCTCCCCCCCATAAACACTAGTACAACACAGAATGAGCAGGTTAAAGACTCCAGCTCCCAGCTTTTCCCTGGGGAAAGAAAGGGTTGGAGAGTACATGTGATGTGCTGATTTCTCCAGTTACTACCCCAGGGATTTGTTTGTTTCTTCTAAGGGCTAAGAACAAAAATGGTGGTTTGGACTAACACAAATACTTGAGAGGCCTACAGAAGCTTTGGCTGGCTTGATTGATAAACATCATCTCTTGTATGAGGCCACTCTGTAAAGACTGAGAGAGGTAGCACTTCTGCCTAATATACAGACAATAACACAAAGAGTCAAGAAAAATAAAAAATATATATATAGAAACATGATCCAAAAAAAAGGCACAAGATAAAACTCCAGAAAATATCCCTAATGAAATGGAGATATATCAATTACCTGAAAGAAGATTAAAATTAACCATTATCAAAATGCTCATGAGGCTCAATATGCTACAAATAATGCATGAAAGAATTTCAACAAAGAGAAAAATGTTTCAAAAGAACTAAGTATTAATTTTTGAGTTAAAAAATATATGTGAATTGAAAAACTTAATAGAAGAATTCAATGTCAGACAAGACTGAGCAGAAGAAAGAATTAGCAAATTTAAAGATATTTGACACTATTCAGAAGAGCAAAAAAGAAAAAAAAAATGAGGAAATTTCAAGCATTTATGGGATGTCAATAAGAAGACTAACATATGTCCTATGTGAGTCACAGAAGAAGAGTGACAACCAAAAGCTTATTCCAAGAAATAATGACCGAAAACTTTCCAAATGTGGAAAAGAAAATGGACAACTAGATCCAGGAAACCCAAAGGATCTCAGATAAGTTGAATCCAGAGAAATCTATATGGAGACAAATTATAATCAACTTGTCAAAAGTCAAAAACAATGAGAGAATTTGAAAGCAACAAGGAAACAAGACTTGTTATGAATATGGACTCCCTGTAAGATTGCACACAGATTTTAAAATAGAAACGTTTTGGGCCTGAACGGAGTGGGATGATTTATTCAAAGCATTAAAGGGAAAAAAAGATGCCAACCAAAAATACTATGCAGGCAAATTGGTCCATTAAAAATGAAGGAGAGATAAAGACTTCATCAGATAAACAAAAGCTGAGGGAGTTAGTGTCTACTTGATCTGTCTTACAAGAGTTGCTATAAAGAGTTCTTCAAGTTGAAATAAACAAAAAAGCTAAATAGTAACATGATAACTAACTATAAAACTCATACTATATTACTATAACAGAAGTAGGTAAATCACTTAATTCTAGTATAAAATTAGTAAAATTCTAGTATAAAATCACTTAATTCTAGTATCATTAAAATAATGATACCTAAAAAATATGTTAGTGGATACAAACTAAAAACATATAAGCTGCAACATCAATAACAAAGCATATGTGGGGAGAAATAAAGGTGTAGGATTTTTCTATGAGATTTCAATTGTTCTCAGCTTACACTAGACTGTTAAATGTTATGTGAGTTCCATGGGTACCACAAAATATCTATAGAAGTTACGCAAGAGAAAAAGAGAAAAGAAACAAAGCATATCAATACAGAAACAAATAAAAAAGAATGAAACACAAAGGAAGACAGCAAGAGAGGAATAGAATGACAAATGAACTACAGGACAAATAGAACAACTAACAAAACTGTGATTTTAAATCAATTTGTTTTCCTATCAATAATTACTCTGAATGTACGTGGATTAAACTGTCCAATCACAGGACACAGAGTGGCTGAATGGATTACAATATGCAACCATGTGCCGGCTACAAGAGTCTCACTTTAGGTGTATGGACACACATAAGCTGAAAATGAAAGGGTGGAAAACAACTTTTTATGAATATAAAAGGAAGCAGAGTTAGCTAGCTACATTTATATCACATACAATAGACTTTCAGTAAAAAAGTGTCTTAAGAGGGGTGCCTGGATGGCTCAGTCGGTTCAGCATTTGACTTTGGCTCAGGTCACGATCTCATGGATTGTGGGTTCGAGCCCCACGTTGGGCTCTGTGCTGACAGCTCAGAGCCTGGAGCCTGCTTTGGATTCTGTGTCCCCTCTCTCTCTGCCCCTCCCTGACTTGCGCTCCGTTTCTCTGTCTTCAAAATAAATAAACGTTAAAAAAATTTTAATTGTCATAAGAGACAAAGAAGTATATTAAATAATGTTAAGAGTCAATTCAACAGGAAGATGTAACAATTATACATATGTATGCACCCACTATCAGAACATCTAAATATATAAAGAAACATATAGACTTGAAAACATATTGACTGAATCGAAGGGAGAAACAGACAGCAATAGAGTAATAGTAGGAGAAATCAATTCCACAGTTTCAGTAATGGATCAAAGAACCAGATAATACTAGCCCTTTGTCCAACATGTCATTTGCAAATATCTTTTTCCATTCCGTCGGTTGCCTTTTAGTTTTGTTGATTGTTTCCTTTGCAGTGCAGAAGCTTTTTATCTTGATGAGGTCCCAATAGTTCATTTTTGCAATTATTAAATTCTTAGATTCATGTGAAACCACAAAGGAATCCAAGGGTCCAAAACAAATTTGAGAAAAAGAACGAAGGTGAAGGTATCTCACTTCTGATTTTAAATTATATTACAGAGCTACAGTAGTCAAACACTATGGCACTGACGGAAGAACAGATATATAGATCCATGGAACAAAATAGAGATCATAGAAATAAAAGCACACATATACGGTTAACTGATCTTCAAACAAGAGTGACAAAAATACAAAATGAAGAAAGGATGTTCTCTTCAATAAATGGTGTTGGGAAAACTGGACAGCCACATGCACAAGAATAAAATTGGACCCATGTCATATACCACATACAAAAATCAATCAAAATTAATTAAAGACTTAAATGTAAGACCTGAAACTGTAGAACTCTTAGAAGAAATCATAGAAAAAAATTATAATGATATTGGCAATAATTTTTTGATATGACACCAAAAGTATAAACAACAAATACAAAAATAAATAAGTGAGGCTAAACCAAACTAGAAGCCTTCTGCAAAGCAGAAAATAATCAACTAAATGAAAAGGCAATCTATGCAATGGGACAAATATTTGCAAATCAAGTATCTAGTAAGGGATTAACTTATAAAATATATAATGAATTCCTACAAATCAAGTGAAACACCCTCCCCCCATAATCCACTTATGTAAAAAGACTAAGGACTTGACTAGACATTTCTCCAAAGAAGATATACAAACAACCAACTTATATATGGAAAGATGTTCAACATCGCTATCCACGAACTGCAAATCAAAACCACAATGAAGTCTTACCTCACACCCGTTAGGATGCCTATTATCAGAGAGAGAGAGAGAGAGAGAGAGAGAGAGAGAGAGAGAGACAGACACCAAAAAGTATTGGTGAGGATGTGAAGAAATTGGAGTCCTTCTACACTGTTGTTGAGAATTCAAAATGGTACAGCTTCTATGGAAAACAGTACGAAAATTCCTAAAATAATTAAAAATGGAACCACCATATGATCCACCAATCCCACTTCTGAGTATTTAACTAAAATAATTGAAATCAAGATCTCAAAGATATATTAGTTAGTACTCTCAAGTTCACTGCAGCACTATTTATAGTAGTCAACATGTGGAAACAACCTAAATGTCCTTCAACAGATAAATGGATAAAGATAACGTGATATATACATTTAATGAATTATCATCCAACCTTAAAAAGAAGGAAATCCCGAAATATACAACAACATGGATGAATGTTGAGGACATTAGGCTAAGTGAAATAAGCCAGTCACAAAAAAGACAACACTATATGATTCCACTCATATCAGATATCTCAAATAGTCAAACTCATAGAAGCAGAGACAAGAATAGTTGCTTGTGGGTGAGGGGTGGAATAATTGGGGGAGGGGTGGTTTGCTAATCAAGGGGTATACAGTTCTTTAAGATGTGTAAATTCAAAAAATATTAAGTCCTAGAGAACTGCTAAACAACATTTTGCTTATAGTTAATTGTACAGTTTTGTACACGTAAACATCTATTAAGAGGGGAGATCTCTTATTCGTTTTCTTACCACAATCAGAAAGAGAGTCAATCCTTGTGCTTAAAAGATGTCAGTTGTGGAAGATTAAATTATGTGATTTGTAAGTAGGCATTCCATTCTCCCTAAAAATGTAGAGCTAGGTAACAAGTTTTGTGGCATTAGGGAGTTTTCACAAACATAGATGTCAGTGGGAAGCACTGTGGTTACAGTCGGGCTGATTCCTCTTTAACAGTCTGTCTCTCCCATTCTCTCTTACTGTTTGTTTTTCTTCAAAACTCCTTTTACTTTACTGACTCCAGACATTCTTCTCCCATCACGCCTTTCTTTAATATGCTTTAGTTCTAAGAAGTTGATATCTTCAAGTTTTCCTACGTATTCCATGACTTCCTTCCCTGACAACTGTCCCACAGCTGGAAGACTAACTCGTCTCAATTTAATTATTACTCCCTCATGAAAGACGATTAAAGCAATATACCAGGGGTGGATCCTTGACCCAACTGTATTGAATGATTTTTCTTTGATAATTTGAGATTCAAAATTCAGAAATCTAAGCAGTCTCTGATGTGGACTATACTAAATAGAAAGAAAAGAAAAGAAAAGAAAAGAAAAGAAAAGAAAAGAAAAGAAAAGAAAAGAAAAGAAAAGAAAAGAAAAGAAAAGAAAAGAAAAGAAAAAAGAAAAGAAAAGAAAAGAAAGAAAGAAACTAGCAATGAAAGAAAGACATTAGAAAACCCAGACTTCTAACCAGAAGCCAGTCTGCAAAAAAGGGAAGAATGGAGGAAAAAGTGACGAGTGGAAGAAAAAGAATCCTGGACACTACCAGCTGCCAGATTTGACCAGCACACCTTGGGGCTGCGGATGGCAGATTAATCCAGACTCCTCAGTCAGAAAGGAGAGGGTGAGGAGGCCAAGCGCTCTGGTGGCGATGGCCCTGAAGAGAGCTGTTCTCCAGTTTTTATTGAGAATCTTACCAGCACCTTTCAAGGAGTGCAGGGGAAAGGAATGTGTAGTTTCAAAAGCAGGAATAAAGCATACTCAGATTATCAGGGGAACAGTACAATCAGGTTAGTGACGTGCTGGCATACATTACAGGGGTAGTGTATACGTCATAGGAAGGGGGTTGTTTTACTACTTTAAATCGTTTACACAGTGGAAAACATGTTGATCCACAGGCAAGGACAGACTGTATTGAGCCTTGACATTGCATAGGAGACCCGGTGTTCCTGGTCTGCTTTGGGGCTTCTCAACCAGCCATTTCCCAGGTTGCAAACATTCCTCGTTTAAATCTTGGCAAGCCAGGCTCTGTGAGCTTCCACAATCAGCTTTCTCATTCCTGGAGTAGTCCTTGGAAAGACCTGGTTGAACTTTTAGGTCTTATGTTCTCTAAGATACTTATGTATCCTTGAGATATTTTCTTCTTAAGTGCAACACGTTTGTAGTGTGATTGTGTCATTTTCAGTCAAAAGAATCCAGACTTTGGGTCTTCTGCCTCTTCCCTAGATCTTCTTTTACTTTCCCCTGTCTGCCCTCTCTGACATCATTTTTTAAAAATGATTTGAGGTCTGACATAATCCTCTCTACTGACATTTATCTTCTCTTCCTCTCCCTCTTGCCTCTTAATTTCTATCCACGATTGAGGTCTCTCTTTCTACTTCTCTCTCTGCCTTCTCCTGTCGTGGTACTTCTGACCCTTAGCTGCCCGATGTTAACATAATTCTCCTCTATAGTTTCTGGGTCCATTCTCATTTCATGGTTTCTCTTTCTTAATCACTTTTTCATCTTCTTGAATCCAATTTGAGGCTTAGACATGAACGTAAGTCTTCATTTAGGTTCTTTTAAGCTCTGTAACGTCCCATCTATGTATCTACAGTGTTATATTACAAAAAGAAACTAAAGGAAAAATGCAATTGCTAAATATAGAAGCATACTACAAAAGGATACATAAATATTGTATAATTTTTTCTCAAGACAACTTTACCAAAATCCATTTCATTTTTTCTTTAAAATAAAATTAGACAATTCTTGAATGCTCTGAGGTCAATGTGTCATGTCTTTACTATAGCATACAGACCAAAATGATCAGTTTGCACTATGTGAGAATCTGATCAGTAAGGTTTAATCTTGTCCTCAATTAAAAACACCATTACCTAATTGTCATTCGGTGTTCCCCTCTCAGAAGCTGAAAATATGCATATGAGAGAAATTTCCATGAAGGTAATGTTTATAGTCATTTCTGGGTTAAAGAACAAGATTTATTCACTTTACGGGAATGTATTTCCTGACATTTGTCCTATTGCATTATGATCAAAGGGCTGTAGTGCTGAATGTGGGAACTTCTCTAGGAAGGCTGACTGTAAACTTCTAAGCAAAGGCAATTTCCATTATGCACCCTGACGGTCAGAAATCCTTTGCAAGTTACATATTGCTGAATATAACAGGTTTCTATGTACTGGGATTCCACAGGAAATTTTGGGTTGTTTTGTAAGTATAAAGATAATAGGTATGTTGTTGCCAATAACTTGAATCCAAAGAGATGAACCTGTTCAGATCATATTCGTGGATATTGTTCACATTTTATTTTAGAAACAGATGAGAATTTTGCTGGCAAATAGGAAACCAAAGTCAGTTTTCAGATCTATGACCTCTAACCTATGAGATAAGGAAATTGGCCTGAGTACTCATGGAAGTCTGTGAGCTTTATTTTCAACCTCTCATATGTCAACCAGTGAGATGAGTGTGTTTCTATTACTATCATTAACAAAGTAGAATATTATTGATTTTTTTATGCTAAATTCTGCTAGGGAGTAACTTTTGGATAGGACAAGAAATTACGTAGATTTCTTGCATTTATTGATTTGCATCCACATATAAAAATACAAACATTCAAAAATATTTGTAATAAGTTTTATGCACTAAAATTTTTATGACTTAATTATTTTATTCAGGTGTTTATTCAAATATCTTTTCCTCAGAGAGGCTTTCCAAATTCAGCTTTCCTAAAAGAGAGCCTACCCATTACTATTTATACCCATATCTTACCTTAATGTTGGTTATAGCACATGCCATTCCTTTATACACATACAGAGGTTATCTGTGTAGTTGTCCTTCCTCAGCTAGAACATTAGCTCTACAAAGATAGGGCTTTTGCCTCCTTTTGTTCTCTACTGTCTTGTTGAGCCAGGAAAGATTCTAACTTGGTGAATGAATGAATCATAGCATTCACTATCATGATTAAAAAAAAAGAAGAAAGAAAGAAAGAAAAAGAGATAAAAGGAAATTAAATGATTCACAATGGCAAGACTGTTGATTAACTTAGTATAAATTCTTAACTTATATCGTTAACACCTAGTATATTTTTATAACAAAACATTTTTGTTGTGAAGAGATTTTTTGTAACATTATGTAAATAAAGAAAGTCCTAGAATTGTGTATGTAACATAATTACAGTGTAAATAGGTATAACCTATTTACAGGAGGTACTGAGAAAAAAAGTTCCAAAATATTTATAGTATGTGTGCTTAGATGCAGACATCGTGGGTTTTATTTTTACATATTTTGCAATTATTATTTAGAGACTATGGTAAGAAGAAATGAGGCAAAAAGGAAGAAAAGGAGAAAAATATAGTAGTGATTGAGATTTGAGTATTAGAGATAAATAAGCTATCATGCTAAGGTACCATAAGTATGAAGACTTTAACAACAAAGAGTAGTACACGATGTTTTTGGAGTACTCACTAACTGTAAGTATTGTTTGAAGTTTGTTTTTGGTACAGTATACTTTACTGATGGTACATGACACAGTAGGGTTCCCCAAGTCCCTCCCTTCTTTAGGGGATCTGGGATGGAAACTGTGTAGAGGTCATGAGATTCTCAGTATGTTAGGGGATGAGTTGGGGTAAAGGTTCCCCAGCAGCTGAGAATCTTTCTCTTCCTTTCTCTTACTGGGACTGGTGGTCCAGGGGGCTATTACTCCTTAGAGGCTACAGGGACCATAATGTCCACCACTTGGTTGCTATAGCCAAATTCACTGTCATACCAGGAAATGAGCTTGACAAAGAGGTCACTGAGAGCTAGCCTAGCCCCAGTGTCGAAGGTAGAAGAATGAGTGTCACTGTTAAAGTTATAGGAGACAAACTGATTCTCCATGTAGCCCAGGATGCCCTTGAGGGGGCCTCTGATGCCTGCTTCACCACCTTCTACATGTCATCATATTTGGCAGCTTTCTCCAGGATGCACGTCAGATCTACAACTGATACACTGGGGTTGGGGGCTTGGAAGGTCATGACAATGAGCTTCCCATTCAACTCAGGAATGACCTTGCCTACAGCCTTGGCAGTGCAAGTAGAATCAGGGATTATGTTCTGAGCAGCACCTTTGCCATCATGCCACAGCTTTCCAGAGGTGCTGTCCAGTTTTCTGGGTGGGAGGGATGGTCTGGACTGTAGTCATGTATCCCTCCACAATGCCAAATTTGTCACTGATGACCTTAATCAGAGGGGCCAAGCAGTTGTGGTACAAGAGGCATTGTCAACAATCTTGAGGTAGTGGCCATACTTCTCATGATTCACTCCCATCACAAATATGGCACCAGCAGAAGGGGCAGAGATGATGACTCTCTTGGCCCCACCCTTCAAGTGAGACCCAGCCTTTTCCATGTGGTGAAGACTCCAGTGGACTCCACAACATACTGAACACCAGCATCATGCCATTTGATGTTGGTGGGATCACCCTCCTCCAAGACGGAGATGGGTTTTCCATTGATGACAAATTTCCCATTCTCAGCCTTGATTGTGCTGTTCAATTTGTTGTGGGTGGCATCATATTGGAACATGTTGATCATGTAGTTGAGGTCAAGGAAGACGTCACTGATGGTGACAATATCCATTTTGCCAGAGTGAAAAGCAGCCCTGGTGACCAGGTGCCTGATACAGCTGAATCTATTTACTCTGACCTTCACCATCATGTCTTGGGGACATGGCTGGCACTGTACCAGAAGATGCAACTGTCTGTCAAACAGGGAGGAGCAGAGATCCTGAAGTTCTTTACATAAATAAAATTGTTCTGTTCTCATAATTACTAAATGAGGTCAGTGTTATAGTTGTTATTATCATCATTGTTATTCCCACTGTAGATGCCCAGAGAGATCACACTACTCCCCAAAGTTGTCCAAATAAGAAGTGGTGATTTGAATGTGATTCAGGGTCTGTAGTCTTAACCTCTGATTAAGAATAAGAATGGTAGTAATTGCTTCTGAAATAAGAAGAAAATATTTCATTCGTGAATTTATATCTTATTTACCTTCAAAAAAACAAATCCATGTAAAATGTTTTGTTTACTATTTAAAAGGACTCATTTGGGTTTAGTCAAACATATAAAACAATCTTGAATACTTGGATATGAATGAGAAAATCTCTGCTAGAATGTAGAATGTTATAGGGCACATATTGTGGTATAATTATAGTGTTTTAGTGACATGACAGGCTACTCCGGACAGCAAGTGGCCTTAATAACTCAGCATTCTGTATATACACAGCCTCAGTTGTTGTTGTTTTTTTTTTTTAATACATAATGTTAATTAGGGCTTTGTGTCTAGATGCCATTTTGAAGTAGTCTGAAAAATTCTCTTTTCTATATTAGACTCTGTAATGTTCTCCCTTTTCCTAAGATTCAACAGAACACATATAACTCTACCATTATGCGGTAGAAAGAACATGAGTTTTGAAATTAAACTGGTTTGAGTTTGAATCTCAAATGAACACTTCACTCTATGATAGTATTCATGAGGCAGGCACAATAGCTAGTATATGACTTAGAATGACAGTTCAGGTGAGAAGTTTTCATATTTCTGTAATGCTCAGAGCATATGCCATTTCAGTTCCATAGAACTAAAGAACCCATTTGTCATTTTCAAAATTAATAATCCTGGGTATTTATTATTTATTAATTATAACAAATGGATTAATTATAAAACTATAAAAGTGACTGAAATCCCAGCTGACAGTTGAAAATGCCTTTACAAAACATATACCTGATTCTGTTTTCAGTAAAAAATGCTCAGGAAATTTAATTTAGGATGCCAGGTGGCACAATAGGTTATACATTAACTTGTCCCCTCTGATAAATTAAATTTGAATTTGGCTCTGGTCACAAATGAAATGAGTCATTTGGTACATGCCACTAAGGATACTCACAAAGCCAAAATGACATTTCATTGAAAAATCACCTGTTAAGAAAAATGTCTGCAGTCTCTGGGGAAATTTTCAAGAAAAATAAACAAGTGTATAAGGCAAAAAGAAAGGGTTCTAAGGGGCTACTGTAAATTATAGGCTTGCTGAAAATCTGGAGGAAGGAAAGTGCTATAATACCTACAAGTTTTTATTCAGCCACAAATCGAAATTTTAGCCTGTATTTCCTCTTTTCCCCAGTTTCGGGATTCTAGGAGATTATTCGCTTATTTTCCAAAGAAAATTGGCTTTTTTCCTTGTCACAGTTTTAGCCAAATGTCAGTTTGTATCAAATTATCATGGATTACTGAGCTCACTGCAAGGAACCATCTAATTGTGATTCTAAACCATATGTTTAGCTCTTCCTGTTCCTTTCAGGTAAATAAATAATATAATTATAAGGACTATTCTTCCCTCATTTAAAGGACTAAGAAAACGTATAAGTGACAGACTTCAGAGATAACATTAATTTGACACTAATGTTTATTCTTTTCATTGTGACATTCTTGTCCATGTAATAATCACCTAGTAAGTATTTAGACAGATGCTGAGATTAGTAACGGTAAAAGTCCCAGCACAAACATAAACCCAGTTTTTTCACATTCACTGTTGGAGAAAATATAGTACACAAATACTAAATTCATCTTAGATCCTATGTTAGGTGTTTTGTACTGGATTCTAAACGGACACTGTCAATTCATTCTTTTGGGGTCTCCAGACTTGACGGGACTCTGCTCTCTGAGTCAGGCCATGCCCACCTATATTCCAAGAGTATGATCTAGACCATACTGTTTCATGACTACTTCCAGTCCCCTTTCTAATAGCTGATACTTTCAAGTTCTTAGTGGTCCTGGGTAGCCAAGCTGCCAGACCCGTTCGTGCCTGGGAAACCAAGGTCATCTCTAGCCTGCAGTTTTATCTCAGCAGGCAAATTCCAGAACATTCTGCTCAATCACTGGAAAAAGCTTATGATAAAAATTTATACCATGACTAGGCAATGTTAATGACAAAAATTTATTCACTACATCCCTGGTTTTTATCCCCAACAGCACTTGCTAGGCAAAGGTCCTTGCTTAGCAATCTTATTAGACCTTAAACAAATGGACAAAGCTCATTTTAAGTAGATTAAGACAATAGGGTCATGCGGCAAGATGTACCAAAAAAAAAAAAAAAAAAAAAAAATAACCATAGGATTTGCATATGTTAATTCATTACTCCATTCTCCCTAAGTGCAAGCATTCTTCCTAAGTGAAAATGTAGTTTTATGAAACAAATGCATTGACCTCTGGCAAACCTTACTTAGGAACAATGACCTTAACTTTATTAATATTCTCTATTCACATAGAAAGGAGAAGTCATTGCAACTGGAATAATTGTATTAAAAAAACAATAGCAAATCGAAATAAACATACACACATAGCTATATCCAACTCTTTTATAAAAAAGGGAAAAAAGAGAGCTTCTGTCTTTTATCTGGCCTAAATGAAAATTGTGTTCTTTGTACTCTATTTGTCTTAACGTCTTAGGAACCCTAAAAACTAAAAATTATTGTTTGTTTTGTGTGGTAACGTTAGACCTACATTCTCTAGGAAGAGCTCAATAGATACAAATAATAAAAAACTTTCTCTGTAGTTTTCAAGCATAATGGCTGAAATTGTTACTTAGCTTTGATTATTTTCAGATTTTTAAAATCTGACTTAAGGAGTCTGGAAATTATGGAAACAATGAAAGACAAAAGTTGGCAACATGTATTTTCTAACTTCTAGGAGACAGGTATTGAATGTGAGCCAGTAAATAAACATTTTCTTAGGCCTCTGCGTGATGACATATTTCTACCTTAGACATTCTGGAGATAAACACCACTTTTCAATGATAGGTATAAAAACTTTCAATTTACTGTCTAAATATTTTCTCAGCTACCAAATTGAAAAGCAATTGGCAGCTTTATTAAATGTTAAATCCAGTCTTAGTTTTTCAGACCTTCTTTTGTTACCTTTAAAATAGAGTTCCAAATGTTTAACCAGAAGTTTTGAAAACACTTTAAAATCAATAGTGAATAGGGAAAGAACTCTGTGGGATTTTCAGAATATATTCCCTTAGTCATACCACTAGAGAAACATTTCTAAGGATTGGAAAGAGTATACTGTGTCTGATCTGGGATTTATTTGAAGTTAACATTACAATGAGAACAGAGTATTACTATTTTGTATTTTTCTAATATTTAAAATTCTCTGAGACTTATGATTCAATTTTTTAGAAACTTTGAGATATTCTATCAACATTTTTAATCAATTTGTTGTAATATATTTTTAATGATCTATCTATCTATCTAATCTATCTAGTATTCCTCTGCTTAAATTCCTTCAGTAAATGCCTGTTGCTTTTAAGATTAAAACAACAACAACAACATCATACAAACAAACACACATACATTTCTTTCAGGGTTCTTGCTTATAAGCACCAAAACAACTCTGGCTATTTTAAGAGAGAAAAGTTAAACTTGTTGGAGGGCCTACACTAATAATGGGTAGCTAATGGAGAATCCTGGAAGACATATGGGAACAAAGCAAATCTAAAAATACAAGTCAGAAAGAACAAAAATTATCCTTTATAAAGGACAGTCTATAGAGGCAGCATAGCCTTTCAGTTAAGAGTACAGACTCTGAAGCTAGCTTAACTGAGCCTGAATTCTGGGTCTGCTGCTTCCTACTGTGTGAGCTTGTTTAAGTGGGTCAGTTTTCTCTGTAAATGGGAATAAACCATACCTATACCTCATAGGGGTTGGTACTAGGTTAGGGAAAGCTATGATCCCGTAATAACTCCTCCAAATCTCACTAACTTAAAAACAAAGAATTCATTTTATGCTCATGGAACATGTTTATTATGGGTTGGCTAGGTTATAGCTCCATGTTTTTGTCATCCTGACTTCTATATCCAGACTGAGGGAGGTGATAATCTCTGGAATATTGTAAATGGTCATTAAAAGAAGGCTGGAGGGTATGATATTGGCAACTAGTGGGTAAGGCCTGAAAGTGATACATATCATTTCTACTTACAACTCACTAGCCAAAACTGGTTACTTGGTTACCAGAAGACATCAGGAAGTACAATCTTACTGAGCCCAGAATATTCAACAAAGAGCACCAATGATTACTAAAAGTTCCTAAATGAGTTAATATTTATAAAACACTGAGAGGTGGACTTGGCCCATAATTAGACCTATATGTGTGTGCTTACTAAATAAAAAAAAAATAGGATATTCCTATGTATGGGCATAGTCAGAGCTAACTTTAACAAATACCAACCATCTTATTATCTTTATAGCATTCATTGCAGATACGACAGTGAAGGCTGAACTTAGGTACCTTCATGTACTTTTCCTTCTGCTAGGTGTCATTTCTCTGTTTCCATAATGAGAAGTGGAACAAATATATGTTGTTTCCTCTTTTACCAGTGGAAGGAGGGTTCAGTGCTGATGGTAGCTTAACCTAAAATTGCAAGCACATCCAATTCCCTCCAGAAATGCAAATAATCCAAAATCTCATCAGTTACTGAAGACAGCTCCAAGAGTCTAGGTATCTAAGTCCAAGACTTCTAGGTGACACCTTTTATTTCCTTAAGTCTATTACTATCCTATCTCAATAAAAATGATCTACAAACACTAGTGGAAGAAAGGGATAAAAGGGAACATGCAAGCACAGACAATACCCTCTCTTTTTTGTAGGCACAGCCATCTTCTTTCTTGGGGCCATGGTTGATATTTATGGCTTTTTAACCCCATTACCAATTCATTATTACTTGTGCCTTTAGCCAGAACCTGGCCTATGTTTGTTTTGTTTCAACTTGTAAGGATGATGCAGAATGTTTTTGTGAGATCTGAGCCTCACAGTGATCCTATTTGTAATGGATTACAATAGTCTTCCATTGCTTAGTATCACTGAACAGGTGACATTAGGGGAGCCTCTTGTTCCACTCATGATTCAATTCACTCAATATACAATTGTTTAATAACTGATATATTTTATGCACTGTTCTACACAGTGCGATACTTTAGAGATACAAATCTCTCTGTCCCTAAGTCACTTACATTCAAGAATGAAGTGATGTATAATAAACACTAAATATTAATAAGTAAATTTTATATAATGTTAAAGTGTAATAAGTATGAAAGAGGATATATAGAGAAGCATATAGAGCCTGAAATTCCTGTAGTGGGGGAATTGTAACCCAGTTTTCCTTAAAGCAGATCCATTGCCCATGGCAACTCTGTAACCTTCAGTTTCAGACAGCTCACCAAGTGACATGCAGAACCTCAAGTGCCCAAATAGCAGTATCAGCTTTTAATTGGTAGAGATAATGTTTCAGTTACAAAAAACAAACAAACAAACGGATCATTTACCTTCCTAGGGGCAGACACCATTGGCAAACTCCATGACTGGAGGCCTAACACATGAGTTCTGGCTATGAGAGAAAGACAACATGCGTATAGACCATTTAACACATCCTGCAGGCTTAAGATAGAATCCCAACCTAAAAAAGATTTGAATCCCTATGGTGGAGAATTTTTTTTAACATAAATTTCATCATTGTATAATACCAGCTGCTTTGTGATGATTAGTTAACTGATAAGGTCCATGAATCACAATTTTGAATTTCATTTTCCATAACACAGTTTCCTTAAAGCAATGGTATCCTCATACCAGAAGAGTGAATAAGGCTTTTCACAAGTCTGTGAATATTTGTGCTGGTATAAGATGATAAGCAGAGAAAACACATCTAGATCTAGAATATATGTGTCTTCCATGTGCCGTTATAAAAGGTGTACAATGCCATAGGCTTCATTTCAGGTATCTAATTGGCTGCACCCTTTGTAGTATGTTACTGAGTTGAAGGTGGTGGTCTTACTGGAAAATTGGGTTCTTGTGTGTGGTATAGCAGTATCAGCAATGACTTAATCAAAGACTGTGATTTTTGAGCTGATGAATATTGTTCCTTGCTATCAAATAACCACTTTGTTAGTGACCCATTGGACAAACTGTCAAGAGGCTAGAATAAAACTGAATGCTATGGTAACTTTAAGTTTCTCTTCAGTGGAGTGGGGATTTAGTAAGCATTCCCAGAGAACAAAAATATGTCTGCACACTAAAGTCACTCTAAAAGGTCCAGGAACATCCCTCATCCTCCAGCCTCTCTTTAAAATATTCTAATCTTGTTTTAATTTCCTGAGGAAACTCGCACTGTCCAATTGATCTTTCTGTCATGATGTAAATATTTTGTATAATTGTTGTCTACTATGGAAGCCTCTAGGCACATGTAACTATGAGCACTCAAAGTACAACTTGTGTGACTAAAAAGCCAAATTTTTAAAATTTAAGTTAAGCTCTATTAGCCACATGTAGCTAGTGGCTCCTGCATTGGGCAGGACAGCAGCCAAACCTCCCCACATACCTTGTTTATATTTTTGCCTCAAGTTTTATATTTATTATAACAAGTTTTATTTATTTTTATTTTTATTTTTTTAATGTTTATTTATTTTCGACAGAGAGAGAGAGACAGAGTGTGAGCAGGGGAGGGGCAGAGAGAGGGGGAGACACAGAATCAGAAGCAGGCTCCAGGCTCTGAGCGGTCAGCCAGAGCCCGACATGGGGCTCGAACTCACAAACCTCGAGACCATGACCTGAGCTGGTTGGACTCTCAACTGACTGACCCACCCAGGCGCCCCCATTATAACAAGTTTTAACTAGAAAAATTTTCCACCTTACTGAGCTTCAAGTCTCCCCTGTTCTATTGCAGGCATATTGCTAGTAAGCAGAGAAGTCATTTGTCCACGTTATGTCAGTTACAAAATGATGAAGGCGGGATTTGAACCCAAGCAGTCTTTCTTCTAGAGATTCTGTTCTTCACTTAGTGCTAGCCTGCCTCTAGCCTCCCCAGGTGATTCAATCAGAAAGTTGAGAATCATACTGATCATTCTCTGTCCCTCATATCTCACATCCATGGGGTTATGGATTTCTTTGAATTAACTCCAAAGTTCTCCCAAATCTATTGTTCACACTTCATTCCCTTTGCTTCCACTATGTCAATCCTCATAATTTCTCTTCTGGACTTGAAGGTAGATATTTCTTCATTTGTGTATTAATATCACCTATTATTGTGCCTGGTACATAGGTGGAATGGATGGATACATGTCTCCAAATGTTTTCTGCACTAACTTTTTTTTTTAAAAAATGTTCATTTATTTTGAAGAGAGAGGGAGAGGGCACACGTGCGTGCAAGTGGGGGAGAGGCTGAGAGAGAGGAAGAGAGAATCCCAAGCAGGCTCTGCTCTGTCAGCACAGAGCCTAACGTGGGGCTCGATCCCACAAACAATGAGATCATGACCTGAGCTGAAACCAAGAGTTGGACGCTTAGCTGACTGAGCCACCCAGGTGGCTCCTGTGTTTTGCATGTGATCTAACTGCCATTTTGCTCCATCTCCCGTTCACACTCAAGTTGCCACCAGAGTTATTTCCTGTGACAAAAAATCTGATTCTGTATCATATCATACTAGTCCTTCATACACCTTACCTCTCTAGAGTCATTCTCTACTAATCTTTTCTCTATTCATCCCACCTCCTACCACTTTCTCAATTGTTCCCTAGAAGCCTAATACAAAGTCATTCTATTATTAGAGCTTTGCTGTTTGTGTTTTTTTTTTTTTTTAAATCTGGAATATCCTTGACTACTCTTACTTGAGTTTATAAGACTCCACATTTAATCCTAAGACTGGTGACCATTTATAGAAGATCTACTATGCATCAGATCCTTGGCCTATATTTTAAATCCTTGCAACAACTCTTTGCAGTAGGTATAATTCCTTGATACTATGAGGAAATTGAGGCTCAGAAAGTTAATGTCATGTATCCAAGTTTATAGCGAGCTGTGAGATTTGAATCTCTAGTTCAAATATAGCCTCTTTTCTGTACCATATATATTTTATACAACGATCCTCCTTGGAATTTTTTCTTCTGTGTCCAAGGTTTTTTAAATTAAAACATATGCTTGCTTGTATTAAGTGGCCCTTCCAGTTTATAACACTGTGTTTCTCTTATTATAATTGTTACATTGTATTCAAATTATGTTTCTGACCTAGAGACTACCATATTAATCTTTGTGTGTGTGGCACATAGTAAAAACTCAATATTTTCAGACTGAATAAATGAATAGAATTCACAATACTTATCTTCCAAGTAAGTCTCTATTTTAGATCTGTAATATTTTTCCTAGAAATTCTACACCTTTATGGATACTGAAAAGCAGAGGAAAAGGGTTTAATCTTCCATTACCTCACTTCTTTAAACCCTTTACATGAAACTAATCTTTTTATTTTAGTTTTCTAATGTTTTGCTTTATTATAATTGATGAATACCAAGTTATTTACTCCTTTTACTCAATCTAATACTATAATGTGGGATTTATCGTTGGAGATTATACATTGCACAAGAGCAGGTATGATTCTTTTTTTTTTCTTTACCACACTTAGAGTGTGGAGGTATGATTCTTTATCTCACTAGTATGTACTCAGAACTAGAGCTGTGCTTTGCTCACAGAAAATGTTTGATAAATAGTCGGTGAAGATGGCCCCATAAAAAACCCTAAACACCAAAGCAGTGTTCAAAAAGTATAACAAAGCTGGAGGCATCATATTACAGAGCTCCAGTAATCAAAACAGTATGGTATTGGCATAAAATTAGACACACAAATGGAAGAAAATAAGGAGCCCATAAATAATCCCATGCATATACAGTCAATTAATCCATGAGAAAAAAAGCTAAGAATATACAAGTGGGGTGGCATAACCTAAAAAACTCTGCACAGCAAAGAAGACATCACCAAAATAAAAATGCAACCTACTAAAGGGGTGAAAATATTTGCATACCACGTATCTGATAAGAGGTTAATATCCAAAAATTATAAGGAACTCATGCAAGTCAATAGCAAACAAACAAACAAAAAAAACCATCAAACAATACAATTAAGAAATGAGAAGATCTGGCACAAAAACAGACATTAAGATCAATGGAACAAAATAGAGAACCAAGAAATGGACCCACAAATGTATGGCCAACTAATCTTTGACAAAGCAGGAAAGAATATCCAATGGAATAGACAGTCTCTTCAGCAAGTGGTGCTGGGAAAACTGGACAGCGACACGCAGAAGAATGAACCTGGACCACTTTCTTACTTACAACATACACAAAAATGAACTCAAAATGGATGAAAGACTTAAACATAAGACAGGAAGCCATCAAAATCCTCAAGGAGAAAGCAGGCAAAAACCTCTTTGACCTTGGCAGCAGCAACTTCCTACTCAACATGTCCCCGGAGGCAAGGGAAACAAAAACAAAAATGAACTATTGAGACCTCATCAAAATAAAAAGCTTCTGCACAGTGAAGGAAACAATCAGCAAAACTAAAAAGCAACTGACAGAATGGGAGAAGATATTTGCAAATGACACACCAGATAAAGGGTTAGTATCCAAAATCTATAAAGAACGTATCAAACTCAACACCCCCAAGAAAATAATCCAGTGAAGAAATGGACAAAAGACATGAAGAGACACTACTCCAAAGAAGACATCCAGATGGCCAACTGACACATGAAAAAATGCTCCACATCACTCATCATCAAGGATTACAAATCAAAACCACAATGAGATACCACCTCACACCTGTCAGAATGGCTAACTTTAACAACTCAGGCAACAACAGATGTTGGCGAGGATGCAGAGAAAGGGATCTCTTTTGTACTGCTGGTGGGAATGCAAGCTGGTGCAGCCACTCTGGAAAACAGTATTGAGGTCCCTCAAAAAATTAAAAATAGAACTACCCTACGACCCAGCAATTGCACTACTAGGTATTTATGCAAGGGATACAGGTATGCTGTTTTGAAGGGGCACATGCACCCCCATGTTTATAGCAATACTATCAACAACAGCCAAAGTATGGAAAGAGCCCAAATGTCCATCAATGGATGAATGGATAAAGAGGATGTGGTATACACACACACACACACACACACACACACACACACACACACACACACACACACAATGGAGTATTACTCAGCAATCAAAAAGATTGAAATCTTGCCATTTGCAACTACGTGGATGGAACTAGAGGATATTATGCTAAGTGAAATTAGTCAGAGAAAGACAAATATTATATGACTTCACTCATATGAGGACTTTAAGACACAGAACAGATGAACATAAGGGAAGGGAAATAAAAATAATATAAAAACAGGGAGGGGGGCAAAACATAAGAGACTCTTAAATATGGAGAACGAACAGAGGGTTACTGGAGGGGTTGTGGAAGGAGGGATGGGCTAAATGGGTAAGAGGCATTAAAGATTCTACTCCTGAAATCATTGTTGCACTATATGCTAACTACCTTGGATATAAAGTTTTAAAAAGTACAATAAATACTTAAAAAATAAAAAATGAAAAGATCTAAAGAGACATTTTTCCAAAAATGACATACAGATAGCCAAAGGTACATGAAACAGTGCTCAGTATCAGTAATCATTAGGGAAATGCAAATTATAACCACATGAGATATCACTTCACGCATGTTAGAATGACTTGTCAAAATAACAAGAAATAACAAGTAACAGTGAGGATGTACACTTTTGGTAGGAGTTTAAAATGGTTCAGCCACTATGGAAAACAATATGGAGGTTCCTCAGAAAATTTAAAAAAGAATTATCCTATGATTCAACAGTTCCACTTCTGGGTATTTATCCAAATAAAACAAAAGCACTACCAAAAGAAAATATCTGTACCCCTGTTCACTGCAACGTTATTTACAATAGCCAAAACAAAGTAACAACCTAAGTGTCCATGAATGAATGGATAAAGAAAATGTGAGGCGCGCGCGCGCGCGCGCGCGCACACACACACACACACACACACACACACACACACACACACACACACAATGGATGTTATTCAGCCATGGAAAGGAATGAAATCTTACCATCTGTGACAACATGGGTGGAACTTGAGGGCTTTATGCTAACTGAAATAACTCAGAAAGACAAAAAGACAAATACCATATTATCATTTATGTGGATTACAGAAAACAAACACACACAAAATATCTGAGTTTATGAACACAGAGAATAGACTGGTAGTTGCCAGAGGTGGGGGTCATGGGGAGTTGGGAAGAATGGGTAAAGGAGATCAAAAACTACAAACCTCCAGTTATAAAATAAGTCATGAGGATATAATATATAGCATGGCGACTATAGTTCATAATCCCGTTGTGTAATTGAAAGTCACTGAGAGATCTTAAAAGCTTTCATCACAAGAAAAAAATCTGTAACCATGTATAGTGGTGGATGTGAACTTGATTAATCATGGTGGTCATTTCATATATACAACCATCCAGTATACATGAAACTAGTATGTTATATGCCAATTATATCTTTAAAAAAGAAAACTATAAGAAAATATATATAATCAAAAATATTTGTTGAAGAAATGGACAAATGCAAGGATTATACAAATGTGGAGGGAATTTGCCTTACATTTACCTGAAAGCAAGTAAAATGTTCTCTCCCATAAGCACTGGAGAAAGGGAAGCTCTCCTCTAAGTTGGTAGGGGAATGGATGACAGTTATATTCAAGAATACGAAAGGACTTGGGGCACCTGGGTGGCTCAGTCGGTTGGGCATCCAACTTCGGCTCAGGTCATGGTCTCATGGTTCGTGGGTTCGAGCCGCATCAGACTCTGTGCTGACAGCTCAGAGCCTGGAGCCTGCTTCAGATTCTGTGTCTCCGTCTCTCTCTGCCCCTCCCCTACTCGAACTCTGTCTCTCTTACTCCCTCTCTCAAAAAAATGAACATTAAAAAAAGTATGAAAGGACCAAATGTGTCTATCCTATAGCCTTTGAAGCTGCCAGCTTCGCTATCTAAATCCTCTCTACATTTACATATTACATTTCTTCTCTAGTTCTTTCCCCTAGGAAATTCTTCCATAAATATAAATTCTTGTAAGTAATAGGTTATTGAAAATGCAGTCTTTTTCACATGAACTACATTGTGTCTATACACTTACCACTCCCAGTTGTGAAATTACACTTTTTAGATTTTTGCTAGAGTTCATTTAGTTATTAGACCAATATAAATTTTGTTTACAACATGCTCCGAAAAAAAGAGAGCACTGTGTTTACGGGAGCTACAGGAGTTCTACAGGAGCCATTTTCCTTATGTATATTCGGTTTGTACATTCTTTTTATTAACCATGGAGATAGTTTATAAGGGATATTTTTGACACAAATTTAGGCTGTCAGAGTTAAATTTCATTTTAATTTATTTTATCCATTTAGTCATGCATTCATTTAGCATATGTTTATTCAGTACTCACAATGTGCCAGAAATGATGGTGTCAGCACACAATGGTAACAAAAAAAATATATATGTAATTTTTGAAAAACTGTGATTAAAATCAATTGGTATATAATTACTCACTGACTTTTACTTTAATTCTTATAAAAAGAATAGCTTAACTCTGATATGTAATAAAAATCAGCCATATGAACCTTAATATTCATATCAGAAATTATTTTTCACCTTTTTTCAATTTGCTGGAACTTTGTACATTTAAGTCTCACTCAACTGCTCTGAAACTGTCAAAAGTATAATTATAGTATTTTAGAACTGTAGCTAATCTTAGAGATAATCCAGTCACAAAGCTCAAAGTGGAATTTCACAAAATGATTTGCCTATTTACTCAGTTAAAGGTAGAGATAGCATAGCGCCCAGGTATAATCATTCTTCATTCATCTTCTTGTTATGACACCATTGTATGTATATTTTCCATCCCTGGAACTTAGCTTTTCCACTTTTCATCATTCAGGTGTTAAAATACAGCATCAAATTAATTTCTTATAGAAATCTATTTGCTTTTCTTCATGGGCACACAAATTGGCTACACGCACCGCCCCGCCACCCCCCCCACCCCGACCCCCAGCCCAGCCTTGCAGTTAGTTGTGAACATACCATGGAGATGTAGCCAATGGGATAAAGTTTAAGGGCTATGTGCCTTATCTGGGACAAGGCTTTAAAAACGTGTGGGCCAACTCCCCACACTGTTTCCCCCTCCAATACCTGGATACAAATAATAACGAGAATCCACATTACAGTAAGACCATAGATGAATGAATCCATGGTCCCCTAATTACTGCTTAACAGAAAAACTCTCTGAAGGTCAGGACTCACCCCTTGAACTGGTAAGTGAACAAAAATTAAACTTCTCTTGAGCTTTAGTCCCTAAGGTTTTGTATATAGGGTTGTACCTACAGCGTTGCATTACAGCTCATTTGGGATTCTTATTGGCTTCTTAGAATAGCAATATTTAAGCACACAAAGTGATTATTTCCAAGGGAAATTCATGCTGGTGCTTTTTGCACAGAGAGGCTATAGAATAGAGGAAACTTATTTTCATATAAAAAGGAGGATAGAAGTATAATTTTAAGTAGGGAGACATGGGGATAGTTCTATTCAGATATATCTATTATTTAATGATTAAATGATAACTAGGAAGTTTTAAAGCCATATTTACATATAAGTGCCAGTGCAGGTCTATAAAACTTTTTTTAATTTGACTCTTGCAAACTCTTATGAAACTGTCAAAGGTGGCCAATACACGAATGGTTAAATTACATTTCTCAAAAATATAAGGGATGCAATCAGATTATGTTTCTGTTATCCCATGAACTGAAAAAGCAAATCGGCTAATACTGATATTCTCCAATGGTTTTTCTTCATAAATAGTTTATCTTTCTTCATAAACCTTTCTTCTCTATATGCCACATTTTTCTGCAGTGGTAAAGAGGAGTACTTATATCAGCAATCGTTAAAAAAATATTTCCTACTATTATAATGAACAGTTAAGGTGCAAAAATATTTATGTACTTTGTATATGCAATATATTATAAAATAGCATATACAATACATTGTGTGTATATATGTATATGCATATATATGTGTGTGAATATATAGGTATATGTATGTGTATATATGTATATATATATATACATATATATATATGCATGCTACAGCGCACTTTCCCAGGCAGAAATATTTTACAGTACTTATTTGTAATCACATACAAACAGGCATTCTGTTTGTCCTATTTCAAAAATTTAATGAAACGGTTAAAAATTAATATGGTTATTAATCTTGATATTCCTTTAAAATATATTCTCTTGAAATTTGGAAAGTTTAAAAATAGAAAACTCAAACGTAATATCTTAACACACATAACGTATCTAAAAAGTAATGCAGTTGAGCCTTGAACAGCACAGGTTTGAACTACCTGGGTCACTTACAGATATTTTTTAAAAATAAATACAGTATAGGGTCACTTTGGTGGCTCAGTCGGTCAAGGGTCTGACTCTGGCTCAGGTCATGATCTCACGGTTTGTGGGGTCAAGCCCCACGTTGGGCTCTGTGCTGACAGCTCAGAGCCCGGAGCCTGCTTTGGATTCTGTGCCTCCCTCTCTCTGTCCGTCCCCTGCTCGTGTTCTTTCTCTCTCTCAAAAATAAACATTTAAAAGATTAAAAAAAATAAATACAGTATAGTACTGTAAATATATTTTCTCTTATTATTTTCTTCACATTTTTCTCTAGCTTTATAAGAATTCAGTATTAATACATATAATGTACAAAATATGTGTTCACTGACTTTATGTTATCAGTAAGGCTTCTGGTTAACAGGAGACTCTTAGTAGTCAAGTTTGGGAGGATTCAAAAGTTACACCTGGATTTTCAATTGTTCAAGGGGTTCATGCCTCGAGCCTCAACATTGTTCCAGAATCAATTTATTAGGTTATTTGTATTTGAGTTTGTAAAGAAAAGCATCAAGGTTTTCCAAAACAGTGTTTTTCTCCATTATACTTCAGATGCACAGAATTAGATGAAAAATAACCTCTGGTTCATTGAACATACTCATCATTGTCAGTACTTAGCACACTTTTGTTTGGTCATTAATTTTAACAAATTTAATAATGCAATAAGCCCCAGTAAACTCACCACTGAAAACCTAATTGATCTTGCCAAGTTTGCCTATGCTTTTGTTCTTAGCTGTTGTAATATCCTCCTCATTACATTTGTTTTTATACATAGTATGATTTAAATTTCTCTTTTGTTATCTTTTGTTTCATTTCTTTCAGGTTTATTTTATAGCAATTAAAAAATTTAGACGTTGAGCACACTCATTTCTTTGGTGCTTCCTACCTTCCCGATATAAATATTTAAGCTATAAGATTTCTGCAAAACAGCAGTTTTGCTGAATTCTATAGGTTTTTATAAGTACTATTTTTGCAGTCATTTGTTTCTAGTATTATAATCAGCTTGAGATACACTTTACATAGAATAAAATTTATCAACTTTAAGTGAATTGCATGGTAAGTCTTGAGACAAATGTATGTCCTCAAGTAACTGCTATCACAATCAAGATATAGAATATTTCCATCACCCCAAGTTACATCATGCTCTTGTACAGTAAATCCCCTCCACATATCCATCCCAAACCCTAACAATTGTTATTAAATTTGTCTTTTATGAAATTTTATACAGTTGAAGTTATATATGATTTTTTGTTTCAGGCTTCTTTTACTTAGTATATGCTGTTAACATTCATCCTTATTGTTGTGAATAGTCAGTTCGCTTCTTTTATATAGATTTGCCACAATGTGTTTATCCATTCACCAGTTGATGGACCTTTGGGTTATTTTAGTTTGTGGACATTGTGAACAAATCTTTACCAACACTCACAAGTCTTTGAGGGGACATCAATTTTCATTTCTCTTGGTTATGTAGCTAGGAGTAGGATTGCTGGATCATCTGGTAAGGGTGTGTTTACCTTTACATGAAACTGCCAAGGTATGTTCTAATGTGGAATTTATACCGGCAATATGTGAGATTTCCAGTTGTTCTACATTTACAGAGACGCCTGATATTGCCTGCTTCTTCCATGTAAGCTATTCTAGCTATTCTAGTAAGATACCACTGTGGTATCTCATAGTTTATTTTGCATTTCTCAAATGATTAATGGTACTAAACATGTTTTTAAGTGCTCATTAGGCATTCCTCTATCTTGTTTTATCTCTTTGTATTTAAATTAACTAAATTTAAAAAATTTTTAATTTCACTTCCCCAGTCGTACTGGCCACATTTCAAATGTTTAACAACTATATGTGAAAATGCAAGCTATAAACTAGGAGAAAATATTTGAAAATGTGTAGGATAACATTTTTTTAATAATAGATTTTCTAAAAAACTCATAACTCAATAATAAGAGAACTAACCTAGTTTCAACAATAGGAAAGGTTTTGAACAGACATTTCTCAAAACAAGTTTGATTTATACCAATTTCTTTCAGAAGTGACTTTTTTTGGTCTGGAAACACAGTTTTTTTCCTAATAATTTTACTTTGATATACTTTGGCCTTGACACCACCTGGTTAATTTTTCTAGGTACAAAGAGGGATTGTTTTAGTGGAGAGATCAAGTCTACTTTTATTTCAGAAAAATTAAAATATTTAGTTCTATCATTGTTTTGTTTTTAGGTCTTTCAATTCTAATTGTATGTATGTTGGATCTCCTATGCCTGTGTTCTCTATCTTTTTAAAAAATATTTTATTTCTTTTAGAATTTATTTCTGTTTCCTTTTTGACTTTACATTCTCTATATCTATCACCGTACTTTCAGTCATATTTACCTTGCTTAGGCACTTTTTATCTTAACATTTATTTGAGTTGACTTGCTGTTTTTCTTTAATTAATTTAATGAATAGTGTTCCACTTCTATTTTCAGTTTTTGAATGTCCAGCTCATTGTGGTGAACCTTATCTGCAATGATTATTCAATTAGGTTTAATTTATATTGATGTTATGTACCAGTTGTCCTCTGCTTCAAGGTTTGGAGTATTTCTTCAGCCAAAAGATTCTGATTTTTACTTTATCTTTTTTTTCTCACACTAATTTTTTGTGAACGATGGCTTCTTTTCGCTGTTGTTGATAAGCCCTTTAATATTTTTCTGGACCAGTAATAACAGATTATTTTGTGGATGAGGCATAAATGAGTTTGGGTGATTTCATCTATTAGTTCAAGATTACCTTCAGAGTAAAGGACAGTTCATTTAATAAATGGTGTGCTGTGAGAGGTTGATTTTTTATTTTGTATTACCCAGTGAGCTCATTTGCCCTTAATGTATCAGCTATTTGTCAGACAAAGTAGAAAGGCCATGACAGCTCGAAAAAGCTGAAGGAATAAAGAGCAAATGAGTTCTAGGATCAATATCTGGAGTCCAGGAAACCAGGGTCAATTCACTCTTGACTACCTAGAGTCACAAAAAGCTTTAGTTTTATCCTCTCCCCATAAAACATTAGAAGATGACCCTCTTTAGATTTTAATTAATCAGTCCAGTCAAATCAGAAAAGGAGGGGTAGGGAAGCATTGCTTAAATTCATTATTTTTATCTGTTTTAATCAATTTCTTAAATACATAGGACTTCCAACTGTACTCGTAGCAAATCGCAGACCAGTGTCAGCAGGCACTATTGCCCCAGGACAGAGACAGGGAGAAACAAGAACATGTTCTTTTACTACTTGATCTTTCTGCAGCATTGCCATGACCAAAGCCCCAAATTTTATTTCTGGTCCTTCCTCCCCACCCATCCTGGACACAAGCAACCACTAGTTCAAAACAGAAACCTAGAAGCTTTGTGTGTTTTTCTTCATCCATGGGTGTGTTCATTTTATCACCTCACAGTGGAGGGGATCAAAGTGTAGGTCCTAAAATGGCGCTTTACAAAGTATAGACATCAAGTTTCTGTAACATTTATGAAAGACTTGTGCAACTGCCATAATTCTGAAATTTTTGTTAACCTTTATTATTTATTAAGATTTTAATAAAAGAAATTCATGATAGAGGTTATCCTTGTAAGTTCTGGAATTTTTATCCTTTAGATAATGTTAGATTAAAAAGATATTTATTTTGCCAAAATATTTGCTTTAGTCGGTAACCTTGGCAAGTAAGTTTTAAATGGATTTTACTTCAAAAGAGAAAATTATGCACTGAATTTTTAGACATACAATTAGAGGTTAAAAAAATACTTTCTGGAGACTTGGAAGTTAATAAAGTTTGTTTTACTAAAGCAGTAAATGATGTGCAGAGCAACTATGATTACTCTTTATATAAAATTTTGTGTAATGAGAGATTTTAAATTTGGATTAAAATTTCAAATAAGAATATATCAAGCATAAAAATATATAACCAAACAGTTACTAAATCTCAGATTTGTTTATAGTTTTTTAAGATAAAGTTAGAGTTTTGTCATCCTTGGTCTGTTTCTGATGCTATTGAAAGGACCCCAATTTTTGTTTTGAGAATCAAATACTTAGAGATGTAAATTTAATAAAGGATGGCACTAATTTAATATATATGCATATATGTCATTGTCCTCATATCCAGACATGCTGAATGAGAAAGTACTATTAGAATGGTAAATTGGGAGACAGCAATCTGGCAGTGAGCCATACAATGGACTAGAAAATTTACCTAATTATTCAGAATCTTTATGTACAAAACAGAGATAAAACCATCTCTAAACATCCTGGGTAGAATCCTTGTATGGAAGATTTCATTTTAAAAATAATAATCTCTGAGAAAGTTATCCCAGGTCAGTTTAAGAGAACTGTTCTAGGAGTAAAACAGGATCGGTTGAGACTTTTCAATAAAGTTAAGACTTTTTTTTTTAAATACCTTCTCTTCTGAAATAGAGAACCTGGGTAAGTTAAAAGACTGGATCAAGTATAGAGCTTTTATAGACCAAAGTGCAATGTCGGCTACCTTGCAGAGAGCCATACATCTCTATTTAATAATCCATCCTCTAATGAATGGCCTTGGGATTCCAGATAAATTTAAATAAATCAACCTTGAGTTTTCAGACAGAATTAGAGAACCTCTGATTTATGGGCCAAACTTGTACCTGTAATAGTGTAATGACAAAGTAGAAGACCATCTTAGATAAATGTCAGCTAAGATTACAGCTAAAACTCATGCTCAATTGGGTCTGGTCTGTGGGATATGCTCTTTGTAGCTTTGTTTTATCAATGTATCAAGCAGTACTTATATTTTACAGAAACTTTCAACATTTATTACTTTCAGAAAGGAAAGAATATATAAAAATTGAAAAAGTTCTGCACACTGATTTAAAGCTCATACTAAAGTTTAAAAGGTAACATGAAAATATAATTGTATATTGTGCTCTATCAACTCTGTTAAAAAAAAAGAAAAAGTTTGGTGTTTTTTGTTTTGTTTTTTTTTGGTGTAAAGCTGGAGACCAGTAACTCTTCCACGAACAAAATTTTATTAATGTTATCTTCATATTGAAATGCTCTGAAGTTGTCAGACTAGATTTCTTTTTACTTTAGTTTTTCCTGCTTAATATATGTAATCTTAAATTGGAGACAATTACAAGAAGATGGAGTAATTAATTTTCCTTAACTTGTAATAGTAAACAAGTATCATAGCTATACTTTTCCATTCCTGGTAGAGTAATGAAAGGTACATGATTGTCTCTGGGAAGATCAGATAGGATATGAATGAAGTAAGGGCAATGGCTTTTAAAAAGTTTACATTAAATTCTGTTAGTTGAAAAAAATATTCAAAATATATTTTAAAACATGATCTAACACATATTAATTGTAAAAATAACATTCAGTATAGAAAATTTGGGGAACACTATAAAGAAGAAAGCAATATTATCTCTAATCTCACTTTCTAGCTCTCAAGCCTCAGCATATAGAATACGATTTTGGTGTATTAATCTTCAGTATTTCCATATGTATGTATTCCTATATAAAATGGGAATTCTATTTATGATTTGATAAATTTTAAATCATGCTTTGGTCCTTTTAGTTTGTTTTAAAAATATTTCCTATGTTACTATTCTTTCAAAGAACCTTAATATTTACATAATACTTTACATTTGTACCATTATTTATATAACTGTTTGTTTTAATAAACATTATTCTTCTGTACTAGCTAAAATATAATATAGTGGCTAAATGGGAATACCAGTTGAGGGAGATAGGGTTTTTGCTGGAGAGTCAGATATCTGAAGTTACAGAAGAGAATAAATAAAGAAGAAAAATGATATGAAAAAACTGTAAATCAATAAAGATTACAAAGAAATAAAACTTAAAGTCCCAAATTAAAGAAATTAATGTACCCGTATTGCATTATTTTACTTAACTGGGTAAAGTTGATATTTTGTTTTTTTTGTTATGAACTGAATAACTTACTAAATTTAAGCCATATATACACAGCTACATTTCAATTTATTTGTGTATTTTAATAAATGATAAATCCTCTATATGGTTATGCATTTTGTACTGCACTCCAGATGTGATACACACATTAACATTACTTCCACATTATATGATCTGATTAGACATGAACAGAAAAATAATCACTATGTTCTTTTTCATTTTGTAGCTCTAAGAGGGGTAAAAATTTTAGGAAAAAATTTTAATAAATCCTTTTAATAAATAAGGGGACAGAAACAATAATTGATCATGCAAGTTCACTCATCAAATTGATTTGTAATACTGTTGTATGTGATAAAAAAGAAATTAATATGGTATTGACTGAGATGAGGAGAGTAGAAAATTTGTTCTTGAGTTTTAATGGAAAGGCCATTGGATGTTGGTTTTTATTTTTTAGCTTTTTGGGGGGCTGTCATGCATTGGACCTCAAAAAGTGAACTATTAGTTATAAAATTTTAAAGGCTTTATATAAATACAGGAGATAAAGGAAATCAATGCATAACTGCCATTAACCAGTGACACAATTTTTCCTTTAGCATTCTTACCAAAATTATTTTATCTTGTATTCTTTATGGTAGCTGGTTATATGCATCTACTTTGATTGTTATTTAAAGTAAGGATGAGTTTAAGAGGTGATTAGTAAATTTAAACATGTAGCTTAGAAAGATAAATAAACCTACTTATATCAATGAATAGATCATCCAAACAGAGTATTAATAAGAAAACATTGGCTTTAAATCACACAGTACACCAGGTGGATTTAACAGATTCTGTATATAGAACATTCCATCCAAAAGTAAAAGAATATACCTTCTTTTCAAATGCACATGGAACACTCTCCAGGATAGATCACAGGTTAAGCCACAGTAAAGTCTTAATAAATTTAAGATTGAAATTATGGGGAGCATCTTGCTCACCACAATGGTATATAAGAAGAAAATTAGAAAAGTCACAAATACGTGGAAATCAACCACATGGGTTCCTGAACGTCAATGGGTAAATGAAGAAATAAAACAAAACAACAAAATACTTTGAGACAAATGAAAATACAAATTCAACATACCAAAATTTATGAGATACAGCAAAAACAGTTCTAAGAGGGAAATTCATAGTGATAAATGCCTATCTCAAGAAACAAAAAGAATGTCAACAATATACATTTAAACTTCAAAGAACTAAAACAAGTCAAACTCAAAGTTAGGAGAAGGAAATAAATAACAAAGATCAAAGTAGAAATGAATGAAATAGAGACTAAACAAACAAAGAAAGAAAACCCCAAGATCGGTGAAACTAAGAACTGGTTCTTTGAAATGATAAAGTTGACAAACCTTCATCTAGGTTCAAAAAAGAGAGAGAGAGAGAGAGAGAGCGAGGGAGCACCCAAAGAGAAAAAATCAGATGAAAGAGGAAATGGTACCCCAAATACAAGGGATTATGGGACTAGTATAAACAAATACATGCCACAAATTGAACAATCTAGAAGAAATAGGTAAATTCCTAGAAACATGTAACCCACCAAGACTGAATCATTAAGAAATGCAAAATATGAACAGGTAAATTACTAGTAAGGAGATTGGATCAGTAATCAAATACTTTCCAATAAACAAAGGTCCAGGAGCAGACAACTTCACTGGTGAATTCTATTAAACATTCCAAGAATTAATACCAATCCTTCTCAAACCTTTCCAAAAAAAAATAAAGGGAATGCTTGCAAACTAACTTTAGGAGGCCAGTATACCCTAATCCTAAAACCAGATGAGGACACCACAAGAGAAAAAGAAAACCAAACCAAAACAAAAACAATCACAGGTCAGTATCCCTGGTGAACACAGATACAAAAATTCTCCACAAAACATCAGCAATCTAAATTCAACAATACATTACAAAGTCCATTCACCATGACCAAGCAGATTTATGTCAAAGATGCAAGGATGATTCAACATCTTCAAATCAAATTTAACAATACATTAAAAAGTTCATACACCACAATTAAGCAGATTTATGCCAGGGATGTAAGGATGATTCAACATCCTCAAATCAATCATGTGTGATTGTGATACATAACATTAACAATGTGATGTTAATATGTTAATAATATGTTAATATGTTAATAATGTGATGTTAATATCACATTAATAATGTAATGTGATACATAACATTAACAAAATGAAACACAAAAATCATATGATCATCTCAGTAGATGCAGAAAAAGCATTTGATGAAATTCTGTATGTATTTATGGTAAAAACTCAGCAAAGTGGATAGAGAAGGAATAAACCTCAACATTACAAAGGTCATATATGACACAATCCTACAACTAACATCACATTCAATGGTGAAAAGCTAAAATCTTTCCTCTGAGAAACATAACAAAAATTCCAACTTCTGTCATTTTTATTAAACAAAGTATTCTAAGTCTTAGCCACAACGATTAGGCAAGAAAAAGAAATAAAACACAATAAAAGACATAGACACTGGAAAGGAAAAAGACTGTTACTATTTTCAGATAGTATGATTTGATATATAGAGAACACTAAAGACTTCACTTAAACTGTTATAACTAATCTACAAATTCAGGAAAGTTTCAGGACACAAAATCAATATACAAAAATTTGTTATTTTCCTATACATTTATTTCTTTAATGTTTGTTTATTTTGAGAGAGAGAAAGAGAGAGCAAGCGAGCGAGCACAAGTGGGAGAGGAGCAGAGAGGGAGAGAATATTTTTAATTTTTTTTAACAATTATTCATTTTTGAGAGAGAGAAAGAGAGGGAGAGAGGGAGAGAGAGAGCAAGAGCGAGCTTGAGTGAGGGAGGGGCAGAGAGAGAAGGAGAGACAGAATCTGAAACTGGTTCCAAGCTCTGAGCTGTCAGCACAGAGCCTGACACGGGGCTCAAACTCACAAACCACAAGATCATGACCTGAGCCAAAGTCAGAAACTTAATCCCCTGAGCCACCCACGTGCCCCAAAAGAGAATCTTAAGCAGGCTCCACATGGAGCCTGATGCTGGTCTCGATCTCAACAATCGTGGGATCATGACATGAGCCAAAATCAAGAGTCGGATGCTCAACTGACTGAGCCACCCAGGCGCCCTCTATACATTTCTAATAATGAACTGTCCAAAAAATTAAGAACCCAATCTCATTTATAATTTCAATTTAAAAATTAGGAATAAATTTAAATAAAGAGGTGAAAGACATGTACACTGAAAACTATAAAATTTAGATGAAAGAAATTGAAGATGACGCAAATAAAAAGATACGTGGTCACCAACTGAAAGAATTAATGCTGTTAAAATGTCCATACTACCCAAAGCAATCTGCAGATTCAATGCAATCCTTATGAAAATTCCAATGGCATTTTTCACAGAAATATTTTTTAAAAACCACTCTATCTCTTAAAAATAATAAAGCAGGAAACTTCAAGTCCCCTAATCTTAAACTGTATTACAAATCTAAAGTAATCAAACAGTATGGCAGAAGCATAAAAACAGACACATAGATCAAAGAAACGCAATAGAGAATTCAGAAATAAATCTACACATATGTGGGCAACTAATTTTTTTAGAAAAAAAGCCAAAAGTATATAATGGGGAAGAATAGTATCTTCAATAAATGGTACTTGGAAAATTTGACAGCCACATGCGAAAGAATGAAACTGGACCACTATCTCACACCATACACAAAACTTAACTCAAAATTGATTAAAGACCTAAATGGAAGACCTGAAGCCAGAAAACTCCTAGGAGAAAACATAGATGGTAAACTTCTTGACATTGGTCTTGGTGATCATTGTTTGAATCTGGCACCAAAAGCAACAGAAACAAAAGCAAAAAGAAACAAGAAACTATATAAAATTGAAAACCTTCTGCCCACAAAAGAAACCATCAACAAAATGAAAAAAACATCATGCTGAATGGGAGAAAATATTTGATATGGGGTTAGTATTCAAAATTTATAAAGAACTCATACAATACAATAGCAAAACAAACAAACAAACAATTGCATTAATGGGCATAAGTTCTGAATAGACATTTACCCAAAGAAGACATATAAATGGGCAAGAGGTACATGAAAAGATGCTCAACATCACTAATCATCAGGGAAATGCAAATCAAACCACAAGGTAAAACCTCAAACCTGTTAGAAAGGCTATTATTAAATAGACAAGTTACAAAACTATCCAGTGAGGATGTAGGAGCCCTTGTACACTTTTGATGGGAATATAAATTGGTGCAGTCACTATGGAAAACAGTAGTGAGGTACTTAAAAAATATGTAAAACTGTCATTGATCTAGCAGTTCCCGATCTGAGTATTTATTCAAAGAAAAATGAAAACACTAACTAGAAAAGATATATGCATCCTTATATCCAGTGTAGCATTCTTCGTAACAGCTAAGATACAGAAACAACTTAAGTATCCATTAGTGGATGAATGGATAAAGATGATGTCATATGTATAGTGTATGTATATACATACATACATATATACATATAGTGTATGTATATACATATATATATATATATATATATATAGTGGTGGTGGTATGTGTATTATGTATGTATACATATAATGCAATGGAATATTATGCAGCCTTTTAAAATTTTATTTAATTTTTATTTTTTTAAGGTTTCTTTTTTTTTTTTTTTTAATTTAAATCCAAGTTAACGTATAGTGTAGTATTGGTTTCAGGGGTAGAATTTAGTGATTCATCAGTTACATATAACACCCAGTGCTCATCCCAACAAGTGCCCTCCTTAATGCCCATTACCCATTTTCCCCTTTCCCCTGCCTGCCCTGTGCCCCCCCATCAACCCTCAGTTTGTTCTTTGTGTATTTAAGAGTCTTTTATGGTTTGCCTCCATCTTTATATCTTATTTTCCTTCCTTTTCCCTCTGTTCATCTGTTTTGTTTCTTAAATTCCGCTTATCAGTGAAATCATGTATTTGGCTTTCTTTCACTGATTTTGCTTAGCATAATACACTCTAGTTCTGTTCACAATGCAAATGGAAAGACTTCATTCTTTTTGATTGCCGAGTTGGAACATTATTAAGCCTTAAAAAAGAATGAAATCTTGCTATTTGCAACATGGATGGACCTTGAGGACATTATGCTCAGTGAAGTAAGTCAGAGAAAGATATATACCATATGATCTCACTTACATGTGGATCAAAACAAAACAAAACAAAAGCTTATGGATACAGAGAGCAGACTGGTGGTTGCCAGAGGCTCAAAGAGTGGGGAGCAAAATGGATGAAAGGGGTCAAAGGTTAAAAATGAATTATAAAAAATAAGTACAGCATGGTGACTATAGTTAATAACACTGTATTTTATATTTGAAAGTTGCTCAGAGAGTAGTTCTTAGAAGTCCTCATCACAAGAAAATTCTAGCTATGTATGGTAACAGATATTAACTGGACTTGCAGTGATCATTTTGCAACATATACAAATATTAAATCACTATGGTGTACACCTGAAACATGTTTTCATGTCAGTTAATCTCAATTGTTTAAAAAAAAAGGAGAGAGACCATGTGGTTTTACAAACAGTACTCACCTACCGAGTGTCTAAGACCTTGCTAGGCATAATGAGGGAATTCAGGGAATACTTCTAATTTCTTTTTAAAATTACCATATAAACTTATCAGTTTACGAACTGTTTGACCCAATTACAAACAAAAACAAAAGCAAACAAAAAACAAGGCTGAGAGGAGTTGAGTATTTGTCCCAAATGAAAGAGCTGAGATGTGAAGTTCAGAGTATAAATCATGATCTGAATTCAACTCTAAGACTTTCATTATTGACTTCACTGTTTAAGGCCTCTTGAATCATAGTTGAAAAATAGCAACTATGAATGTGTGAGAGAGTACAGCCTCAGAATGGGAAATTTTAAGCATGATGAACTATTTTTTTTTATCATATTCTTCTTTCCAGTGGAGGAAAAGTATTTCCAGTTACTTATCACTGAAAATGAGATCCAGCTTGTTCAAATATATTTTTTAAGGAACTTATTTACCATGATAATAATATATACTCTGTAAGTTCAGCCCTTTTATCTTTGATGAGAAGCCTCTAGAAGTCCAGAATCAAATCTATACAGGAGTCTCTTCATACATAAATGCATTTTATCCTCATAGCTTCCCTAAATATATTCATTTGGAGCAATGGAGAGTGGCGATGGGTTGAATACAATCCTTCTCACGTATTAAATAGGTAGATGTTTTAAAATTCCTATCACAGCGAATGTGCACATATGTGGGTGTGGAACTAAATTATTCTGCATGCACAGTTGGCTAGGCAAAGCACAAATATCCATGGATAACTTGGATACACGATGCATGAATAATCTATGGATAACCTAGATGTGCAAAACTTAAGCCACGGATCTTAGCAGCAGCAGCAGCATGTTCAACCAGTGAAACTAATCAGTATCCGCTATAACCTTCTGGGCCAATTAAAATAGATTATTTTGAGCAGTTTATAAAGGGTCTTTTTGGATCCTTATAATAACGTCTTCTCATGTGACAAAATAAAAGTAGTGTAATGTAGAGCCGGGGTGAGGGGTGGGGGCGGGGAGGGGAAGTAATGTTTTACACTTAGTCATATGTTGAGTAAAGAAATGTTTTCACGCCTGTAGTTTATTTGTTGCAGGCCATTTGGAGTGTAGGTTAACTGAAAACTCATTTTATGCAGTCAGTTTGAAAGCACAGTTAATAATTTATATTTGAAAACATTCATCATATATGAGAAACAAATTAGCCCAAGAGCTCCCCAACCCGCACTTCATCTGTTCAGTGAAGAGCCTGTTGGCATCAGTTCCTGTGGATGGTTTGCAGAAGACCATCCTCTTAAATCCCTAGCAATCACTGGATATCCTCCAGAATCAGTCTTAATTTAAGCTTGAAGGAGAATTAAAGCAGAGGTTCCCTGAAGCTCCAAAGCTCTGAGCTATTTAATCACTACTTTGGCTCTGCCCAGAGCAATCAGCCCATCAGAGCAGTGACTCATTCCTGGGTGAGCTGAGTCTGGTGTGGACCTGGGTGGGATGAGAGCTTAATTATATAGCCTTTTCCACAGCAGGAACAACCGGTATATTTAGATCTTCTGTACTGCCTGAGATCATATTTGATCTACTGACCTGAAGATGAAAACTTTCAATATGAATTGCTGAATTATGTAATGCCTAACCTCTCCTTTTCACTCCATCTCTTTACATTCTTTATTGGTGGAGGATAAGACCTCATCTTAAATACCTCGGGTATGTTTATTCCATTGAAATGGGATGGTTTTTCTTTTTGGCGCTGTTTTCCTTACATCTGACATTACCTTAGTTTCTTTTTGAATGTGAACTGGTTAAACCTCCTGATTTTAGGTCAATACCTGTGTTGATACTGGAGGTCAGCTAGTTCAAGTCGTGTATTTGTCAGGTAAATATATTCCTTCAATGTTTAATAATACTGGTACCTGGCCACCCTGAAAATTTTGGCACAGGTTATTAAGAGGCATATGTTAATTTCGCAACATAGTACACTGATATTCTGTACAACAGTCACAATCAATCTGATGTTATCTACTGAGATTGCAATTTGATCCATTGTAATTTGAACTTTATTTTTGATTTATAATAAAAGCAGCATCTCATATAGACCAGGTTCTGTCCTAAACAACTTATTCGTATCATTTAAATCCCCACAAAAAGTTCTATGAGATAAATTGCCATCTCTTTTTAATAAATCTGAAAGACAAGACTTTGACTTCATAATTTGTTTAGGCCTAGAAAGTGATAGACCATATAATGAAAACCAGGTCAGCCAGCATTCAAAGTCCAAAGATCTTAATCCATAGTATATACTACACACACACACACACACACACACACACACAATCTTACTAAAAGTGGTGAAAGTATTTAGGTAGTCTTTGAAATAGTTGACTTCTCTGAAAATGGAAATGTATTTTCTATGAATCTGAGATAATCCATCCAGAGTTTAACACTTTAACTATAATCCTTTATATGAAGAATCAGATCTTCAATGGAGTTAACTTTTGTCAGAATTTATGATAATCTGACAGTGTCCACTACAGCTAAAGTGATAATGTATACCAAAGAACTTTATTCTGTATTTGTAAAATTCTTTGTCAAAGGTGAAGCTACAATTTTATAACAAATATGATACTGGGATCCATTATTTCACACATTGTCAAATAGAAATCCCAGTGAATATTTTATTCATGAGATTTCTCAATATAAATTTTTAGGATATTAAGCAGTCTAAGTATTTTCAGAAGTAGATGCATGCAGAAACAGTAACAGGAATATAATTTTAGATTTAGGCTATTTTCACATTAGCTCTGTAGCACAGACTTTAGAGCATGCTTTAAATGTAGTACTTGTAAAAACACGTATCAAAAATGAAATAAGGTGGTGTCTACACCCACACTTGAATGGAGAATTCCCACAAGCATTCTGAAATGTCCACATAGTTGGACATTTTCTCCCATGCATAATTATTTTTTAATTCCATCAACTTTACACTCTGATTGTCTTTTCTGTAACAAAGGGTCCTAGAAGAATTAGGTGTGTGTGCAACTTGACATCTTTTCTACGTTTATATTTACCTGTCCTCTTTTCTGTATATCTATTGCACCTCTTTAAAAATTTTTTTTTAATATTTTTCAGAGAGAGAGAGAGGGGGACAGAGCGTGAGTGGGGGAGAGGCAGAGAGAGAGGGAGACACAGAATCCAAGGCAGGCTCCAGGCTCTCAGCTGTCAGCACAGAGCCCGTCATGTTGCGGGGCTGGAACCGACCAACGGGGAGATCATGACCTGAGCTGCAGTCAGCTGCTTAACCGACCGAGCCACCCAGGTGCCCTATTGTCTCTCTTTTTGTATGTAAGTGTTCACATACACTAAAGAAAAGTGGGCACGTGAAATCCCTGGTGCTTCTGATCCCTGGTACAGGCCGTGGGTGCAGACTTGGCCCAATTTCCACCTTGATGACTGTCTTCAGGACCCAAAAGAACTGGAGCTTTTAAAGCTTTCGCATCGTCTCATCTTACTTTGTGTACATACTCCACCAAAATAGTGTCTGATAAAAGGTTATCCCATGAAGTAGCTGGATTCAGAAATTAACACTGCTGGACACATTCCTGTCTGGGAGGACTCTCAGGCCTTGATACAGCAATAACCAGTCTGACTGCCTTTAAGAAACACTAACCGCAGATTTTCCACCCAACCTGAAGCAGTCTATCTTGGGAATTGTGTGTTTACAGCTAATTGCATGCAGCCAGGTACAAGCCGGGTGGTTGGGCTGAATTCACATGATCAGCCAAAGGGGAGTTAAACATTTGTGTTGTTGAAGAAAAGGTCGTGCTGATATGTTGATGTAACAAACTTTTCAATATTTATCCAAAAAATATGTTTGTGTAATTGGACTATTCATTTCAGCCCAGTCATGTGACTTCCTGTATCCTTCACCCCTTTGGAAACAGAGAGAAAAACTGAAAGCCTAACGCTTAGTTATCATACTCTATTATTTCATTTTAATTATGTAACAATTTAATTATGGCTCGTGTTAGCAGTAGGATTCTTAAAAACTGCTACTTTTAGAAAGTAGATTATGATTTTCCCCTAAGCCATTTGCTTATTCCTGTCGTCACTCCTCTATTATTCTAACACTTGAGGTTCTGATAAAAGATGTATTTTTAAGTGTTCTTGTCCTTGGAAAAATATCAGTAGGCTCCCAGTGAATCTCTTAAAGCAGTGAAACTGCATTCATATTTTGCATTAAAATGACAGATGAAAGGAGACAGACACCGATGCGGTCTAGGAGCAAGGCAGCCAGGTGCTTAGTAAGGATTATGTTTGCTAATTTAAAAAGGAGGAGGGGAAAAAAAGGGGGCTTTGCACATCATCGGTCTAAAAACAGGAACAGAAGCACTGTTGAATTCAAGTTGTGTCATTTATTCCATCACAGCCGTGCGTGAGCCACCTTCCCTCCTCCTCTACTTTATTCTTCCATTTCCTCAGTTTCCGCCCACATGGATTGTTGCTACCACCTAGTCTCCTCCAAGGGAGGTAGGAGGGTGGACTGGCAGCTTCAGCTCCCCGGACAGCTGGTGCAGCTACAGTTCTAGAAATCAGCTCACCGAGAGTGCTAGATATCGTGCAAGCGCGCACATTACACACTGTGCTGACATACTTGCAGTTCCATATTTTAAGTTCTGTGATTACAAATGTTTCACGGGCTAGTAAGATCACCCACAGGAAAACGTTGGTAGGAACTACATTTCAGAATGGTTTTTAAATGCTTTTTTTTTTTCCCTTTCTAAAAATTAGGTCAGGATTGAGAGACTGTTCACTTGTAATAGGATAATGGTAGAGAGCTGTTTACTTCTAAGACTTTTGGATCAAGGTTTTAAGGACAGCAATTAAAAATGTATCCGTGGCAGAGTAAGGATGCACACTGATAGTACAAAGGATGTGCCTGTATTTTCTGTTCCTACACTTCTGATGTGGACGAGGCTCCCTGCGCCATCCTTTCCAAGGGCCTTTGAAAGGCATTCTTCCAGGTGCAAAGTGCCTTCCGCCAGCCTAAAAGGTGTGATAGGAAAATAACAAGGACGATTGCTAACAAACAGCAGAATGAGTTCTGACCTTCTAAGAAATCGCCCTGGGAGACTGTACATTAATTATAGGGATGCTACCACAGCTTGAAACACTTTTGGAACTCCTCACCTGAAATTGTTCAGAGAGCCTGTTTTACAAACCAGCCAAGAAAATGAGTTTCATTACCTGGTAGTCACACGTTGTCTATTCTCACTGCCACGAGCCCACTCAAGAGGAGTTTAAAAACTGAGATGTTTCATAACCAGTTTGAATTTGGATTGGTTACCATTGGTCACCAGTGGAACTTACCAGTTTCTGATTTTTTAAAAAATAGAATCTCTCAATTCAAGTATTCATAAACTGCTTATTGAATTTCAACAAGCAGTTCATGAATTGTTCAGCATCTAGCAAGACTGATTTGATAATATCTAGACCATTTCCATAGAAATAGGCTTATTAGTATTACTAAGTTTCACAATTTTCATATGGCAAGTCAAAAGAAAATAGTATTTTAAGAACTCGTGAAGAAGTTCATGAGTTTTCAGAAGTTCTAGAAAATGAGACTCACCCTGGGGTGAAAACTGACACAGTGAACTACGGGGTGCCTGGGTGGCTCAGTCGGTTAAGCGGCTGACTTCGGCTCAGGTCATGATCTCGCGGTCTGTGTGTTTGAGCCCCGCGTTGGGCTCTGTGCTGACAGCTCAGAGCCTGGAGCCTGTTTTGGATTCTGTGTCTCCCTCTCTCTGACCCTTCCCTGTTCATGCTCTGTCTCTCCCTGTCTCAAAAATAAATAAAAAACGTTAAAAAAGTTTTTTTTTATAAAAAAAAGAAAACTGACACAGTGAACTATATACACTTCAAAAGGATGGAATGTAAAAACCTGAAAAGACCATCATTAAAAATAAAAATAATGGCTTTGTGAATTTGACTATAAAAACCAGTAGAGGAAAATAATTTTTTTTCAGTTTTGTAACTCAATTATAGCAGCTATAAATAAAGTCCTTATTTGGACTTGGATTGTTTAAAAACAATCCAAACACTATTTCGCTATTTGTATGGTTTCTTTTATTTTTTCCAAAATTTTATATATGCTTCTTTTTTTTAAAGTTTGTTTGTTTGTTTATTTATTTATTGAGAGAGAGAGAGAGAGAGAGAGAGAGAGAGAGAGGAAGGGAGGGAGGGAGGGAAAGAAATAATCCCAAGTAAACTCTGAACTGTCAGCATGGAGCTGGATGCAGGGCTTGAACCCACAAACCCATGAGATCATGACCTGAGCCGAAACCAAGAGTCAAACACTTAAGTGAATGAGCCACCCAGGTGCCCCAAATTTATATATGCTTCCTAAAAAGCTTATGCTTATTATTATATTATTATTATTATATATATTTATACTTATATATAATTATATTATGATATTATTACATATATAAGTATTATTATATATGCTTCTTAAAAATTATGATTATTAAGTAACGATTAAAGGCAACTAAACACAAAATTTTTAAAGCCAGGTTCACTGAAGTACCAATGAATGTAAAATTGCTCATAAAATTAGTAAATTACTCTAAATAATACTCTAAAACACTGTCACTATTATCAAACAGATATCGTTCTAATTAAGCAAAAAAAAAAAATTAACAAAAAATTTAAAAGCATTTACAGTAGGTCATGAATGCGTTATATTCCAAACGTTTATATACTAAAGTTGCAAAATTGAACTCACAGTATAGCCCCGGTATGGAGGGGGAAATTATTTGCTTGATCTGTATTTGATCTGAGTTGTATTTGATCTGTATTTGATCTCCTGAGCACCTACTTGATATTTCCTAGGGAGTTACCAGGCAGGAGTGTATGTGTGGTGGAGGGGATATCTAGCCAAATACATAAAATCGTTCAAACTTTCAACATGATTTAAGCAATTTCACCCAATCATGATTAATTTCTGCAAAAAATAAGGAAATTTATATTTCTTTGTATTTTACCTTTCTCCTCAGTAACCACCTTCGTCTAGTGGGGAAAGGCATGGCCAAACCCAATTTTAACTGATACAGAGACCATATGCAAAAACCTACCTAAAACTCAAGGGCTTTCCCACCACGCCCCCTACTGCCCGACTGGAGTATGACATGCTATGATTGTTTTCATTCTCCCCTTGTTTTTGTTCACCTGGTGATGGTTTCTGTTAGTAAAGGTATAATAGAAGTACTTGCTTCGCACTGGGATTTGACACCTTGTAGTAGAAAAAAATGAGACCTCAGTTACTCTTTCTATAATTATTCCAAATATTTCAACAGTCTAATCTTGCATTTATCACCCTTTCATTATCTCACGTTCAACTCTCTTTAGGATATTGCTGCTCAAAACGTGGAACATAAGCAGCAGCATCTGCATCACTTGGAAGTTTGTAAGAAACAAAGAATCCCAGACACATTTTAGACCTCTGGAATAAAAGCTTGAATTTTAACAATATGACCAAGTGAATCTTATGCACCTTAATGTTTACAATATACTACACAAGAAGACAGAAAAATCTAGATATGAATTTTGGTTCTCCCTTTATGACATTGGCCAACTACAGATTGGCCTATTCCCTATGCAAAAAATTGGAGTAACAATAGGTTTCTATGTTTTTAGGCATACATTTTGGCACTTAACAACGTTTCTTCCACTCCTTTCCCTAGTAACCAAAGTAGTCCTCAATGTCCTATTGGGGATCCACCTAATGTCCTATTGTGGATATAATCTATGTGACAAAACTATCTGTGCTTCATAGTCAAAACTGAGCTGATGTCTAACTTGGCGCTGTCTCTTATAAGATTTCGATGGAGATTAAATGCCATAATTAAAGTGAAAATGTTCAGCAGTTTTTCTGGAAATAGTAAGAATTCAGTGTTTCCCTAATGAAAAAGAATTTGCTCTAAAACAGTTAAGGCAAATGAATGCTATATTATGTTGTCTGTCTAAAAAATAGAATCTGGTTCTAAGATCTAACTCATTGATCAGAGTTTGATGAGATTCTCAAAGTCACATTTATTTTCTAGAAGGCAGGGATAGCAGTTAGTCTTCGGCATATTTTGGCCGCAAAGACCTTCAGGACTCAAGTATTTGATTTCTTATTAATCCGGACACACTGGCTTTCATTCTCCTTTCTTTCCCTCTTCCAATTATTTTCATTCTCATTCATTAATTGAATCTCTTACCCCTTCAAAGTTTCTGGTTTCAATTAGATAAAAACAAACTCAAGAAATTAACTCATGAGTAAATAAATTCCTGGCACTAAATAATCTTCTCATAAATAATCATATTTGAAAAGAAAATATTTCTTAATCCAAATGAAGTTTTATTTTAATTGTTGTGATATACACACATAAGGTACATTCTTTTGTTTAAAAAATTTTTTGAGAGCCTACTATGCACTAAGAACTTTTCTAGGCAATGGGGATTTATCAGCTTAAAAACAGACAAAAAGCCCTGCAGGAATATCTGGACATCTATATTCAAAAAATACAAATGTAAATATAGACCTTAAATACTTCACAAAAATTAACTCAAAATAGATCACAGACATAGATGTAAAATACAAAACTATAAAATCCGTAGAAAATAACACCTAAAAAGTCCAGATGCCCTCTGGTTTGGCAATGACTTTTTAAACACAACACCAGAAAGTATGATCCATGAAAAAAAAAAAAACAACTGATGAATAAAATGGACTTCTTTTAAATTTTAACATTCTACTTTTTGAAAGATACTATCAAGATAATGAAAAGACAAGCCACAAACTAGAAGAAACTATTTGTAGAAGAAACAGCTGATGAAGGACTGTTATCCTAAATATATAAAGAACCCTTACAACTCAGTACACAACCCAGTTAAATAATGGGGCCAAAGATCTTAACAAATACCTCACCGAAAAAGATACAGCAACATCGCCAACAAGCATATGCTCCACATCATATATCAAATTAAAATGATGAGATACCACTAGAAACTTATTAGAATGGCCAAAATTCATAACACAGACAATACCAAATACTGGCGAGGATACAGAGCAACAGGAACTCTCACTCATTGCTGGTAAGAATGTAAAATCGTACAGCCACTTTGGAAGGAATTTTGGTAGTTCTTTAAAAACTGACCATATTATTACCATATGATTTAGCAATCACACTTCTTAATATTTACCCAAAGGAGTTTAATATTTATGTTCACACAAAAACCTGCACTAAAATGTTTATGGCAGATTTATCATTGCCAAAACTTGGAAACAATGAAGATATTCTTTAGCAGGTGGATGGCTAAATAAACCATGGTACATCTAGACAATGGAATATTGTTCAGTGCTAAGAAAAACAAAAAACTATCAAGCCATGAAAAAACACACAGGAAATTTAAGTACATATAACTAAGTCAAAGAAACCAATCTGAAAGACTCCAAAGTGTCTAATTCCAAATATATGACATTCTGACAAATGTAAAACTATGGACATAATAAAAAGAACAGGGCTTCCAGAGGTTGGGGTTGGGAGAGATCTATAGGCAGAACACAGAAGACTTTTAGGGCAGTTAAAATACTCTGTATGATACCATAATGGATACATGTTATTACACCTTTGTTGAAATCCACAGAATGTACACCCCAAGAGTGAACTGTAATGTAAACTATGGACTTGGGTGATTTTGATGTGTGAAATGTAATATAAATTAAGGACTTTAGTGATTTTGATGTGTCAATGTAGTTTCATCAATTTTAACAAATGTGCCATTCTTGTGAGGGATGTTGATAATGAAAAAGTCTGGGCATGTGTGGGGATGGAATGTATTTGGGAAATCTCTTACACTTCTACTAATTTTATTGTGAACCTAAAACTACTCTCTAAAAAAAACAAAAAAACAAAAACTAAAGAAAAAGGCTTGCTCTCATGTTCTAGTGAAACAAAATTAAAAAAAAATGAGCAAATATATATTAGATGATGGTAAATTATATGTAACTAACTAAGCCAGGTAGAAGGAGACGGGTTATGTAGAAGTTGAAGTGTTAAATGGGTCAGTCAGTAAGAAGAGGTCTTATTAAGGAGACCGCTTTTAACATAGATGTGGAAGATGTGAGGGATTGATCCACACAGATGTCAGATGGGAGTGAATTTCAACTTTGATATTTCCAATTTAAAGGTCTGAAGTTGGAAATGGACCTGGCTTGTTTCAGAACATCAAGAAGGCTAGCATGTCTGAAGCAGTATACAGGGTGGAGAGTAGAAATATGGTTAGGTCACTTTGGGAAATATAACAGATAAGGTCAGGTCTCATGTCAGTAACTCACAGGAACATGACTCAGAGACATAAGACAACAAAGGTTTATTTTTCACTCCTGCTGCATTCACATTTCAGGTCAACTGAGAGCTCCATTTTACCTTCAAAGATACATATGTACATAACTACCATAATTTTCAGCTTATATGAGCATAGCTATTTTGTGCATTTAGTGCACAAAACAACAGAAAGAAAGAAACTGTTAAAAGAACAAATGATAGTAAAATGCAGGAGTTGGGGATACTAAAAATGTAGAGTTTTAGAATACCTTCAAACTTGTTATTGTCAACTTAAAATAGACTGCTACAAATATATGTTGTTATACATAGCCTCATGGCAACCACAAATCAAAAACCTACAGTAGGTACACAAAAGATGAAGAGAAAGGAATCTAAGCATACAACTAAAGAAAATCATCAAACCACTAAAGAAAGCAAGAGAAGGAACAAGGAGGAAGTATAAAACAGTCAGAAAACGATTTTTAAAATGGCAATAAGTGCATACCTATCAATAATTACTTTAAATGTTAAATAGACTAAGTTTTCAATCAAAAGATATAGAGTGGGCAACACTCGCACAACAAGTTACTCACAATCCAATGGTTTACTGTATATACAAAATATTCCATCTGAAAGCAATAGAATACACATTATTCTCAAGTGTGCATGGAATATTCTCCAGGTAGATCATGTATTAGGCCATGGATTGAGTATTAATACATTTAAAATTGAACTCATATCAAGATTCTTTTCTGATCACCATGGTATGAAACTAGAAATCCATTACAAGAAGAAAACTGGAAAATTATTATACATGTGGAAATTAAACAACGTGCTACTGAGCAACAATGGGTCAAAGGATAAATCAAAAGAGAAAAAATACCTTGAAACAATGAAAATGGAAATATAACATGTTAAAAACTCCTTGGAGACAACAAAAGCAGTTCTAAGAGAGAAGTTCATTGTGTAAATGCTAACCTTGAGAAAGGACAATAATCTTGCAAACAAAAACAAAAACACCTGTAGGGACTAGGAAAAAAGAAGTACAAGCAAAGCCCAAAAGATAGCACAATAAAGAAAATAACAAGACCACGGCAGAAATAAATGAAATAGAGACTTAAAAGACAATATAATATATACATCCAAGAACTGGTTTTTGAAAGATAAAAACAATTAACAAACCTTTAGACTCACCAAGAAAAAAAAAAGCAAGATACCTCAAATAAATAAAATTAGAAAATAAAGAGGAAATGTTACAATTGATACTATAGAAAAACAAAGAATCATAAGAGACTGTTAAGAAAATTATATGCCAACAAATTGGACAACCAAGAAAAAAAATGGATAAGTTCCTAAAAACATACAACCTACCAAGATTGAATCAAGACAAAATAGAAAATACAAATAGATGGATTACTAGTAAGGAGATTCAATCAGAAATCAAAACCCTTTCAACAAACAAAAGCCTAAGACCAGATGGGTTTGCTGGTGATTTCTACTCAACATTCAAAGAAGAATTAGTACCAGTCCTTTGCAAACTTCCAAACTGAGAGCAAATCATTCCAAACTTCTATTATGAGGCCAATATCACCCTGATAACAAAACAAGGCAAGGAATCCACAAGAAAATTACAGGTGAATATTCCTGATGAACATAGATGCAAAAACTGTCAAAAATATTAGCAAAGTGAATTCAATATTACATCAATAATATCATACACCATGCTCAAGTGGAGTTTATTCCAAAGATCTAAGTGTGGTTCTACATTGGCAAATCAGTCATCATGAGATACCACATTAACTAAACGAAGGATAAAAAATCATATGATCTTCTCAATAGATGCAGACAAAGAATTTGACAAAATTCATCATGATTTATGATTTAAAAACTCTCAACAAAGTGAGTATAGAGGAAACATACCCCAAAATAATAAGATGAGTGTAGAGGGAACATACCTCAACATAACAAAGGCTATATATGGTAAGCCCACAGCCAACATCATCTTCAAAGTTCAAAACCTGAAAGCTTTTCCTCTAAAATTAGGAAGACGACAAGGCCTACTCTTGCCACTTTTATTCAACCAACTATTCGAAGTCTTAGCTACAGCAGTTGAAAGAAAGACAAAGAGGAGAAGAAATGGTATCCAAATTGGAAAGAAAACTGTCATTATCTTCAGATGACATAAAAAGAAAACCCTAAACACTCCTTCAAAACACTGTTATAACTAATCAACAAATTCAATAAAGTTGCAAGGTACAAAATCAATATACAAAAACCTGTTACATTTCTATATGCTAGTAATGAAGTGTCAGAAAGAAATGAAGAAAACAATCTCATGTACAATTCCATCAAAAAATAAAATACCTAGAAATAAATTTAACTAAGTCAAAGATCTGTGCACTGAAAACAGCCATTAATGAAAGAAATTGAAAACACAAATGGGATGATATTTCATGTTTATGAATTACAAGAATTAATATTGTTAAAATGTCCCTACTACCCATAGCAGTCTATTGATTCAATGCAATTTCTAACAAAATTCCAATGGCATTGAGTTCCCATTAAAGACGATGGTGCAGGAATACACTGAACTCATCCACCCCACAGAACACAGCAAATTACACCTATTAACAGAACAAATACTCTTGAAGAAGAACCGAGGGCTAAATTAACAGCTAAATGACTAACAGAAGATAGAATGGCAAGAGAATAGCAAGAAAGAGAGGGACACAGTAAAAAAAGGGAATTCTCATCCCCAATATGCAAACAGCAGTGGGGAGGAATAGCACTAAGTGACCAGGACAGATCCCTCTCTGTCTTGGGCAAGGAAAACAAGCCATGGTTTAAAGAGATATAAGCGTAAAAAAGAGACAGCACTACAAGTCTGCCAAGTGGCAGGGGAACTGCAGGAAAGCTCTCCTGGAGAGACTAGAGAACAACATGGTTCATGTTTCCACCTTACCTTAAAAGCCTAGAATGAACAGGGTCTGGACACCAAAATTAGTGAGTCCAGTTGTCTCTGAACTTGCAACATTAGTGATCCCAGTGTCCACATGCCTACACCAGAGCTACTCATGCTAGGGTTAAAAAAAAAAGCCACAGTTTAAGAGGGCTGAGAACTCTCTTCTTTCCACCTTAAAAGCCCAAACTGGAACAGGATCTGGATGCCATAAGGGATGGGTTTAGATGCCATAACAGGAGGATCCTTACAGTATAACTGGTGAATCCAGATATAAATGGTGAGTCATCACAGGAAACATGCAACCTCAGAAAATCCATGGTCCTCAAGCACACATCAGCCCTGGTAATAATATATGAAACACCCAAAAGTAACATCATCCTCAATAGTGAAAACTGAGGGCTTTCTCTCAAAGGTCAGGAACAAGGTCCAATCTTGCCATTTTTTATTAAACCTCGTACTATAAGTCCTAACAACAGTGATCAGACAAGAAAATAAATAAGAGGCATCCATATAGGTAAAAAATAAGTTAAATTGTTACTATTTCCAGACAACATGATACCATACATAGAAATCTTAAAGACTCCACCAAAAAAGCTACTAGAAGTAAAAAATGAATTCAGAAAGTAGTATAATACCAAACGAATACCCAGAAATTGGCAGTGTTTCTATATATTAACCACAAAGGTGTAAAAAGAGAAATTAAAAAGCAAAACCCACCATTTAGAACTGCACCAAAACAATAGAGTCCCCAGGAATAAACTTAACCAAAAAAGGTGATAGACTGGTACTCTGAGAACTATAAAACATTAATAAAAAAATTGAAGATGACGCAAATGGAAAGATATGCTATGCACATGGCTTAGAAGAATTAATACTGTCAAAATGTCCTGATTACCCAAAGCAATCTACAGATTCAGTGCAATCCCTATCAAAATGCCAACAGCATTTTTCACAGAACTAGAACAAATAATACTAACATTTGTATGGAAACATAGAAAATCTTGAATAGCCAAATTAATCCTGAGAATGAAGATCAAAGTTGGAAGTACCACAATTCCAGATTTCAAGGTATACTACAAAACTGTAGTAATTAAAATAGTATGGTACTGGCACAAAAATAGACACAAAGATCAATGGAACAGAATAGAGAACCCAGAGCTAAACCCACATGTGTATGATCAATTAATCTATGGCAAAGGAGGCAAGCATATATAATGGAGGGAGGGGCGCCTGTATGGCTCAGTTGGTTAAGTGGCCGACTTCAGCTCACGTAATCATCTCACGGTTTGTGAGTTAGAGCCCCATGTCAGGCTCTGTGCTGACAGCTTGGAGGCTGGAATCTACTTCAGATTCTGTGTCTCCCTCTCTCTCTGCCCCTTCCCATCTTGCACTCTGTGTCTGTCTCTCAAAAATAAAATAAACAAACGTTAAAAAATTTTTAAAAAAGAGTATGTAATGGGGAAAAGACAGTGTTTTCAACAAATGATGCTAGGAAAACTGGATAGCTACACGCAAAAGAATGAGACTGGACTACCATAACCCTATGCAAAAATAAACCAAAATGTATTAAAGAACTAAATGTGAAAACTGAAACCATAAAAATCATAGAAGAGAACATAGACAGTAATTTATTTTATGACATCAGCCATAGCAACATTTTCTAGGTAGGTCTCCTAAGGCAAGGAAAATAAAAGTAAAAATAAACTATTATCTCAAAATAAAAAGCTTTTTGCACAGTGAAGGAAATCATCAAGAAAATAAAAGACAAGCTACTGAATGGGAGAAGACATTGACAAATGACATTTCCTATAAAGGGTTAGTATCCAAACTATTTAAAGAACTTATACAACTCAACACCAAGAAACCAAGCGATCCTATCAAAAAATGGGCAGCAGGGCTCCTGGGTGGCTCAGTTGGTTAAGCATCCAACTTTGGCTCAGGTCATGATTTCATGGTTCCAAAGTTTAAGACCTGCATTGGGCTCGGGGCTGACAGCTTGGAGCTCAGAGCCTGGAGCCTGCTTCAGATTCTGTGTCTCCCTCTTTCTCTCTGCCCCTCCCTTGCTCATGCTCTCTCTCAAAAATAAACATTAAAGAATTTTTGTTTTAAATGGATAGAGGACCTGAGTAGACAATTTTCCAAAGAAGACCAAGAGAGATGGCCAAGAGACCATGAAAAGATGATCAACAGAATGCATCATGAGGGAAATTCAGATCAAAACCACAAGAAATATCAACTCACATCTATTAGAATGCCTAAAATCTAAGAAAACAAGAAACAACAAGTGCTGGTGAGGATGTAGCAAAAAGGAACCTTGTGCACTGCTGGTGGAAACATAAACTGGTATAGCCACTGTGGAAAACAGTATGGAGTTTCCTCAAAAAATTAAAAAAAGAAATACTATATGATCCACTAATTCCACTTTTGAGTATTTACCCAGGGAAACCACAAATACTGATTTGAAAATATTTACGTCCCCCTATGTTTATTACAGTATTATTTACTATAGCCAAGACATGGAAGCAAGCAACCTAAGTGTCCATCAGTAGATGAATGTATAAGGAAACTGGGGCATATATACACAATGGAATATTACATAGCCATATAAAAGGATGAGACTGTGCCTTTGAGGGAATTGAAGGTACCATGCTAAGGGAAATAAGTCAGACTGAGAAGGACAATTACGACATTATTCCACTCATAAATGGAATATAAAAAGAATGAACAAAAAAGCAGTATCAGAACTATAAATACAGAGAACAAACTGATGGTTGCCAGAAGGGAGGTTGGACAAAATGTGTGAAGACAGAGGGAGATACAGGCCTCCACTTATGGAGTAAGTCATAGGAATAAAAATCAGACCATAAGAAATGTAGTCAGTGATATTTTAATAGTGATATAATGGGACAGGTGGTAGCTATATTTGTGGTGGACATAGCATAATATATAAAGTGGTCAAATCACTAAGTTGTATATGTGAAACTAATACAACATTGTGTATCAACTATACTCAAAAAATATGCAATGGAATTTTTCAAAGACAAAGTCAATCAAAATTTGTATAGAACCTGAAAAGACTTTAACTAACCAAGTCAATCTTAAGAAGAAGAAGAAGAAGAAAAAGAAGAAGAAGAAGTAGTAGTAGTAGTAGTAGTAGTAGTAGTAGTAGTAGTAGTCTGGAGAAGGAGAAGAAGAAGAAGAAAGATGGAGGAGGAGGAGGAGGAGGAGGAGGAGGAGGAGGAGGAGGAGGACGACGACGACGACAACAACGACGGAAAGAAAGAAAAAGAAAGGAGAACAAAGAACAACAGCAACAACAAAGCTGGAGATCTCATGGTCCTGGATTTCAAACTCTATTACAAAGCTATCATAATCAAAACAGGATGGTACTGGCATAAAAACAGAGACAAAGATCAGTGGAATTGAAAGAATCTAGAAATAAACCTATGCCTATATGGTCAATTAATTTACAATAAAGAAGCCAAGAATGTACAATAGGGAAATTACAGGGTATTCTATAAATGGTGCTAAGAAAAATGGACAGCCATATGCAACAGAATGAAACTTGAACATACACAAAAGTTAACTCAAAGTAGATTAATGACTGAATGTAAGACCTGAAACCATAAATCTACTAAAAGAAAACATATAGGTGGTAAGCTCCTTGACATGTGGCCCTCCAAATACACGTAGTGTGTTTACTGGTGAGTTCTAAACCCTAATCCTGGTATTTTTTACATGTTCAGACTACTCAAAATTTTTCTTTGTGCAGAGTTTTTCCTTGCTTTCTTAATCTTTTGCCTTATGTAGCTTTAAAATTTGTCAAATATCTTCAATGAAAACTGACATAGTATTGATATTAGTTCTCTGCATAATCCACCTTATTGAAATCATGGTCTGTAGTTGTTGTTGTTGTTGTTATTATTATTATTATTATTTTCTATCCTCATATAGCTTCCAAAAGCTATGGTCCTTCTCTAAGTATTAGTAGAGGCCTTTTCCCTGGATCCATTCTGTGATCACGAGTCTCCTGTCCTTTGTGTAGAATCTGATGGAAATAAGTAACTATAAAATATTGGTTTGCTTAATCTAACAACACTGTTTCTCAGAGATTGTGTCCTCTAACTACTCAGTAGTGCTCTAAAGCTTATAATACTTTAAACTTTTTTTTTTTTTTTTAATCAGGCTTCTCTTTTGGTTCTGATGGATATTCATCTGTTATAAGCTACCGTATCTTAGCAAAATTATTAGTTCATTTACATGGCACATTTTCTAGTTTAAAAATTTACATTTTGTCTTCTCTTTCTAGATTGTAAACCTCATGGAAGCAAAGAGCTTATCTGTGTTGTTATCACTGTATCCCAAATGTCTGTAATCAGTAATTGTCACCTATTAGGAACTCAATAAATTTGTATTGAACAAATGAATATACAGTGACCACATAAAATACCATGTCACAGATAAACACCATCTCCTTCTTTCTTTCCTTCTATTGTCACAGTAGATAAGGCTCAGAGAATAAAGCTCTCTTATGTGGGAATGAGCAAAACAATGTTGAATTTACTTCCTCTATCAGATTTTATTTCATTTACCAATTTTTTACTTTCTTGCTTGTTTCAAAAATGGAATGGCACACTCTTTGTGAAAGAGCTTTTAAGCCTCGCAGTAGAGTCAACCATCAGTTGTTCTTCTCCGTATCATTGAATAACAAACACACTATGCATTCATTGAAAAGTCCAAGTTAATCAGGAAAATAAAAATCAAAGCTAATGAGTTAACTATCTCTTTCTGGTTTCTACCAGTGATATCCATTTTTTTCCATCTAATATTTCAACTCACTTTTGCTTAGGCCATAGAAATAGAGGAAGAACTGTTTTGTAATGACTGAATCAGACCAGTGGTCCCCTCGTAAGGGAGAAAAATTGGTTCAGCCATTCTGAGTCGTCCATTGGATTTTATAAAACAAAAGCCCTATTTAGTGGCACTTGAAAGATTTCTGATTTTGATTATGATGGGCAATCACAGTAGACAGTATTTAGAAATTCAAAACATAATTCTTGATTTATGTGTTTTCAGCTTAGGTCATTGACAATCAGTGAAGAAGGAATAGTTGTCCATCACAGACATAGACTTGAGTAATCTGTATTATACAGGATCAGTGTAAGAATTTATAATCATTTTATGTTTCTACTGATAAAGACAGCCCTTGAAGCAAAATCGATGTATCTAGACAACTATCAAGAGAAAAAGCCATTTTTATTTCCATTGGTTTAAATTGAAAATTAGTCAGATTATATGACCTAGGCATTCATAATTTCTAGCTTTTTTACAAATTAATTTTGAAATAAAAAAATTAATATGAAACTAGGACTTTCATTGACACTTTCAGAATCTTCTCTCATTAAAAATATACTAAGCTGAGGAGTGCCTGGGTGGTTAAGTCGGTTGAGCATGCACTTCAGCTGGGGTCATGATCTCATGGTTTGTGAGTTAGAGCCCCACATCGGGCTTTGCTTCAGATTCTGTCTCCCTATCTCTCTGCCCCTCTCCTACTCATGCGGTCTCTCTCAAATAAATAAACATGAAAAAATATAAACTTTAATTAAAAAAAACAAAATTACTTTTCTGTATCAAGTCTTGAGTACTGTTTCTGAAAAACAATGTTCCAAGTATGTGTACAGGTAATATCATTGTAGTCCTCATTTTTAATATCTTTTGGGCTACCCAATCTTTGTCTAGAAAAATTTTTTAAATAAAAATATCATTTCCTCTTATCTAAAGTAAAAATGTCAAGCCATGTAAATTTTGGATGTAAATTGAAAAATATTTCACATATTTAGTATTTTTATTGCCTTACTATATATTTAACTACTGATATGCATTTAACAAAGTCCATTGTATTTCATATTTTACAGTATTCATATTTACCTTTGACTAATCATCTGTCATTAGTTATCTAAACTCATTTAAATATGCAGAGCTGGAAAATAAAACCTCCCCGTGCAGAATGCTTTAAAAAAATAATTTTGATGTGGCTAAAGTAGTTTTCTAAGTATATTTGTTTTTCATCAGAAATCTCATTTCCCAAGAATTTTCTTTCACCTAATGATTACTTAAAGTAAAATTAGAGTAATCTTTTTTGGTTAGCATTTTTAATATGATAAAGGTAAAAATTATTACTAAATATTTTAAAGCCTCAGGCCAAAAGACACTGGAAACCTTAGCAGGCATGATATGTGTGGTTTTATAAGGGGATGGGAAGTAATAACAATAATTGAAATTTAGTCCATGATGTATTTATAAAGATGAGTGTAATTTATTGAATAGTTTTGAAGCATATGAGAATGACTTAAAAAGGAGGAATAATGTTCACATGAAGAAAAATGAACAGAGATATAGCAAAATGTTGATGACGAACTATTTCAATTCACTAGAGACAGTATAGTGTAAGTCGTTGCTTTGAATTGAAACACTAGAAACTTAAGCGAGGTAAAAGACATTTCCTAATAATGAGAGTTATTTATTACTGGAATGTGTTACTAAGAGATCTGTTGCAACTTCTACTTTCTCATGTGGGAACTAAAAATAGGATATCATAGAAAATCCCTGGCAGTAAAGGATATGTTTTCTCTTACTACGAAGAATAATCAGCGTATCAGCATATTTAAATGCAACTCTGAAAGAATTCTCACTAAAGTATGATTTTTAAATTTGATTTAATGTTTTATTAAGTCAATAAGCCACAAATCAGATATGTTGGCTATAACGTTTGGAAACCTGACATCATAGTTATAAATAATTACAGCAAACATGTTTTTTCTATCTGTGAGAACTTATGAGTAAGCAAAGTGCTTAGGTACAAAATAATCGTACCAAAATAAATAGCTGTCCTATACTACAACTATACAGCCAGTTTGTACAAAATGGTGCAGAAAACATTAAATATTCAGAAAAGTTTTAACAAGAGATATATGAAACTATATTGTAAAAATGATGAAAAATATAAACATGATAAGAGAAATCCAAAATGAATAGGCCTGTCATGAGCCTCTATAGGAATAAACAAATAATATAAATCTCCAAAATCTTTTCCAATGATTAGGGGCTTAAGGAATTTGAAGCAAAATCTCAAATGAGGAAATTTTATTTTTGCATGTATGACCTGGAATATTAACTAAATTAGATAAATAAGATTAGCTAAGCCATTTTAAAAAGGCACTGAGAGTATCATGTCAGATATTAAAATGTACCATAAAATAAAATAATTAGAATTTCATTTGTGTGTAGTATAATGCAAACTTTCCATTTTTTAAAGATGCCTATGAAAAGATTAAAAAAAATACTATGTGGAAAAAATAGGACTAATAGTTAATTCACTGTTAGATCCTGTTAAAAGTTTCCAATAATCACAAAGCCAACGAAATTTCAATTAAAAACAAACTGGCAGGGGTGCCCAGTGGCTTAGTTGGTTAAGCGTCTGACTTTTGGTCTGGACTCAAGTCAAATTCCTGAGTTTGAGTCTTTGCATCCGGCTCTGCATTGATGGTAAGAGCCTGCTTGCGATTCTCTCTCTCCTCCACTCTCTCTGTCCCTTTCCCAGTTCCTGTGCTCTCTCTCTCTCTCAAAATAAACAAACTTAAAAAGAATGCCACTATGACTTAGAAAGGATGCCAAAATTTCACCTAAATGAAAGAGACATGCCTTTTATTTTATTCAGTCATCTCATGCTTAGTTCAGAAGTGGAAGATTGTAACAAAAACAGTATCATAACATAATGTAACAAAAATAACATAGCAACTATATTGTGTGATTTTTTTTTCCACCAAAGAGTTTATTCAATCTCCTCAGTTCTTCTACAGGTATCTATTTTTATTATGTCTTTAGTTTACTGATCTAGTAATTGTTTTCTTGGTAAATATAAGAAAATATGCACACATACATTTATATATTTCTTACACAAAAGAGAGTCTACTATATTGTTTGACGTTTTGCTTTTTTCATTTCACATTTTATTTTGGAGATTGTTACATTTCAATTTATAGAAATATTCCTCATTCCATTTTGTAGCTGCATTATATTGATTGTGTAGACAAACCATAATTTATCCAATCAATACCAGACTGATAGACATTTGAGTCATTTCCAATAATTTGCCACTACAAATAATACCACAAAGAATAACTTTGTGCATAAATGATTTCATGATTTTGCTGATCTATATTAGGAATAGACTCCTAGAAGGGGGCTATTGAGTGAATTGGTAAATGCCTACAATTTTTCTAGAACTTGACACATTCTTCACTAGAAATGTTGTCATTTTGCATTCTCTTTGACAAATGTGTAAGTATTATTGTTTTCATATAAGTTTATTGTCAAATTTATGGATTTTTGCCAAAGAGCTAAGAAATATAATTTTAATATTTATTTTTATTATTATATATAAACTTGACCATCTATTCACATGTTTAGGACCATTTTTATTTCTTCCTTTCTGAACAGTTTGTTCATAAATTAGAAAAATTAGCTTTTTGGGGCGCCTGGGTGGCTCAGTCGGTTGAGCGTCCGACTTCGGCTCAGGTCACGATCTCACGGTTTGTGGGTTCAGGCCCCGCGTCGGGCTCTGGGCTGATGGCTCAGAGCCTGGAGCCTGCTTCCGATTCTGTTCTGTGTCCCCCTCTCTCTCTGCCCCTCCCTCATTCATGCTCTCTCTCTGTCTCAAAAATAAACATAAAAAAAAATTAAAAAAAAAAAAAAAGAAAAATTAGCTTTTTGTGTATAGGTCTCAAGTATTTCCCAGTATGTAATTGTAATTTGTATATTTTTAGTATTTCCTAGAATGAAAGTTTTAATGTACTCAAATCTAGTAATGTTTTGAATCATAATCAAAATTTTTCCTTTTCTCTGGTTATAAAACAACTTACCAAACTTCTTTGAGCACATGGAAGTTTAAGTTTCCACATTTTTATCTCTGCAACTTGTTTTGTGGTATGGTGTGAGATACACACCTCCTTTTATCTCTTATTAAATGACTGTTCACAACAATACTTAGTAAAAAGTCCCTATTTCCCCACGTATTCGGAAATGTTTTAATTTCTGATAGGGCTATATACCCTAATATTCCTCTTTTTTTGTGGGGTTTCCTTGTAATCCTTGTGTACTTTATATATGGATTTTACAACATAAAAATATGCCTATAGATATTTTTATACAAGTCATGCAAATTTATAACTTGGGAAGAAATGGCATTTTTATGACGATGAGTTTTCACATCCAAGAACAATAAAAATAGGTTTTTTTTGTTCTTGTTTTAATCTATTCCGTCTTTTTGGAGTTTAAAATTTTTCTTCATACAATGTTTGCACAATATTAAAAAGTTTGTACCCAGGTATCTTCTTGCTTTTTGTTGTTGTTCTTATTGTTACAATGGAAAATAGGATTTTCTCTGTCACAAATTTTAATTGGTTATTTATTAATTCATTTCTGTATATTCATCTTTTCATTTTATTATATTCTCTTACTATTTGTGGTTTGCCACTAACCCTCTTTAGTTTTCTGGGAATATATTCACATTATCCATAAGATTCTTAAATTTTTATTCCTATTCCTCTAAATGCATTCTTTTTTCTAAAGTCATTGGCTAACAGCTTAGTAGTACCCCATTAAATGATAATAGTGGCATACTTGTTTCAGACTTTGAAGAAATGCCTTTAACATGTGATCAATATATTAGTCAACATTTTGAAAAAAGAACCTAAAATTAAATGATCTTCCTGGTAAGCACTAATTTCTCCTTCTCGGATTGATGGGCTGACTATGGCTTTGACTGCCTCCTCTGATCACAGGTTGGCTTAGCTCCAGGCTGTAGGTTCAAGTTTACTTTACGTGTTTTCTCATACTAAGAACCATGTGAAAGAAATGGGAATTAAGGAAATGAATGTGCACTACTTTGAAACATACTGTTTTTGTAAGAAGCTCAGGAGTTCAAGAAATGAGTATAAACATGTCTTTTTTTCAAGTATCTGCTGATAATGGAAAACCAGAACTTTTACCTTGTTTTATTGGTCAAAGCCAGCTGTATAGTCAAGTCTAAAATCAGCAGAACAGAGAAGCATACTCAACCCACAGGCAAATCTTGCTCAGGGAATAAAATGATTATTTCAAACAAAAACCAAAAGACAAAAGTGTATGCTATGCTAAAAATATATCCATCATTTCCTATTTTATTGAACTAAAATTTTAATCAAGAATGGAGGTTGAATTTTGTCCAGTTACTTTTTGGGACATATACACAGAAAAAACCAAACACATGCAATTTTGTTACAACTAATAACACAATATACTAATATAATTAATTATATTAATGGGTCCCTACCAAGGAACAAATTGTGCCTCCTTTATATGAACCACATTTTATTATTTTATTAATGTGCTATTTCTTAGCACTATAAGATTTTTTTCCCATGAGTATTCATAAACAAGATTTTTTAATTTGTGCAGTCAATATCAGGTCAATTTTTCCTGTGACAGTGTGGTGCTTCAATTTGTTGCTCTCTACTGGTGTCATTTTGATAATTATGGTTTTTAAGAAAGTTATGTTTCATCTCTATGCTTTCAGAATTACTTATTAATAGTTAGCTGCTATGAGTATCTCTAAATTTCATGTTGCAGTATTTTTTTTCTTTCTCTCTTTTTTTTTTTTTTTAATAAACCCCACCATGCAGAAGGAGTCAAGTCAATGTGTCTATCTCTGCACTAGGTCAAGGGGAGAATTCTCCCTTCAGAATTTGTAAACCACAAGTTGGTTCTTGTCAGGATTGTGGTCTGAAGTCACACTAACTCTTCCATCTTTTTTTTTTTTTTAAATACTGTTAGATGTGTTTTTTTGCCCATTGAAAAATACATATTTGTTTCAATATTCCACCACTTTTTGTTTCTGTTTTTATTCTTTTATGCTCTTACCTGTATTAATTCCTTTATTTTACTTTTTTCATTTATCGTATTAGTCTACCTTCTGACTTTTTTTTAAAGTTTATTTCGAGAAAAAGAGAGAGAGAGAAAGCAGGGGAGGGGCAGAGAGAGAGAGAGAGAGGGAAAGAGAGAGAATCCCAAGCAGGATCCACACGGTCAGTAAAGAGCCCGGCATAGGGCTCGAACTCACAAACCTATGAAATCAAGAGTTGGTTGGATGCTTAACCAACTGAGCCACCCAAGCACTCCTATTTTCTTATTTTTTGAATAAAATTTTAATTCATTTTTTTATCTTTATTGATATAGGCATTCAATGCTATGAATTTTATTCTCAGTACTACTTTAGGAGCATCGCATAGACGCTGGTAAATAATTGTTATTGAGAAGTTTTGCAATTTAATTTTTATTTCTCCTTGGCATAAGAAGTGATTTTTTAAAGACTTTTTATTTTCCAGTGGCAAAGACTTAGTGCTGCTCCTCCTACATTTTCTTTCCTTTTATAATCATAATTATTAATTTAAAATCTAAGAAATGGAAATGATAGAGACAGAAGTAATGAATATGAAAGTGGAAAGTAAATGAAAAAGAAGTAATGAAAATGGAAAGTAAACTAAAAATTCTAAACTTGAGTGAGGAATAAATAAGAACAGAAACAATATTAAAAATAGAAATAAGAAAATTTGTTTTAATTAAAATAGGAACTAGGTCTATGGATAAAAGCGAACCACTATGCTCCCCCCAGAATGAGTCAAATAAGATCCACATCAGACAGGTCTTTGTAAAAGTTTTGGATTTCAAAAATAGAGGAAGATCAAAGCCTATAAACTTTGGTCAAACGGATAATAGCTTTCAATTTATACTGTATATAAAAATTGCAAAAAGGCAGTGGAATAACAGGTAAAAGTTTTGAACAAACTAGTTCACAACTCAAGAATTTTATAGCAAATCATCCGGGTGCCACTGTCTCGACCCCTTCGGCTGCCAACCGCCACTCCGAGAGGCTGAGGCCGACACTGAAGGAGAAACCGGCCCATTCCCCGCCACCGAAAGGCATCCGGGGTGAGCAGGTCTGAGACCCTGAGGCCTCTGGCCCAAGGGAGGGACTAGGGAGCCCCACAGCCCCTCCCCACCTGCCCATCTTCACCCACCCTCACAGATAGAAAGGGAGCCAACCCCCCAGGCTCTTAGGACCTCAGCTCAAGGTCAAAACTCTGCCCCAGTTTGCCCCTGCTGGACTATCTGCCTTGGGCAGGGTGTGTGGATCTGGGCGGAGCTCAGGGACTGGGGGCACCTGAGGTTCTCACCTTCCCTTAGCCTCAGTTCAAGCAAGGACATTACCTTCGAGGAACATTGTGAGGATATGGAATGACAATGAGCTGGGAATTTGGAGTGATTGCAGTCCACTCTTGTTTTCATATAGACCGAAAAAAATATTTTAAGAACATTTAACATCTAGTGTACTTTAAAAACAATTATTAGATTAAATCGAAGATGGCAGCATAGAAGGACGCTGGGCTCACCTCATCCTGCTGATTGCTTAGATTCCACCCACATCTGCCTAAATAACCCAGAAAACTTCCAGGAGACCAGCAGAACAGACTCTCTGGAGCCAGGCATAGACAAGAGGCTCACGGAAAATGGTAGAAAGGGCAGAGAGGCAGTGCATGCTACACGGACTGGTGGGAGGGAGCTGGGATGGTGGAGGGGCAGCCCCCAGGCAAGACAGAGCCCCCAAAGTCTGGCTTGCAAAAGTGGAGGGGCTGGACCCCATGAGTTCTGACAGCCAGCAGGACTTAACATCCAGAATGTTAGAAGTCAACAGCTCTGTTCTCGGAGAGTGGGGAGGGCAACAGGACACCGCGAGGGAGAGTTATTGAGCCCTGGAAGGACAGAGCTCAGCTCAGCAGTGGAACAAAGGCGCTGGCAAGTGCCATTTCCCTCTCCCGACCCCTAGCCAAAATTCCAAAGTGAACCAGTTGCCGTCAGTGGACTTGCTTGCACTGCACAAATGCCCAACGCTGTGCTACTGTGGATCCATCCCTCCGACGAGCCTGTCTCCCTCCAGGTGCTGCAGGGCCCCTCCCGCAGGGCACCACCAACTGCAAAGCTAGCTAAGTCTGCCCCTCCCATCCCTGTGCACCTTGCGGATCCACCCCATCTAATACGCCCTTGGCCAGATCCCATCAAAGCAGCACCACAAGCCTGGCAGTGTGCAAGCAGCCCGGACAGGGGCCACACCACTCCACAGTGAGTCCTGCCCCTGGGAGAGGGAAGATAAGGTACACAGCAGTCTGACTGTGGCCCCAGTGGTGGGCTGGGGCAGACATTGGGTCTGACTGCAGTCCTGCCCACCAACACACGTTACTCCAGACAGCACAGGGGAAGTGCCCTGCAGTTTGGAGCTACTGCAGGGAATACCCAAAATGACAAAATGGAAGAATTCTCCTCGAAAGAAACTCCAGGAAGTAGCGACAGCTAACGAATTGATCAAAACCGATTTAAGCAATATAATGGAACAAGAATTTAGAATAATAGTCATAAAATTAATCGCTGGGCTTGAAAAAAGCATAGAAGACAGCAGAGAATCTATTGCTACAGAAATCAAGGGACTAAGAAATAGTCACAAGGAACTAAAAAATGCTATAAATGAGGTGCAAAATAAAATGGAGGCGGCCATAGCATGGATTGAAGAAGCAGAGGAGAGAATAGGTGAATTAGAAGGTAAAATTATGGAAAAAGAGGAAGCTGAGAAAAAGAGAGAAAAAAAATCCAGGAGTATGAGGGGAATATTAGAGAACTAAGTGATGCAATCAAACGAAAAAATATCTGAATCATAGGAATTCCAGATGAAGAAGAGAGAGAAAGGTGCTAAAGGTGTATTTGAACAAATCATAGCTGAGAACTTCCCTGATCTGGGGAAGGAAAAAGGCATAGAAATTCAAGATTCACAGAGAACAAGATTCAGATGTAACTTGAATCGATCTTCTGCACGACATATCTTAGTGAAACTGCCACAATACAAGGATAAAGATGGAATTCTGAAAGCAGCTAGGGATAAACAGGCTCTTACAAAGATAGACACATAAGAGTAGTGACAGACCCATCTACTGAAACTTGGCAGGCCAGAAAGGAATGGCAGAAAATCTTCAATGTGATGAACAGAAAAAATATGCAGTCAAAAATCCTTTATCCAGCAAATCTATAATTCAGAATAGGAGGAGAGATAAAGGTTTCCCCAAACAAATAATGAAGGAATTCATCACCACTAAACCAGCCCTACCAGAGATCTGAAAGAGGATTCTGTGAGTGAAATGTTGCAAGGACCACAAAGTGCCAGAGACATCACTACAAGCATGAAACCTACAGACATCACAATGACTCTAAACCCATATCTTTCCATAATAATACTGAATGTAAATGGACTAAATGCTCCAACCAAAAGACATAGGGTATCAGAATGGATAAAAAAACAAGACCCATCTATTTGCTGTCTACAAGAGACTCATTTTAGACCTGAGGACACCTTCAGATTGAAAGTGAGGGGATGGAGAACTATCTATCATGCTACTGGAAGTCAAAAGAAAGCTGGAGTAGCCATACTTATATCAGACAAATTAGACTTTAAATTAAAGGTGGTAACAAGAGATGAAGAAGGGCGTTATATAATAATTACAGGGCCTATCCATCAGGAAGAGCTAACAATTATAAATGTCTGTGCACTGAATACAGAAGCCCCCAAATATATAAAACAATTAATCACAAACAAAAGCAACCTTATTAATAAGTATGTGGTAATTGCAGGGAACTTTAATACTCCACTTACAACAATGGATAGATCATCCAGACAAAGGATCAATAAAGAAACAAGGGCCCTGAATGATACATTGGATCAGATGGACTTGACAGATATATTTAGAACTCTGTATGCCAAAGCAATAGAATATACTTTCTTCTTGAGTGCACATGGAACATTCTCCAAGATAGATCACATACTGGGTCACAAAACAGCACTTCGTAAGTATAAAATAATTGAGATCATACCATGCACACTTTCAGACCACAATGCTATGAAGCATGAAATCAACCACAGGAAAAAGTCTAGAAAACCTCCAAAAGCATGGAGGTTAAAGAACATCCTACTAAAGAATGAATGGGTCAACCAGGCAATTAGAGAAGATATTTAAAAATATATGAAAACAAATGAAAATGAAAATACAACAATCCAAATGCTTTGGGATGCAGTGAAGGCAGTCCTGAGAGGAAAACACATTGCAATCCAGGTCTATCTCAAGAAACAAGAAAAATCCCAAATACAAAATCTAATAACACACCTAAGGGAAATAGAAGCAGAACAGCAAAAAAAACCCAAACCCAGAAGAAGAAGAGAAATAATAAAGAGCAGAAATAAACAATATAGAATCTCAAAAAAACTGTAGAGCAGATCAACGAAACCAAGAGTTATTTTTTTTTTGAAAAAATAAACAAAATTGATAAACCTCTAGCCAGGCTTCTCAAAAAAAAAAAAAAAAAAAAAAAAGGGAGATGACCCAAATAGATAAAATCATGAATGAAAATGGAATTATTACAACCAATCCCTCAGAGATACAAGCAATTATCAGGGAATACTATAAAAAATTATATGCCAACAAACTGGACAATCTAGAAGAAATGGACAAATTCCTAAGTACCCACACACTTCCAAACTCAAACAGGAAGAAATAGAAAACTTGAACAGACCCATAACCAGCAAAGAAATTGAATCAGTTATCAAAAATCTCCCAACAAATAAGAGTCCAGGACCAGATGGCTTCCCTGGGAATATTCTACCAGACATTTAAAGCAGAGATAATACCTATCCTTCTCAAGCTGTTCCAAAAAATAGAAAGGGAAGAAAAACTTCCAGACTCATTCTATGAAGCCAGTATTACTTTGATTCCCAAACCAGAGACCCAGAAAAAAAAAAAAAAAAAAAAAAAAGAACTACAGGCCAATATCCCTGATGAATATGGATGCAAAATTCTAAACAAGATACTAGCAAATCGAATTCAACAGCATATAAAAAGAATCATTCACCATGATCAAGTGGGATTCATTCCTGGGCCACAGGGCTGGTTCAACATTCGCAAATCAATCAACGTGATACATCACATTAATAAAAGAAAAGATTAGAAGTATATGAAACTGTCAATCGATGCAGAAAAAGCATTTGACAAAATTCAGCATTCTTTCTTAATAAAAACCCTTGAGAAAGTCGGGATAGAAGAAACATACTTAAACATCATAAAAGCCATTTATGAAAAGCCCACAGCTAATCTCATCCTCAATGGGGAAAAACTGAGAGCTTTTCCCCCAAGATCAGGAACACAACAGGGATGTCCACTCTCACTGCTGTTGTTTTAACATAGTGTTGGAAGTTCTAGCATCAGCAATCAGACAACAAAAGGAAATCAAAGGCATCCAAATTGGCAAAGATCAAGTCAAGCTTTCACCTTTTGCAGATGACATGATATTATACATGGAAAACCTGACAGACTGCACCAAAAGTCTGCTAGAACTAATACATATATTCAGCAAAGTCGCAGGATACATAATTAACGTACAGAAATCAGTTGCATTCTTATCCACTAATAATGAAGCAACAGAAAGACAAATAAAGAAACTGATCCCATTCACAACTGCACCAAGAATCATTAAATACCTAGGAATAAACCTAACCAACGATGTAAAAAGATCTGTATGCTGAAAACTTAGAAAGCTTATGAAGGAAATTGAAGAAGATATAAAGAAATGGAAAAACATTCCATGCTCATGGATTAAAAGAATAAATATTGTTAAAAAATCTCAGTATTACCCAAAGCAATCTACACATTCAATGCAATCCCAATCAAAATTGCACCAGAATTCTTCTTGAAGCTAGAACAAGCAATCCAAAATTTTTATGGAACCACAAAAGACCCCGAATAGCCAAAGTAATATTGAAGAAGACCAAAGCAGGAGGCATCACAATCCCAGATTTTAGCCTCTACTACAAAGCTGTAATCATCAAGACAGCATGGTATTGGCACAAAAACAGAAACATAGACCAATGGAATAGAGTAGAGACTCCAGAATTAGACCCACAAAACTATGGCCAACTAATCTTTGGCAAAGCAGGAAAGAATATCCAATGGAAAAATGATAGTCTCTTTAACAAATGGTGCTGGGATAACTGGACAGCAACATGCAGAAGAATGAAACTAGATGTCTTTCTTACACCATTCACAAAAAATAAACTCAAAACGGATAAAGGACCTGAATGTGAGACAGGAAACCATCAAAACCCTAGAGGAGAAAGCAGGAAAAATCCTCTCTGACCTCAGTCGCAGCAATTTCTTACCTTACACATCTCCAAAGGCAAGGGAATTAAAAGAAAAAATGAACTATTGGGACCTCATCAAGATAAAAAGCTTCTGCACTGCAAAGGAAACAATCAACGAAACTAAAAGGCAACCAATGGAATGGGAAAAGATATTTGCAAATGACATATCAGGCAAAGAGCTAGTATCCAAAATCTATAAAGAACTCACCAAACTCCACACCCAAAAAACAATTAATCCAGTGAAGAAACGGGCAAAAGACACGAATAGACACTTCTCCAAAGAAGACATCCGGATGGCCAACAGGCACATGAAAAGATGCTCAACGTCTCTCCTCATCAGAGAAATACAAATCAAAACCACACTCAGATACCACCTCACGCCAGTCAGAGTGGCTAAAATGAACAAATCAGGAGACTATAGATGCTGGAGAGGATGTGGAGAAATGGGATGGGAGGGAGGGGAAAGTGGATGATGGGCATTGGGAGGGCACCTGTTGGGATGAGCACTGGGTGTTGTATGGAAACCGATTTGACAATAAATTTCCTATTAAAAAACAATTATTATTCTAAATAAATAAGGAAAAAGTTAAAAAAAAAAGAATTTCATAGAAAATCAAGTTTTTTTCCATGTTAATACAATTCTCAGGGAACATGTCACCTATGCACTTTTTGAATGCATTATTAATGCATGCATACATGCGCACACCACACAGATACAACTTTAAGATTTCTTGTTACATTTAACAAATATTTTATTATTTTTTAATGTTTATTTTATTTTTGAGAGAGAGAAAGAAAACATGGAGAGGGAAACAGAATCCGAAGCAGGCTCCAGGCTCTGAGCTGTCAGCACAAAGCCCAAATTGGTGCTCAAATTCACAAACCAGGAGATCATGACTTGAGCCAAAGCTGGACGCTTAACTGACTGAGTCACCCAGGCGTCCCAACAAATACTTTAACATGGCAGATACTATGCCAAGATTTAGGATAATTTGGTGATAAAACAGAAGTGGACCCTGTTTTCATGGAGATTTACAGAGAAAAAAATCAACTTAAAATAAATAATGTAGTATAATGTAGTATAAAAGAACTTTTTAAGTTTTATTTGAGTTTGGTTCTTGATTTTGGAAATTCATTTTATTTGTTCAGTTTTTCTTATATGGATCGGGTAAATTTTGGTTCTGAATTTTAGTCTAATGGAAAATGTGATTTTTTTTTTTAGCACATCCTTAATCCTACAATTCACATGAAATTTCTTTTTTTTTAAATGACTTAAAATTCTTTGGTTCAAAGAAAAACTGAACAAAATATTTGCCCTCTCCAAAAAGGGAATTCTTGACAAAGATGGAACATTTAAAGATTTTTATGTGTTGACCACTGTTAAAATCATATGTAGAATAATTGCAACTATGTAAAGTAAAATTTGCATATCAATAAATGATATTATTTTAAGGGTCTATTTGCTGTAGTGGTGAACCTACTGTAAATAATATAATGTGACATTAGTATACTTAATATACAAAGAACTGATTGCACTTTATAAGTCACTTATTGAAACCTTCTTTAAAAAAGATCAAAGACCTGAAGGAACAAAATTTGAATTGGCTGGACTATTGAGATACAATTTTTAGACTATCAAAACAAACACACAAAAACATAGTATCTCCTAATAGAGGACTTTTAATTTGACATTACATTTCTGAAATATATTTTGATAATATGCATCAAAATATTTCAATGTTAAGGGCACGGGGGGGGGGGAGGGAGGAGGGCAGGGAGATGGGCGAAGGAGATTAGGAGCACATTTATCAAGATGAGCACTCAGTATAGAATTGTTCATCATTATTGTACACCTGGAACTAATATAACACCTTATGTTAACTAACACTGGAATTAGAAAAAACAAAAGATTTCAATGTTAATAAGTTTGAGCCAATAATTTTACTTACATAAATTTATCTTAGGCATTACATTCCATAAGATGGATAGAGACATTTCTCTAAGAGTAACACATAACATTGTTTCAAATAAGTGCTTTAGGGTTTTCTGTTGTTTTGTTCGTTTGTTTTTGTTTCAAATAAGTGCTTTTCCAGGTCTGGATAAGCTTGTTGCTTGTTATTAGAATACGATAGATACAGCTCTCCCAGATTTTCACAGAAACAGCCAAAACGAAGAAACAAAAGAAGAAAATCTGTATCAATGATGGAGTCAGTCTTTAGAAGCTTCAGTGATTTTATGTTTGTATGCACACAGAATGAGCTTCTTCTATGAGGATCTAAATGCTGGAGGAACAAGGTGGAAGATACTCATGACATCCTTTCCACTGCACATTCGAAGCAGGGGATGTGTGTTCTTGAGACCAGCTCATTCAAGACGTACTTTAAACTTATATAGAATACACCACTCAGAATGATAAACAGGGTAGATGGATTTGAAGTAGAGATCAAATAAATTCAAGAAGAAAATATTTTTGACCCAACTGAAGTATTTAAACTTCTTTCCATAGCAATTTTAACTAAGAAAATGAGACCGAATTTTAGACAAAGTCTGCTAATAACAAGGATGAGGGAAAAACAAAACTCTTAGAACCCCAATCAGATTTTCAGCAGACATCTGTGCAATAATGAACAGGGAAAGAAAAAAAAAAAGAGATTTAAAGTTAAAAAAAAAAAAAAAGATTGCACATTTGGAAAATACTTATCCAACCAAATTGTCAATTCTCTACAGGGGAAATACGAAGTCATTCTCAGACATTAAGAGGCTAATCTACTTAAAAAAAATTTTAAAGAGGTATTTCAATCAACTGAGAGATAAATGACATTAAGAATGGAAGAACAAAGATATTATGATTTTAAAAGGATTTATGTTGAGACAGAGAAGGATTTAGTCTAAAAATTCCTATGGTCAAAAATAATGTAAAAATTAAACATTATTCTTAATAGGAAAATAAATAAAATATTAATATATTTCTTAGATAACGTCAACAAGAGACTAAATATATGCAGCAAATAAGACTAAACTTGTCACTTATGAAAGTAAATGGATCTAGATTTTAAAATACCTGTATGAATATTGAAGTGCTCGCAATTTACTGAACAAAGTAAACTTGTAGGAATATAATTATTAAAATACATTTTTGTTCATACTCCCGGCTCCTGAATACCATCTAGATTTTGTACAGTCACTCAGATGCTAACTAAAAGCTTCATTTTTCTAATCCATAAATTCCCCTTTGATCTGTTGATTTATTTTGTCCTTTCAAAGATTCTTTCCTTCTTCCCTCGCTGATGCCTGACACAAACTACCAAATAGAAAGGGGCTAAGTTGCAAGGGTTCTCTTTCCCTCCCTCCCCTTTCTCTCAGGCCTCAACAAGAGTAAGAAATTACAGGAACGCACAACCTCATGTGGCAGATACTATTGTAGTCCAGCAACCTGGAACCATATTTGTATCAGGTATGGAAATATCATTTCCTTTGTTCTTTCTGCTTGTGCAGCACTTGTGTGGGCTTTTTGGACTCCCTGTCATGGAATCTCACATCCTGACGTGAGAAGTGCTTCCTCTGGTGACCAGTTTTGGCCTTCTCTCTGTTGTGCTTTCAGTAAGAAAGCACACACCAATGCAGTTAACTGAGGTTGTCAGTTCCCGTCAGGCTGACTGACCCAGCTATCTTCCTCAGAAATGCTCCACGGGAAGACCCATAGCATCCTTTCTTGCTCAACTCTGAACCTCAGTCTGTCTCCAGCATATCTCCCTCATCTCTGTCAGGCCAGATCTCCCCAGCCAAACTCCGGCCATCAGGTATTTTTCAGGTATGTTATGGGCACCAGTGGCAGTGCCTTTCCAATCCCAGGACTCTTGTCAGGCAGTCTTTCTGAACTTGCTCTTGTAAACTTTCTTTCTTAGCCGGGAGGAAATGGAAACGTCTTTGCCTTTGGGGAGGGAGGAGGAAACCAGAGCTCTTTTCACAGAATTCCTTACTCTCTTCACAGCAATTGCTTTCTCTAAAGAATTCTTAGCTTTTTCTTATATAATATTGTGGTGGTAGATGGATTAACATGAACAGAACCAATTTGGGATGCTTCTTTTGCATGTTCTGCATACAAGTTCCGTACGTAGAATGACAGGTTACTTTCTGCTAATTATTCTCAATTTTGAGGCCAGGCTTCATGGCGGGAACAGTCTTATTTCAATATTCTGTGACATACTTAACTCTCTGCACAACTCCAAAGGCTTTAGTTATCTAGCTTCTACACACCCTCTAACTTCGCTCTTACCTGCTCCATGAAATTCAGCTACAATGGCTTTCTTTAAATTCCTACGTCTTTTGCACCTGCTCTTCCCTTTTTCTAGAACACTATTTTCTTAAATCTTTGCTTAACTGGATCTTCATTCAGATAGTAGCAAATGCCACCTCCTGACAGAGACCTCCACTGATCCCATTTCATTCAACTGTTTTATTATCTTTATAGCACTTACTAATTTCTAAAATATGATCTGTCTCTCCCTACATGAAGGTAAATTCCAGAGAAATGGGAAACTTGAATATAATTCACATTGCCTTATCCCCAGAGATCAGAAAGCTGTCTGCTCCAGGCTGTATACCAATAAATTGAGCACAGAACTAAACAGAAAACAAAACCCAGAACAGAAAATACTAAGTTATAAAAGAATGGTAAATTCTTTACATAACAGATAATCGACAAAGAAATGGGAGAAATAAGTAAAAAAATGTTTGAAGTATAGGTAAGATTTTACCAGGCAAGTACAAATTTAAGGAAGCAACGGGGCAAATATTAAAAGTTAACATCTTACACTGAATAGGTATATTACTAATACATACATTTCAATATATTTTAGTTGGAAATATTAGAGCATCAAAGATAGGATCATGAGCTCAGTAAGAGCTGGGACTTCTGGATTTTTTTTTTTTTTTATCAATTAATGTATCCATAGTACCCAGAAAAATGTCTGGAATATATGCTGAATGCCTAAGTGACTCACTCAATCTAAATAAAAAACTCATAAATTCAACAAAAATTAGAGAGAATTTGACTAGTTGAATTGGTCAAAATAAAATTCAAAATTTAGGCAGACCCATTGGGCAAAATAGATAAATCCATCAGGTGGAAGTTTAATGTGATTTTTATTAATGATAATATTTCTTTCCAATTACTTTTAATTCTTTTATGCCTTTTTTTTAGTGTTTTTACCTGGAACAGCCACAAAATTGGCATTTTCATGTGCTTTTGTGAATGAATGCTGCATGAATACTATTTAATGAATACATTATTAATATAATAAACTGATTCATAGTAAGTATTCTAATTTACAAAAAAAGACTATATATTTTTTGCAAACATTTACAAACTTTATTATATACCAGGCTAAACAGAATACTCCAATAAGTATCTGTAAGTCAGATTTATGGTTCTAGTTCAAGACGGCAATGTAGGAAGAATCTGAATTCACCTCCTCCATGAACACACCAAATTACACCTATCTGTAGAACAATCCCTCCTGAGGAATGGAGGGCTGGCTACTTAACAGCCCAAGATAGAGACAATGTCAAGAGAAGAGCAAGAGAGACACATGCCATGGTTTAGAAGAGTAACTAGCATACATAGCCACAGCTCCAGCCACCCAGGAAAAGTCACCAACTACACACAGTCTGCATAGGAAACACCATACCCAATCACTCCTTCAACTTTAGGGCAAGTGGCCATTTCAATTAATCCACAGAAACAAACACTGGAAGTCAAGCAAAAATGGGGAGACAGAGGAATACTTCCAAAAGAGAGAACAAGAAAAAAACCTGGAAAAAGAGCTAAATGAAACAGAGATAAGCAATATGTCTCATAAAGAATTTCAAGTAATGATTGTAAAGATAGTCACCAGGCTGGAGAAAAATAGTAGAAAAAGTCAGTGGGACTTTCAATAAAGAGGAAATATTAAAAAAAAAAAAGAGTTGAAGAACACAATAATTAAAATAGAAAAAAATACATACTAGAGGGAATCAACAGATTAGAGGATGCAAAGAACTATCACTGATCTGGAAGGCAGGGTAGTGGAAAGCACACAAGCTGAACAACAAAAAGAGAAAATAATTTTTAAAAATTAAGATAGATTAAGAGATCTCTTGGACTATATCAAGTGAATATTCCCAGTGTAGGAGAAGAAGAAGGAGGAGAAGAAGGAGAAGAATAAGAAGAGAGACAAAGGTGTAGATAACTTATTAGAAAAAATAGTAACTGAAAACTTCTTTGACCTAGGGGAAAAAATAGATATCCAAGTCCAAAAGCACAGAGAGTTACAAAGAAGATGAACCCAAAGAGGCCCACATCATGGCACATAATAATCAAAATTTCAAAGTTTAAAGATAAAAAGAGAATCCTAAAGGGAACAAGAGAAATAAAAAGTTACCTACAATGGAAAAACTTTAAGGATATCAGCTGGTTTTTCATCAGAAACTTTGCAAGCTAGAAGGACGTGGCATGCTGTATTCAAAGTGCCGCAAGGAAAAAACCTGCAATTCAGAGTACTGCATCAGGCACCACTATCCTTCAGCATTGAAAGAGAGATAAGTTTCCCAGACAAACAAAAGATAAAGGAGTTCATCACAATTAAATCAGTCTTATAAGGAATGTTAAAGGGACTCCTTTAAGTGGAAAGTAATGGAATAATTAGACATAAGAAAAATATGAATAAAAAGATGTAAAGTATGAGAACATATATATAAAATGTGAAGAAGGGTAAAAAGGGAAGAGAAGGGGGAAACGAAAAAGACCGTATTTTCTTTTCTTTTTTAAGAATGTATTTCAACTTAAAAGACCATCATATTAATATAGATTGCTATTTACTTAAAATGTGATATATGAATCTCCTGGTTATCACAAACCCAAAACCTATGACTGATATGTAAGAAATAAGGAGAAAAGGCAAATAAAAGTAACACACCACAATAATCAATCACAAAGAGAGCAACAGAAGAAGAAAGGAAGAAGACTACAAAAACAACTGCAAAAAAAATTTTTAAATGGCAACAAGTACATATCTATTGATAATTACTTTCAAGGTAGATGACTGAAATGCTCCAAAAGGCACAGAGTGGCTGACTGGATTACAAAAACAAGAACCATCTATATGCTGCCTACAAGATATGCACCTCAGACTTAAAGACACATACAGACTGAAATTAAAGGGTTGGAAAAACACTCACCATGCAAAGGGAAGGGCAAAAACGCCAGGATAACAACAGTTATATCAAACAAAATAGACTAAAACAAAGACCATAGCAAGAGGCAAAGAAGGGGATTACATAATGCTAAAAGGATCAGTCCAACACAAAGATATAACAATGACAAATATCTACATACCTAACACTGAAAAACCTAAATACATAAAGCAAATAGTAACTGACATAGTGATAAACTGATGGTAATACAATAATAGTAGGAGATGTTAACACTCCACTTACATTGCTGGATAGATTATCCAGACAAAAATTAATAAGGAAACAATGTCTTTGAATGACACATTGGGCCAGATGGACAAAACAGATATATACAAAACCTTCCATCCCCAAACAGAATACACATTCTTTTCAAGTGCATATGGAACAGTCTCTAGAATAATCACATATTAGGCCATAAAACAAGCCTCAGTAAATTTAAGGAGATTGAAAACATACCATGCATCATTTCTGACCACAATGGTATGAACCTAGAAATAAAGCACAAGAAAAAAACTGAAAGAAATATAAACACACGAACACTAAAAAATATGATACTAAACAACAAATGGGCCATGAAACAATCAAAGAAGAAACAAATTAATGAAGACATATGAAAATGAAAACACAACATCCAAAAATCTCTGGGATACCATGAAAACAGTTCTAAGAGGAAAGTATATAGCAACACAGGCCTACATCAAGAAAGAGGAAAATAAAAAAAACAACGCAAACAATCTAACCTTATACCTAAAGAAACTAGAAAAAGAACAAAGCCCAAGACAAGAAGAAAGGATATAATAAAGATCAGAACAAAAATAAATGATTTAGACTAAAAAAAAATGAAACCAAGAGCTGATTCTTTGAAAAGATACACAAAATTAAAAAACCTTGGATTCATCAAGAAGAAAAGAGAAATGACACAATAAAATCACAAATGAGAGAAGAGAAATAACAATTGACATCATACAAATACAAAGTATTATATGAGAACACTAAAAAATTATATGTAACCAAATTGGATAACCTGGAAGAAATGGATAATTTCCTAAACATACATAATTTTCCAAAACTGAGCCAGGAAAAACAGAAAATCTGAACAGACAGACTACAAGTTATAAAATTCAATTGGCAATCCAAAAACACCAAATAATAAAAGTCAAGGACCAGATGGATCCACAAGTCAATTCTACCATACATTTAAAGAAGAATTTATACCTATTCTCCTCAAACTATTCCAAAAAACAGAAGATGAAGGAAAGCTTCTAAATACATTCCTCAAGTCCAGCATTACCCTGATACCACAATCAGACCAAAAAAGAAAACTATAGGCCAATATCCCCAATAAAAATAGATGCAAAAATCATAAACAAAATAGTATCAAATTGCATACAAGAATACATTTAAAAGGTCATTCACCATGATTAGGTGTGATTTCTTCCTGGAATGCAAAGAGAGTTCAATATTTGCAAATCAATCAATGACTACATCAACAAAAAGATAAAAATCATATGATCATCTCAATAGATGTACGAAAAGCATCTGAGTAGATTCAGCATCCATTCATGGTGAAAAATCTCAACAAAATAGGGCTAGAGAGAACATACCCCAACATAATAAAGGCCATATATAAAACATCTGCAGATGACATCCTCCTCAATGGTGAAAAACTGACAGCATTCCCTGTAAGGTCAGGAACAAGATCCATTCTAGCCACTTCTATTAAGCTAGTACTAGAAGTCCTAGCAACTTCAAGAAAAGAAGTAAGAGACATTCATATGGGTTAAAAAAAAAGTTAAATTGTCACTAACAGACAACACAACATACTATACATAGAAATCCTAAAGACACTACCAAAACTACTAGCAGTAAAAAAATGAATTTATAAAATGGTATGATACCAAATTAATATCCCAAAATTGGTAGTTTTCCATAACTAACCACAAAGTCATAGAAAGAAAAAAAAAACACCATTTATAAGTGTACTGAAAAGAATATCTTAGGAATAAACTTAATCAAAGAGGTGGAAGACTGGTCCTCTGAAAACTATAAAACGCTAATAAAAGAGACTCAAGATAAAACAAATGGAAAGATCTTCCATGCTCATGGCTGGGAAGAATTAATATTGTCAACATGTCCTTACTACCCAAAGCAGTCTACAGATTCAATGCAATCCCTACCAAAATACCAATAACATTTTTCACAGAACTAGAACAAACAATACTAACATTTATAAGGAAACACAGAAGATCCTGAATAGCCAAAGTAAAAGCTGGAGGTACCATAATTCCAGATTTCAAGGTTTACTACAAGCTGTAGTAATTAAAACAGCATGGTACTGGCATAAAGAGAGACATAGATCAGCAGAACAGAATAGAAAGCCCAGAAATAAACTCCCATTTGTATCATCAATTAATCTATAGCAAAGAAGGCAAGAATATGTAATGGGGGAAAAGACAGTCTTTTCAACAAATGTTGCTGACAAAACTGGACAGCTAAATACAAAAGAATGGGACTCAACTACTTTCTAACGCCATACACAAAAATAAATGTGAAATGGATTCAAGACCTAAATCTGAGACCTGAAACCATAAAAATCCCAGAAGAAAACACAGGCAGTAATTTATCTTATGACATCAGCCATACAAACTTTTTTTTAGATATGTCTTTTAAAGCAAGGGAAGTAAAAGCAAAAATAAACTATTGGGAACACATCAAAATAAAAAGCTTTACACAGCAAAGGAAATCATGAAGAAAACAAGGCAACCTACTGAATGGAAGAAAATATTGGCAAATGGCATATCCTATAAAGAGACAGTACCCAAAAGAGATAAAGAACTTCTGTAACTCAACATCAAAAACCAAACAGTCCTATTAAAAAAATGGGTAGAGGACTTGAGTAGACATTTTTCCAAAGAAGACCAAGAAAGATGGCCAAGAGACCAAGAAAAGATGTTCAGCATCCACTCATCATCAGGGAAATACAAACAAAAACCACAATGAGATATCACTTCGCACCCATTAGAACAGCTAAAATCCAAGAAGGCAAGAAACAAGTGCTGGTAAGGATGTGGAGAAAAAGGAAGTTTGCGAACTGTTGATGGAAACATAAACTGGCATAGCCACTGTGGAAAATAGTATGGAGTTTCCTCAAAAAGTTAAAAGTAGAAATACCATATGATTTGCTAATTCCACTTTTGGGTATTTACCCAGGGAAGCCAAAAACGCTAACTTGAAAATATATATGTGTCTCTATGTATGTTCCAGTATACTTACTATAGCCAAGACATGGAATCAACATAAGATGTCCATCAGTACATGGATGGGTAAGGAAACTAAAGTATACACAGTGGAATATTACACTGCCATTAAAAAGAATGAGATCATGCTCTGAGGGAATTGAAGGTATTATGCTAAGTGAAATAAGTCAGTCTGAGAAGACAAATAGTATGAGATTCTACTTACAAATGGAATCTTAAAAAGTGAATAATAAAAAAAGAAGAATCAGTACTATAAATACAGAGATTTAATGATTGCCAGAGGGGAGAAGGGTGGGAGGTTGATTAAAAGAGGTGAAGGGGAGAGGGAGATATAGGCCTCCAGTTATGGCACAAGTCACAGGAATAAAAATAGAACATAAGGAATACAGTCAATGATACTGTAATAGTGATGTAATGGGACACATGGCAGCTATACTTTTGGTGAACATAGCACAATGTAAACTTGTCAAATCACTAAGCTGTACACCTGAAACAAATGTAGCTTTGTGTGTTACTGTACTCAATTTTTTAAAGTCACATGTATACAGGTGTAATCTCTAATTATAGTGTAACAAATTGGATATTAATTTTAAAAAGTTTATGTAAGACATATTCATGCACCGCTAAGAAGAGAAACCGTCTCAATTATGATTTCAAATCAGGAACTACAACAAAGAATTTGGAAAAACTGTAAATAAGACAATGTAAATTATATATTAAAATCCACAGCTAGGAATTTATATGTTTAATACATTACTATTTAAGAAAAAAAAGCAAATAATCATTTATTTAGAATTCTGTAAAAACGAAGCATAAATGGAGGGTGAGAAATCAAGATTTTCACTAAATTTATGCACATTTATGTTTGTATATAGTTTGAAATATTTAATGTCTTACAATTATAAAAGCAATGCATAAGAGATAACTATGGGAGATAACTTTTCATATCTGTATGCTAGTGTTTCTAAGCCACTGTGCCACAAAGCTTTGCTTTGTAGTATAAGAATGCTTTTGTATGGTGGAAGAAGTGTCAATGTTCAAGAATGTTTGGGAAATACAAGATTAAACAAAAGTAAGGAGACACTCTGACTATGGGATTTTTCAGAATAAAATATAGGTTAAGACATATTGCTGATTTCTAATTAGCCTAATATGCAACTTTATTAAAAATATCTATTTCTTAGTACATCCGGGTTTTTTAAATTTTTTTAATGTTTATTTATTTTTTAGAGAGAGAGATAGAGACAGCACAAGCGAGGAAGGGCAGAGAGAGAGAGAGGGAGACAGAAAATCTGAAGCAGGCTCCAGGCTCTGTGCTGTCAGCCCAGAGCCTGATGTGGGGCTTGAACTCACAAGTCGTGAGATCATGACCTGAGCCTAAGTCGGATGCTCAACCAAGTGAGCCACCCAGGTGCCCTTCCTGGTACATCTGTTAACAATTCCTGAACCCAGTATCTTTGATTTTTTTCTTTTCTTTCTTTTTCTTTTTTCTTTCTTTTTTTTTCTTTCTTTTTTTCTTTTCTTTTTTTTTTTTTTTTTTTTTTTTTTTTTTTTTTTTTTTTTTTTTTTAGAAATACTATTCTAGGGGCACCTGCATGGCTCAGTTGCTTAAGTATCTGACTCTTGGTTTTGGCTCAGGTCATACTCTCACAGATCTGTGAGTTTGAGCCCTCTGTCAGGGTCTGTGCAGACAGTGCAGAGCCTGCTTAGGATTCTCTCTCTTCCTCTCTCTCTGCCTCCCTATCTCAAAAATAAATAAACATAAAAAAATACTATTCTATGCCGATACACATTTTAAAGGTTTATTAAACTGGTAATTTTCTAGGAAAACATAAATGACCAAAACTGAATATAAAACCAAACTTATGAATTAACGTCCCCCCCCAAGTTTATGTCTAAACAAAGAATTTACTAAAGAATTATAATCAGGCAAGCAATGTCCATAGATCATTTAACAAATAAATTTTTCAATTATTTTAAATGAAAAGTCCATATAATATTCCAGAAAATGGAAAATATGAGTTGTTTCATAATTTTATCAATCTTGCTTACAACCTAGTTAATCAAGGGACCAAAATATACTTATCACTCTAGAGATATCCAAGTCAAATAAAATATCCACCAATAGAGTTAAAAAAATCCTCAACAGAGTATTTGCCATACATTCAATTATTGCTTATGTTGTATGAACCGTATTCATAGAATCATTCTATCAGAGTTTGAGAAAAAAATAGTTCAAAAATCACATTTATTTTGTCTAACCAGGAACAGTGTCCACTGCAGTCTTACATCATAACTCCTGTGTCTCTCCCATGTGTCTTGTCTAGTCAGTTTTTCATGACATAAACTGCTTTATAGTTTGCTTTTTCAATTAGTTTCTACAATTATGAGAATGAGGTCATTTGAAGCCCATTTTTAAAATAGAAACTTGCACATAAAAAGGTTGTTGAAAACTTGTCTGCGATTAATAATATCTGCCATTTCCTTTTTTACTTAATCTCTTTATGGTGTTTTGAACTTCAGCTGTCATTTAATTTTCTCCATAAACTGAACTAACTCATCTTCATGTGTGATGGGTAATAAAAGACATATGTGAACAAAATAATTAAAATCAATGTTCATCACTACTTCCCAGTGTAAGATTACTCATTTAGAGATCGTGAGCAAGAAATGTGGAAGCTGGAAGTTTTAAAACTTTTTTTTAGTTCTACTAAGATGGTGCCTTTTAAGGTTAGAATTAACAAAAATCAAAATTTGTCTTTAATTTTCCATCTCAGTTTCGTGTGAGATGGATTTTATTCATTTTTAAATATATCAAAGACATTTATTGAGGAATCATAAGAGTCAATATAAAGTTCATGCTATGCAAATATGTTCTTATATTGGGAAGGCAAAGCTATAAAGTTCCTGTTGAGATTAGCATAGTCCCAACGTTTCAGAGTTTAAAGAAAGCTAGGAAGCAGAAAGACTGAACTATAATAAATATCAAAAAGGTCAATTATAAGCTTTCGTCCAGTATCTTCATGGAAGATTACTGTTCCTAAATCTCCCATTTGGTCAAAGGGCATACTGGTAAATGACATTTGTCATTGCAAGAAATACATTTTTTGTTTCGAACACAGAAGTCATTATTTAGGATTTGAATGCTTTTCATCCTCTTAATCTATGCATCCATCCATCCCTTCATTGACATGACATACAGATTTACAAATAGAAGAGAATGAATACAGCTGAATATGAAAAAAAAAAGCTGAAGTATATTTACAAGAAATATTAAGGACCATTATTACAGATCAAGATCAAGGACACCATACTACCCAATATTTTTATAATAAATCATATATTTACCAATGTATTTTTGATGCAATAGATGAACAATGTAAAGGAAAGAACAGTATCCCTGAGTGTCAGAAGATGTACTTATGTTATTTGAACAAATTGTACCCTTCTCTTTAATATCAATGCTTAAAGGTGGTACCTCTGTAAGAGCCCATTATAAAACTTGCCTTTTGCTTTAGAACCAAACTAGCAGTGTCCTCCTGAACATGTACATTTTCTTTCAGCATTATGGATATTGTGTTCCCTTTTTGTTTCTTTTTTAAATTTTTTTAGAGTTTATTTATTTTTGAGAGAGAAAGAGATGGAGAGTGAGTGGGGAAAGGTCGGAGAGGGGGAGACACAGGATCTGAAACAGGCTCCAGGCCCTGAGCTCTCAGCACAGAGCCCGATGCGGGGCTCAAACTCAGAACAGCAAGATCATGACCTAGGCTGAAGTTGGATGCTTAATCAACTGAGCCACCCAGATGCCCCTCACTTTTCTTCTTTCCTTTGCTTACTAGGAATCTCATAGCCAAATTTATGAATTTTAATGTTTTGACCTAAATTCTTCCTTACTCTTGATTTAGTAATCTGTTTTTATTCCATGATATTGTCTGCATCTCTATAACCTTTAGGTAAAACAAGTTTTCAAAATGAAGTGTGGTAAATAAATTCACACATTATACGTGTGCACACACGCACACACCCACACACACAGACACACACACACACTGAGCCACTAGGGCCATCTTATCTATTACCTTCAAATTTTCTCAATTCCCACACCCTTATGTTACTTACAGCTTGCAGTAAACTTCCTCACTGTAAGGTCTCCTTCAATATATTTTTTTATATTGTCTTCTATAACACTACTTCCCCTGTTACCATCCTAATCATTTTAACATACCACTCCAATATTTAATAACTCTTTTTACCATTTTACTGCTGCAGAATATAATTACTGCCCTTCAAGGAGGTTCTAATTACTTTCCTAAATTTATGCTTAACCAACAATATCTTTCATAGAAATATTATGAAAAAATATACAACAAAACTTTAAAAATACCTATCACCCTGGAACAAAAATATTGTAAGGGTAGGGAAAATGTTTTTATAAATATCTATTATCATTTTATAATACAGTGTGGTTGTTAAATAATAAAAGGTCCTTAAGTCAAGACTTCTCTTACCCATTATGTAGTAATGAGCACTAGACTTACTTTTTCTCTGGCAAAAACTACAAAACCGGACAGAATTTTAAGACAACTGCTTACACACATCAGACACAGGCTATATGTAAGTCTGACTGTCCAGAGAAAGGAGACATACCAGGTCTCCTTGCTATCTGCCTGTGGTACCTTTCTCAACTATGCCACAAGGAGAGGGAGACAAAACATAGTACAGAAGCCTGGCTAAGCTGAGGGGCAGATATCTGAGAAGCTGCTGATGTCACTGGAATTGTCTCGGCAAGGCACAAAAGAGAAAAAAACTGCACAAAGAAGGGGCAAAGAACTCTGCTTAGTGGTTGTCCATGTGTCCTTGGCTGTGAGCTGTAGAACTTACAAATGAGAAAAAATAAAACAAAACACTCACACAACATTCTGACAAGTTAAAATGAATTATTTGGTAGTTATTGATCTGCCTGACTAAACTAAATCTGATACTGTTTAAGGAAGACAGCATTCAGATTTTCTATAACATCAACCACAATGTTCAGAACATCATTTAAAAATATTTTTAGGGGGCACCTGCGTGGCTAAGTCGGTTAAGTGTCCGACTTCGTCTCATGTCCTGATCTCCAGGTTCTTGAGTTCAAACCCCGCATCGGGCTCTGTGCTAACAGCTGAGCCTGGAGCCTGCTTCAGATTCTGTGTCTCCCTCTCTCTGACCCTCCCCCGTTCATGCTCTGTCTCTCTCTGTCTCAAAAATAAATAAACGTTAAAAATAAATAAATAAATAAATAAATAAATAAATAAATAAATAAATAAATAAATAATGGATATCATGAGTAAATAAACATCTCAGCAAAGGAATGAGAAATATAAATAAGAATCAAATAAAAATCCTAGCACTGAATATTATATCTGAAAAATTTAAGTAGTGGACTTAGCAGAATGGAGGCCAAATAATCAAGGGTCTTAAAGACAAATTAATTAAAAAAAATTCCATCAGAATACCTCCCTGCAAAAAAAGATTAAAAAACAGGAATACAGCCTCAGTAGCTTATCAGGAACTATCAGGAGTCTATCTTTACATACGTGGAGTTCAGGAAAGAGAATGGAGGGAGATTGGGACAGAAATTATAAAAGGTTTGGGGGGTAGACAAAGATTGGAAGTAACTGCTTAATGGGACTGGGATTTCAAGTGGTGAAAACATTCTGGAAATAGAGTGGTGGTGGTTGCACAACACTGTGAATGTACTCAAGGTCACTTATGGTAAATTTTATGTTATATGTACTTAACCACAGTTGAAATAAAGACTGCCAATATAAAAAGTTGCCATGGATATGGGACAAGAGAACACTCATATATTGCAGGTGAAAGGGTAAAATGGTATCATCACTTTGGAAAATGCTTGGCAGCAATTTTTGCTAATACTTATAATAGCCAAAACTTGGAAACAACTCATATATCCGTTATTAGAATGATAGATAAAAATTATTTTATATTCATGAAGTAGAATGCTTCTCAACAGTAAGAAAATCTGAGCTACTGATACACACAACAGACATGCATTTCAAAAACATTATTTGAGAGAAAGAAAATATGCATATTGTTTGCTATCATTTATATGAATTCAAGAATAGGCAATCTTTTGTATATTAGTAAAAATCAGAATATGGGGACAAAAATTTACTTGGATACTGGTATGATGGAAATATTCTATATATTCTATTTATTGTATGGTTCTATGTACATTAATCAAATAGGATTATGTTTTTAAGACTCCTATTTTGCACATATACAAATTTTCCTACAATGAAGTAAGTATGTAGAGGGTTTTTTTGGATTGTAAAGGTGGGGTCTTTATAAATATTTCTATGTGCATTAAAACACATAGATTGTACACCAATGAGTTAACATTAGTTTTCTCCAGCAGAAGATCTATGTGGGACTTCCATTTTCTATGTTCCAAATTTTGTGATACTTCTATTTTAAAGAATACTGTTTTAAGCAGAAAATAAATCACCAGTTAAAACAAAGCAACATTAAATCTAGCTGTATCAACCAGTGCTAAGTTGTCATAACAGAGGATAAATCATAAAAAATTTAGGACAAAATAGGTACAAGAATACATTTGAAATATGAAAGATTAGTTATTTTAGATATTCATTTTCAGCCTATCAGACTGTACCTTGATTGTATCAACTTGATGCAATCAGAAACATCAATTAAATAACAACTTTGTCCAACAGTCACACAGTTGAGAGACTAATTCACTTCCAATTTAAAAAATTAGTATGCATCATACATTAGTATTTCTTTAGGAGAAGGAAACACATAGATGATACCAGAATTCGAAATTCCCAAGGAGTCTTCCTTGGTCCTTGAATTTTTCTTCCATTACCTCTCTTTCTCTTGTATTTGTGTACAGTGCCATCACTTCTAAGGGCTAAGTCCTGTTCTTGTTTGCTTCCCTAGTGCTCATCTGACTTGAAAAGTATGGACAGAGACTAACATAGACACCTGTGCTGAGAGGCCCCAGAAACACAACTAAAATCAGACATGACTAGTCAGTCCATTAGCCAGTATTTTTATTTCACAGAAAGGACTCATGCTAATGTTTCCAACTTTGAGATGTCATTATGGAGAGTTTTTAAATGTTTCCACAATTTCTTTGATAATCTTCCACTAACAGATGGAGTTTAGTCCCTTTTTCCTTGGCTATTGACTAACTTTAGTGACTTGCTTATAATAAATAGAAGGCATGACATTACATGCCCTCTAAGGGTAGGCCATTCAAGTTGAGATAGCCTCCATCCTGCTCTCCTTAGCAATCAGCTACTGAGATGTGAGGAAGCCCAGGCCACTTGGAGAGGTTACACGTATGTGTTCCTGTGACAACCCCTGGCTGAGATCCCAATCCACAAGTATCAACCAGTAGACAATGAAAACAAAACAAAACAAAACGACTTTGACAAGCTATGAATTGAACTTTATATTCCTCACATAAATAATTGATATAAAAACCCTACAACTAACATCATGATTATTTTTAAGAAACTCAACATTTTTTCCTTAAGATCAGAAAGATGTCCTCTCCCACCTCTGAATTACCAGAATTACTGGGTAATATAGATTGTTAAAACTCCACGTATTCACAACTTGATATGTAGATTCAATGTAATCTCCGTTAAGTTCCCAGAAAGTTATTTCTTAGAAGCAAAATTCTTCTAAAGTTTATACAGAAAGGAAAAGGACATAGAATACCTGAAATAATACTGATGATGGATACCATTGGAGGACTCATACTACTTGATTTCAAGAACTATTATTATTATAAGGTTAGCATAATCAATATGGTTTGATAATTGAAGAAAAAGACATATACATCAATGGAACAGATAGAGAACCTAAAAATAGATACAGATATAGTGAACTGATCTTTGATAACAGGTATTAGTGTCATTCAAAGGACTAATAATGGTCTTTTAAGCAAATGGTGCTGAAGCAATTGGAAGTCCATATGCAAAAAACGTTACCTTAAAAAAATTTTTTTTAACATTTATTCATTTTTTGAGAGACAGAGAGCACAGACAGGGGAGGGACAGAGAGAGGGGGAGACACAGAATCCGAAGCAGGCTCCAGGCTCTGAGCTGTCAGCATAGCCCGACATGGGGCTCGACTCACAGAGTGCGAGATCATGACCTGAGCTGAAGTTGGATGTTTAACCGATTGAGCCACCCAGGCGCCCCAGACGTTACCTTATACCTCATACAAATTTAACTCAAAGTGGATCATAGACCTAGATGTGAAATTGAAAACAGTGACATTTCTGATGGAAGCCTAGAACAAATCTACATGGCCTTGGGTTGGCAAGGAGTTTTAAAGTATAATACCAATAGCATAATTCATGGGATAAAAATTGCAAAGTAGTACTTCATTAAAATAAAAATAAATTTATTCTCTGCATATGAACACTATTAAGAGAATGAAAAGACAAGCCAAAGACTGGGAGAAAATATTTGCAGAACATATGTCTGAAAAAAAAACTCACAAAAAACAAAATGAAACAACTCATTTCCAAAATAACAAAGAATTATTAATACTCAGCAACAAGAAAACAGAAGACTCAATAAAAAATGAGCAAGAGGTCTGAAAAGACACCTCATCAAAGAAGATATAAAAATCTCAGTGTAAGCGTGTAAAGAAAGTCTCAACATCATTTGCCATTAAGGAACTACACATTAAAACAACCGTGAAAGAATACTACATATTTAACAGACTGGCCCAGATCTAAAAACATTGACAATACTTATATTTGTAAAGACACAGAACAGCAGGAACTTTCAAAATGGTATCATGAATTTAGAAGATAGTTTGAGAGTTTCTTACAAAGGTGAACATAGCCTTACCATACAATGCTGCAGTTGTGTTCCTATCTATTTACCCAATTGATATGAAAACCTATGCCTACACAAAACCTGCAGATGAATCTTTATAGTAAATTTATTCATAATCACCAAAACTGGAAGCAGCCAAAATGTCCTACAATAGATGAATGGATAAATTGTGGTATATCCATATGATGAAATAACACTTAGCAAGAAAAGAAATGAGCTATTGAGCCACTCAGTAATATAAATCTTAAATTCATGTTGCTAGTAATATAAACCAGTCTTAGAAAGTTACATAGTATATATTACCAATTAGATAACATTCTGGGAAGGAAAAACCAGAAAGGGTAGACCTATCATTCGTTGTGAGGAGTTCAAGGGTTAAGAGTTGAGTGAAAAACAGGTCCATTTTTAGGGTGGTCAAATTGATGTGATTGATATTCTAATGGTAAATACAGGACACTGAGCATTTGCTGAAACTCACAGAACTTTATAGCACAAACAGTGAACCTCAACGTAGGCAAATGTTTGTAATTCCAGGGTTTAGGGGAATTGCAGGATGAAATGCTTAATGTGACAAAAAAATCTACCTGTATTACAAATACGACACAACCTCACTGAATGGGGTGAGAGAACAAGTTGATAACTTAAGTAACTTTGGAAATTAGTGGAGTATATTAGACTAGAGGCAAAAGGAGCGGTGCTTTAAGAAATGTACTCTAGTTGTTCAAGTTTATTCCCATGGGCTGACAATTCCAACTGTACTTTATATGTATGATGAAATCGAACAATTAAGGAAATAAAAGGGGGTGGTGGAGTAAAGCTTCTCAATATTGAAGTGGGAAGCTACAGATAAGCAAAGGGAGGATGTTAGAAGATCCACGTAACTAGACTTGAAGATGTCAGTATCAACTCATAGCTTAATATACATACAGGTAATTATAAAAATACTCATAAATATCTTCATATGCATAGGCTAGTGCACACGTATTGCTCTTCATGCACCATGCTCCAGCTCAGAGGTCCTAGAAGCAATGGCACCCTAATAGCAACAAACACTCCCAGCACCCAGAGTCTGGGCTTCAATAAGAGGAGCGGGAGCTCCTTAGAAAAATGACTAATTCTTGGAATGGAGCAGGAAGTATACAAAACAAACCTAGAGCAACTTGTAAGTAAGAATGTGCTCAAAACAGGCAATAACAAAACAAAACCCAACAAATAAAAAAACAACAAAAACCCCTCCATAATTATGAGGCTATGCCAAGGGGAAGCAAGTGTTACCCTTAAAGAGCTTCCAAAACCCTAGCTGGAAAAACTTGAGAAACAAAGCAAACTAAATAGAATTAGATTATAATCCAAAGTATAAAATAATTATCCATGATGTCATAATGATGAATAATGTTTAACACTTTAAAGGGAGAAAATAGATAAAAGTTTCCAAATATTTTATGTAGATTCTCTGCCCTTGTGGAGGTATAGAATCATTTCCCCACTCCTTATACCGAGTGGATTTTGCCTTGTGACTTTCTTTCAGAGAGTAGATTATGGAAAAGGGAGAAAAAAAATACCACCTCATTAATCAAGATTAATATGCTAGACAGAATGACCTCAAAAATGTCTGTTCTATACCCCAGAACATGTGAATATGTTATAGTTTATAACAAGGGGACAGATTAAGGTTTGCAGATGAAATTAGAGTTGCTAATCAGTTGACATTAAGATAGGAAGACTATCTTTTATCATTCAGATGAGCCTAATGTAATCACAAGGGTACTTAAATATGAAAGAAGGAGAAGAGGAATGTCTGAGGGACATGCGAGTATGAAACTAAGGTATGGAGAGATACAGTATGCTGCCTGTCGGGTGAATGGAGGGAGCCCAGAGACCAGGAATACCGGTAGCCTGTAGAACCTTTCCAGAACTTGGAAAGGCAAGACAAGCTGCACTATGCTAGGGACTCTGGAAAAGAATGCAGCTCCTCTAATATTTTGATTTTAGCTTAGTGAGACCCAGGTTGGATTTGTAACTTATAGAAATGTAAAAATAACTTTTGGTTGCTTAAGCTTCTAAGTTTGTGGTAATTTATTGTGGCAGTAATAGAAATGAATACAGGTAACATCAAGAGTAAGAAAGACCTTGGATAAACCCCAACTAAGGACCATTATAAAAAATACCTGATCAACAATCCTCAAAACTGACACAGTCATCAAAAGCAAAGAATGTCTGAGAAACTTTTGCAGCCAAGAAGAGTTTAAGGGGATGTAACCATTATGCCTAATTTACGTAATGTGGCATCTGGGATGAGATCCTGGAACAAAAGGACCTTAGAGAAAAACTGAGAATATTTAAATTAATTATGCACTTTAGTTAATAATAATGTACAATTATCAATTCATTACTTTTGAGAAATGTACCATACTAATGTAAGAGGTTAACAGTAGTGGAAATTGGGTGTGGGGTATATGGGAACTTTCTAAGATCTTTGTGATAATTTTGTATATATAAAATTTAGGAAACAAAAAATGAATTTTATAGTCACTACCTGACTTTAGTTACATGAGGGAGCCTAAGAGAGAGAAGCCTCCCTGAGGTCAATAAACCTTAGAACTAGGAGAGGAAAAAAAATTTTTTTATTGTTTTTATTAATGTCACTAAATTCAGGGTGGTTTGTTTGTAGCTATAAAGGCAGCAGTCTTGGAAAATAATCTCCTTTGTACCCTTTCCCTCTCTATCACTACCTTGCTTTCCTTTGCAAAGGTGGCCAGTCTACACCATCATATTCTTTTACAGACAAAAATAGAGCCATACACATTTAGTTTATTTTGTGCTATGTCTAAATCGCAATACTTTACACATTGTGTCATTCAATCCTACAGCTTTAGGATGGACCTGTGGCATTGATCGCCTTACAGATTATTAAACCAAGACCTAAGAAGATCAAGTAACTTTAATGAAGTTGCATGGCTAGTAGGCACTGGGAGATCTAATATAATACACTGTCTGCAAATAAGCAAGCCACCGGAACCACCCGGACTTCAGAAACTGAAAAAACCAGTATTCTTTTGGGATCCTAGAAATTAAGTCATTCTTCTACATACCACATCCTGAGATACCATCTCAAATGCCTCCTTTCCTGATGCCTATATTCTCTTGTAACCTTTTCCTGTATATTCTATAGATCTTCTTTTTGAATCCATTTAAAAAAAAATGTTCCTTTCCCTTCTAACTCTTCTCTCTGGCCTATGAAATGGCCCTTTCATGGTAAACAAACTTTCCTACATGCTCAACTATTTCACCATTTGCTTATTCCAGTAGTTTTCCTTGGCTGTTAATTTTCTCCTGTATTATTGGGTCCATTCAGCTCAGTTCGTCCCATCACTGATCAACATGGTGTTGATGGTCATGTTGACAGTGGTGGTGTCAGGATTCACTTAGCTTCTGTTCCTCATTATCAAGTTATACCTTTTCTTTTGAGATTTGCGATACTCATTAGAATATATATAATCTTGCTGTCGCTCCTCAATACTCTTATTTACCAACCTGGTAAAATCTATAGCCATTGAAGGATGCAGTGGACTGACTCAGAGTGTCTATACATCTCTAACCTCAAACTTAAGTGACTTTGACATCTATGTGAATAAACATCTAGTCTTCTTGATTTCCCTTAAAATGTCTTGATCTCCTTAACTCAAGAACCAGCAACTCTTGTTTACTCAAATCATCCATACCCATGGTCAAATACTAGAAACTGCTCATTTTTCTCAACTGTTCTAATTCAACATTTTAAACTCTAATATTCCACTTTCAATATTTCTTTTGTGTGACTTGAATTGCTTTCTTTTTTTTTTTAAACGTTTATTTATTTTTGAGACAGAGAGAGACAGAGCATGAACGGGGGAGGGTCAGAGAGAGAGGGAGACACAGAATCCGAAACAGGCTCCAGGCTCTGAGCTGTCAGCACAGAGCCCGACGCGGGGCTCGAACTCACGGACCGCGAGATCATGACCTGAGCCGAAGCCGGACGCCCAACCGACCGAGCCACCCAGGCGCCCCGACTTGAATTGCTTTCTTACAACACCATCAACGGCCTCACTTCTTTTTGGATCTTATAACTGCCTGGAAAAGCAAAACAAGAAACAGTACTCTAATTCTGAAAAATTCTAACATTCCCTCTTCTCTACTTTTTTTTCTGTGGGTTTCAGTATAGTTGAAAAGGTGACCTACTTGTGTCATCTTTTGCTCCTATAAATTTATTGTCTCTCATAACTTCCTGGAAATCTTTGCATGTGACACAGTTTGACTCCTTTTCCCTTCCCCATTCTTTAAATATTAGTTGTACTTAAATATAAACTATATGATCCTCAGGGCCTTGTAAAGGGATCCTCAAAATTTCACAGGTGCTCAGAAGCAACTCTGATAAGACCTGCCATCCCTAATATACCAATGAGGTAATTAGTAAATATATCTGGAATAAATGATTCTGGCTACAGATTTTTTACTCACAGGTATTAAATGAATTATAACACTTAATCATCACAAAAATTCATCAAGATACATAAATCAACATTTTTGGATGAGGAAAAAGGCTTAGACACCATAGCTAAGGTTACATGGAGAATGCATATTAGGGTCAGAATTTGAACCCAGTTCTAACATTAAACTGATGCTTTGATCCACTCTGCTTTTTACCTTAGCAGTAATAAATACAGTGTCCAGTGTATCTTCCTACTGGTTACTCTACTAGAAACACAGGGCTGGCTGCATTTCACTTCAACACACAATGATCGAGTTTGCTGGCCTGGTGAGGGAAATCATTCTGACAGTCCACGATTTTAGCAAAGTTTTGAACTCTGTATTTTGTTTCTGTGCACTCAAAAAGTTGTCCACTGTATTTATTTGAGAGATGAGCCACTGAATCAGAAGAGCAGAGGCAAGAAGTTTGCAATAGCCCCGGGGAAGCATATATCTAAAAAAATCTGTCAGGACACTGACTTTTTGAGCTGAGCGGGAGTTAACTGTGAAAATCTGTGCCTTCTAGTCCCCCTGGTCCCTTTTGCAATGCCCTGATAGCTCATGTAGGGTTATGTAAACCTCATCAGTTTAAAGTGATAGGCTCATGGCATTTATGGGGTCATTAAACAAACCAGATGTCACAGGTTAATGCATACTTTCCTTAAGTTCTCTGAGTTATTTAATGTTATGGACTATTTCTGAGGAGACAGGTGGAAATTTCACAGTGTTACTTAGAAAAGTTTAAATACTGGGAAAGAATGGTTTCCAAAAACACTGAATGACATATATAATCAATGTTAAATGTCTGTACTGCACATAGTCAGCTTTCTTTGAGCCAACAACTAAAACCTTGAACCATGTTTTTGTTTAGAGTATAGCTTTTTAAATTTTTTCCTTATTACGTAGGTTTAAAGAAAAACAAACACAAAAAAACTACCAATGGTTGCAGATTATCAAAATCTGGTTTTAGAGGCAATTACTCTTCTGAATTTTTACCCAATGAACGTAAATTTTTGCACCTTTTGAGGACACCTGGGTGGTTCAGTTGGTTAAGCATCTGACTTCAGCACAGGTCATGATCTTGCGGTTCCTAAGTTTGAGCTCCACATCAGACTCTGTGCTGACAGCTCAGAGCCTGGAGCCTGCTTCATATTTTATATATCCCTCTCTCTGTACTCCTCTCCTGCTCACACTCTGTCTCTCAAAAGTAAATAAACGTTAAAAAAATAAAAAATAACTTTTTGTACATTTTCTTTCTACATACTTGGAAAATAGATTACTTCAATATATAAGTACTTCATTTTTTTTTCCATTTAACTTACTATTTTCAACGTATTTGCAAAGCCACATCTCATTTCTGTCCCCAAAAGCCTGCCTGATTTGCGTTTGGCATTCTCAGAGGAGACTACAATAATTTTCACTTTTTATTAGCTTCTTTTTGTATTGAGTGTTTAAACACATTAGTTACTCTCTGTTCATCTTTGTAAATTCTAGGTGAAACACATACTGTAAAGAGAATTTAGCATGCTAGAAATGTATATGTTCAACCATGCAGCAAAGAAACATTCTTGTTCACACTCTAAAATTTTAAAATCAGTTTTCCCAATTGATACAGGTAATTTTTTCATTCTGACTCTCAAACTTTTGGGTGCACCAGAAATGTCTGTTGAGGCCATTAAAAATGTAGATGGTACTTTCCCTCTTGAGACTGACCAAGATGGAGACTGGAGCTTTTGTTAAATCATCTTCATAGTTTATTCTGTGGCACATGAAATCTGAGATCCAGTGAATGGTCAGATTTTTCCAAATTATCTTCTCTATCTTCTCAACAGCTTCCAGTTTATTATGTGTCACTTTCATTATACTTTTTGACAAATGAGTGGGAATGTTAAATTCAATGATAGCTCTCAGTAAACTTTTGCCTAAGAACAAAACTTTTAATGTGAGCCCATCTAGACCATTGGGATGGTTAGTCATCCAGCACAGAAGGAAAGTGACTGACAAAATAGGGAAAGTTTTTATTAAAATTATTACTCTATTGCCTCGATGGATGACAACATGTAATTTTCTTCTTTGTAGCCCTCACTGTAATTTGCTTCATTTAGTTCACTGCAAGGAGAGTTGTATTTTTCTGTGATCACTGTAGCAACATCAAAAGAAGGTGCTTTCATGTGTTAAACATTTTATAACGCCAACCAAAAGGCACATCCTTAAGAAGAAACCAAAGGTTAATTTCAATTATGATCATCCTTTGCTTGTGACCACTTGAGTGATCCTGCTCAGATTGTTCAGAGTATACAAAATATACTCCTCCTACACATGCCAACCTGTTATGGAGATGTCCTGCTCTTTAAATGTTTCAGTCCTTAAAATAGATATTTCTAAAGATCAGCCTCAGAACTCAAGAATTCTCAGTCCCAAGTTTCCTGTTTAAGAGATGGCAAAAGAGCGAAAGAAAGAGAGAAAGAAAGAGAAAGAGAGAAAGATAGAAAGAATATTAAGATAATTCTCATGGAATTTTTCTTCCTTGAGACTGTGGTATCTCCTTAGCATTGGTATGATGTCAAGCATTTGTTTCTTTATCCCTATGCCCTGGATTTCTTCAAGGACCGAGGGCAATCCTTTAAAGAGAAATTTGATTTCTGAGGCCATAAGATTTTCAAGGAGAGGAATACATAATTTACTTCTACATCTGACCAAATCATTTCAGTTTAAAACCCATGTACTATCCCCATAGCATAAAATTAAAGTATCTACAATGTGACTTAAGCATCTCTATGATCTTGCTTCTTCTTTCTCCAGCCTCATCACCAACCATTCCTGCCCTGTCCCTGAAGTAAGGGCCACACTAAAGTGCTTATAGCTCCCTGCATATTCTATTTTGTTTCTTTTCCCCTTGTTCGTACTCTCTCTGCAGTATATTCTTATATTCTTACTGTCTGCTTCTGGAGCCTAACTACCTTCTCAAACTTTTAGTTTTGCAGCTCAGAAAAGGCATGTAACAAGAATCCTCCTTGGCCTTCAGGCTAAGTTAAGTGATATGCCCTATAGCTCCATAATGCTTTGTGCACATTCTGCCACAGCGTATTTAAATTGTTTTTTAATTGTACTTCTTTCCCATTATACTCACCTATTTAAAGACAGGAAATAGGTGTAATTCATCTTGGAAATTTCTAAAGATAGTTGTGTAGTTGCCCCTCAATAAATGTTGAATAAGGGAATGAATGGATATTTCTAATCCTTGACAGGCTATATATATTTATTGCATATTAGGTGGCAAAAAGTATTTGTTGAATTGAGTATATAATTGGATTAATGAATCACTGCAATGATCAGACTAGATGTTCCCTACTATAGGCAGTTGTCAAACACCAGGTCAGAACTGCTTTTTTTTTTGTTCTGCAATTCTGTTGCACGGTAATATAATAATAATAATAATAATAATAATAATAATAATTCTACCTATTTTAGATGCATATATCATATTGAAGACAAAGCTGTATAGTAAACATATTTATTGAATTTTTCCCTCATTAGTCTATGACGTCAATGACATTATTTTATGTCAAGAATATTCTTGGCTCATTGGATAGGTAGTAAAAACTTGCTGGATGAGTAAATGAACAAATGAATGAATAGACTCCACTGTAAGATTTTTCATTGAGTGTGGATATCAGAAAATAATCAGGTACAGATCAAGATGGCAAACAAAGAGGTCTTGAATTTTGAAAGCAAGTTTAGAAATCTTAACAATTTCTACTATTCGTAGAAAGGCTCTTTTAGCTGAAAGAGCAAGAAAATATGTGTGTATACTCATCTGTGTATTATCACCTATCTATAAGTATCTCTACATGCAAATATCTGTATTGACATTAAGCATGATATGAGTTGGTACTGATGTCTCTGCTCAAATCCATAACCACATGAGTCATTCTACCTTTTCTCCTTGTTTCCAAGTAACCTCCACTGCAACAATGAGAAAACAGACTCCCACCATCTCCTTCCATTTACTTAATTGTTCAATTATAATATATTGTGGGTTCACAACTGTTAACCCATAAGCCTGTGGGAGCCAACTTTATCACCCAGAGTAGAATGTTTAGGCAAAAAGCTGTTTGCTGTTACACAAGCCATACCTTATTTCCCTGCTCCAATCAGTGAAGCTGTTTCACATCTTAAAAAAAAAATAATAATAATATTTATTTATTTTTGGGACACAGAGAGACAGAGTGCAAGCAGGAGAGGGGCAGAGAGACAGACAGAGACAGAGACAGAATCTGAAGCAGGCTCCAAGCTGTCAGCACAGAGCCCGACACAGGGCTCAAACCCACAAAGCGCGAGATCATGACCTGGGCTGTCAGACGCTTAACCTACTGAGACACACAGGGTAAAACTCCAAACTGCCAAACTCTCTTTCAAAGTGGGTGTGCCATTTTGCCCCCCCGCCCCGTAATGACTGAGAATTGTTGCTCTACATCCTTACCAGCAATTAGAATTTTTTTTTAAAAAGAATTTTGGCCATTCTAATAGATATATAATGTTTTATTATTTTAATTTGCATTTCACCAAAATTGTATAACACTGAACATCTTTTCATCTGCTATTTGCCACATTTATGTTGTCTTTGGTAAGGTATCTGGTTCGAATCTTTTGCTTATTTTTAAAGTGGGCAGTCTGTTATCCTACTGTTGAGTTCCCTAAGTTTTGGAGTGTTTTTTTGTTTTGGTTTGGTTTTTTTGTTTGTTTTTGTAAATGATATATCTAATAAAGGGTTAGTACCCAAAAATATATAAAGAACTTATAAAACTCAATGACCAAAGAGCAAATAATCCAGTTTAAAAAAATGGGCAGAAGATGTGAATAGACATTTTTCCAAAGAAGACAAACAACATAGCCATCATGGAAATGCAAATCAAAACCACAATGAGATATCACCTCACACCAGTTAGAATGGCTAAATATTTTTCATATGTATTCTGGAGATATACTTTACAAATCCTTGCATTCTCTTAATAGCGTTCATTAGTTTACTGTGGCTGCTATAACAAATTACCACATTCCTCTAGAATGTGTATAGTTTGGCATTTTAGAGCCTAAGAATAATTTTGGGCTATATTTGTAAAAGATGTGAGGTTTTTGTCTAGGTTCACCTTACTTATTGCATATGGATACCCAACTGTTCTAACATCATTAGTTACAAATATTCACCTTTTGCTATTATACATACAGATCCTGTATTTTTGTTGATATGGCAAATTATATATACATAGGTACTCCCATTATCATACTTAGCAATTTAGACATGATTTCCTTTAGCTCTTTGAACATATTTAAAATAGCTGAATTCAAATCTTTGGCAATTTCACCGTCTGGGCTTCCTCAGGAGCATCCTGTTGATTTTTTTTATTTTTAGTATTTAATGAGCCATACTTTCCTGCTGCTATGCATTATCTCATCGTTTCATATTGAAATCCTGAGATCCAAAAATCATATGGCAAGTCTGGAAATCATTTTCTCTCCTTTCTCCAGGGTTTGCTGTTGTTGCTTCTTAATGTATTTGTTTTGTGATATTTCTAAACTAATTCTATAATGTCTGTATTCTTTATGGTCTGTGGCCACTCTGTCTCTATCTCACTAGTCCTTGTTCAGTTAATATTAAACAGACTTTCTTAAATGTCTAAAACCAGTAAACCTTCCAGCCTTTGCCAAGGTTCTTGGTGCATATTGAGGCATGCCTTCCATACTCAGTAAAGCAGTAGACATCTCTTTCTTGGCCTTCTCTTTATGCTTTCCCAGAGATTTAACGTCACCTGGAGTGGAGAGTTTACCACGTACACAGGTCTTTCCTGAGCATGTCCACAGCAAGCATGTGACTTTCTAGATTCCTAGGACTATGCTGGAGCTTTTAAAGGCACTTATGTGTATATCATTTTTCCCCACAATTTCCTTTTTCACATTGCAGTTATTCTATTGTTTGCTCTCACTGTTATCTACCCCCCTCAGACAGCTAGGAAGTTATAATAGTTGATGTAATTATTTTCAACACACTGCTCTGGGGGAAGAAGTTTCTGGTTCTGGGTATGTATCTTGTCAGTCAAATATAAATAGCCTTGCAAATGGGGTCTTCCCAGGAAACACCAGAGAGGTTAAATAATGACAACTCTTTTGAAATAAGACTTTCAAAGAACTCTAGCTACATTCTTTTTTTTTAATGTTTTTTTTTTTTATTTGAGAGAGAGAGAGAGAGAGAGGGAGAGGGAGAGAGAGAGAGAATGAATGAATGAATGAATTTGAAATGGGCTCCAGGCTCTGAGCTGTCAGCACAGAGTTCGACGCAGGGCTCAGACTCATGAATGATAGGATCATGGCCTGAGCCAAAATCAGATGTTTAACCAAAGGAGCAACCCAGATGTCCTGAGCTCTAGCTACATCCTGTTCCCACAGGTGGCTTCCAGACTGTACTGGGAATTTAGGTTGTTATGTTTTAAAGACTTCTGTCTAGTTGGAGAGAAAGATGGGATTGGGGCAAGTTAAAGTGACACAAAGCTCAGTTTTTACAAGATTTAACTATTTTTCCGGAATAAATGCTTCCTGGGTTTCGTCAGGCTTTTAGTTAGTTTCCAAAGTCCTGGAAAAGTTGGTACTGACAAACTTTACAATTTTTAGGAGGTGGTTGTACTTTTATTAAGGTGAGATTTTTCAGAGGTCCCTACTTCACTATTTCCACTGATCTCAAGTTCAATCAGTTTTTGTCTAACAAATTTTGATGCTCTGTTAAGTGAATATACATTTAAGAATTACTATGCCTTCTTGGACAACTGACCTCTTTATCATTATGTAGTGCCAATCTTTATCCCTCATAATTTCCTTTGATTTGAAGTCTTCTTAGTGAAATTGTTATATAGCTACTTCAGCTTTCTTTTGCTTAGTGTTGATATGGCATATCTTTCTTCTTTACTTTTAACCTGGGTCTCTATATTTAAAGGTTTCCGATAGACAACATATAATTAGGTCACGCATTTTTATCCATTTGGAAATTCCCTGTCTTTTCATTAGTACATTTACATCTTTCATAATCTAAGTGATTATTGCTTTAGTTGGATTAATATCTATTATGTTTGTAACAGCTTTCTTTTGCTCCCTCTTTTTCTGCCTCCTGATTTTAATTTAGCACTTTTTTTAATCCATTTCATTTTTTAACATATTATACTTAAAAAATTTTTTAGTAGCTGCCCTAGAAAAATATACTTTTTTAGCTAAACTCTTTTCAAAAAACTCTATACTCTTCACATATAGTACAGGCAACTTAGAATAACATATTCCTAATACTTCTTTCCCATCTCTTGGAGTACTGCTACTTACCCATATGTTAAAATCACCCAAAACATTGTCACTCTTGTTAATTTAATTCACCTGTTTTATTTTAGATAAGAAAAAGAAATATTTTTAAACATTTATTCTTTTTGTGCTATTTTTTACATATGCATCCAATATCCTGACCTATATCATTTTCCTTTTGCCTGAACAACAGTTTTCAACACTTCTTGCAGGGAAATTTCTGTTAGTGCTGATTTCCCTGTTTTAGTTTGCAGGAGAAAGTCTATTTCTCTTTCACCTTTGAAGGATAATTTTGCTGTGTATAAGATTCTAGGTTGGTGGGTTATTTTTTTTTTCATCGTTTACATATTTCACTCTATTCTTTTCTTGCTTGACAAGAAGTCCACTGTGATTCTCATTTTTATCTATAGGTAAAGTATTTTTTTTCTTCTGTGGCTTTACTGAAGACTTTTTCTTTGGGTTCCTGCAATTTCAAAATTACATGCATTGATGGGTTTTTATTTGTGCTTTTATTTTTGTCCTGCTTGTTTTTCTTTGAGCTTCCTAGATCTGTGGCTTGGAATTGCTCATTAATTTTGAAAATTTCTTGGCAATATTGAGTCAATTATTTCTTGTAACCCTTCTCTTTCTTCTCCTTATAGTCCAATAATATGTATGTTAGATTTTTTGAAATTGTTCCATAGTCTTTCAATGTTCTTGTCTGTGTTTTTGTTGTCTTTATAGATCAGTTTGTTAAGTTTCTACTTCTTTTTCAAGATAACTGAGTGTTTTCCTTGGCCATTTTTTTTTGTTTATTTTTGAGAGACAGAGAGAGAGAGGGAGGGAGGGGCAGAGAGAGCGGGAGACAGAATATGAAGCAGACCCAGGTTCTTAGCTGTTAGCACAGAGCCCAATATGGGGCTGGAACTAACAAATTGTGAGATCATGATCTGAGCCAAAGTCAGATGTTTAACCAACTGAGTTACCCAGGTGCCCCTCGTTGGCCATTCTAACATACCCATATGTTTATCAAGGGTATCCTGCATTTTAGTTTCTGTAGTGTTGAAGGTAGCATTTCCTTTTTATTGTTTTTTAGAAGTTTTCATCTCTGTTTACATTACCTATCTGTTCTTGCATGTGGAGTACTCTTTCCATTTGCCCTTCTTCCAGAGGAGATAAGGCTTACAAATTATTGTTTCCTGGAGAGCAGACCTTTGCTATGGAGTAGACATTAAGTATATTTCATCATGATGACTCTTCCCCTCCCCCACCAGATCCAGGAAGAGATCTCAGATTTTCAATATGCCAAGCTTACTGGAATTCTTGGTGGTAAATCCCACAAGAGAGTGAAAATCCCCCTAAGGATTGCAGCTCTATGAGTTTCTCATTCTTATGCTAGTCCACACTCAGCCTCTAGCAATTTGCCAAAATTACACTTTAAGTGTTCTACCAGTTAGTTTAGGGTTCCTTTCTTCTGCTACAAATAAGTATAGAAGAGGACCCTCAATATGCAGATGTCTTCCCAGATTTGAGAGTGTTAGCTTGATCTACAACCTATGTCTCTAATGAATTCAAGGAAAGTCCCTGATTTTCTGTGTGTCAACATTTTTTTGTTGTATGGACAAGAGTGAGAACTTCCAAGCTCTTTACATGTTGGAACTGAAACAATCCCCTCCAGACTATGATATTGTTTTTTTTTTTCTTTGTATTTGTATGATTTCCATTCTGGTACAGCAGAAGCTGATAGCATCTCTTATTAGTTCCTTATTTCAGATTTCCTGGATTTCTGAATAAGGACTCAATTCTCAGGATTGTTTTGATTGAATAATTCCATGTCCTCAATGGTCTATGTGTCATCAGATTGTTCCCCAGTACTTAAAAAAACAACAAATAAGCAAAAACACCATTATTTGGGGTTGTTTACTGTGTCTTATTGTAGTATCTTTAAATCTGGGAGGGGGGATTTAAAAGTTGTGTCTGGATATGTAAAGACAAAGATTTATGCCTGTTATAGGTGAATTACAGTTGCATACCCCTTTCTTGAATTGATTCATAAGAAGGCTGTGTTCTACTCCAGTGTTTCACAAAATGTGGTCTTGAGACCACAACCTGGGGGTTTATTCAGAATGCAGATTCCTAAACCCAAATCTTGCCTATTAAAACCAACATCATGGTGTGGACCCTAGGAGCATAAATTTTCTAAGACCCCAGTTGATTTATATACACACTAAACCTTGAGAACTATTTTTAACATTCATTAACTTCTGCTCTTTACTATGGTAAGTTAAGAAATATCTAAGCCTTCCTTTCTCTAAGAAAGTGTTCACTCAAGTATCATTCTGTGTAACCAAAGGACAAATGTAACCTGAATTATTATGGGCTGTATGATTCATCAACACAACACTTATTTTTTAAATCATCTAATGCTTTAAAGACTCATCCCATGGAGCTGTTTATTTCTTCAATCAGGGCAGAGGTGTGAAAGCTTTCTTCACAGTTCTTCTAATTATACAATCACAGCATCAACCATGTAGAATGAATCAATACTGCAATGTTGTTTTAGTGCATCATTTTTGGAAGAAATGCACTATGAAGCTAGGCCATATTGTCATTCTTAAAACAAAACTCAATCTAGAGTGAAATAAAACAGAGCATCTCAAAATTGAAAATGTGAGATATTGTTTTTTTTTCCTCCTGTCATCCTCAGAAAGGAGCTTATGAGGGACTATCCAGTGTCACTTTTAACATTCAGCTTTACTTTCTTTACATCTTAATGAGAAGTTACCATACAATTCCTCTTATCCCATTAAAATCTACTTTAAAAATGAATCTTTGGTACTTTAAATTTTTCATTCCATTTTTGGCACATGAGTATAAGTAAAAATTGGGCCGAAATGTTCTCTTTGTCCTACCTCATCTTTCATTTTTCCATCCCAACCTACTTTTCCCTGTGATCAATCAAGGACTGTGTGGGAATAACGCTAGAGTCAGTGAAGGTCAAAATGGAAATTCTTCAAAAGGATTCAGTATAGATAGAAACTTGCTGAGAAACAACACATATGAATTAATATAATCATTTCACAGAAGGTTGGAGGAGGTAGGTTACATGGAAAAAACTTCCTCTGAATTAGCTGAAAATTCTATCAAACAAAATATGATCTTATTTGTAATTTATTCACAACTGGTCTTTAAAGAGCAAGAAAGATTCCCACTTTATTGCCTACAATTTCAAGAAAGCAACTTTCATCCAGAAGAGATTCTAGGGAACTGAAATGCCTACTATGTCAGCAAATACAGTTAATATGTTAGCAAAATCTGTTTTCAGTGTGCTATTAGTAAAATTTGGGGAACATGTGAAAAAAACTGTTCTGGTGCAGTAATGCAAAAATGCCATCTCTATATGAGGTAAATCATTTTACACACACACACACACACACACACACACACACACACACACACACACACAAAAAGGGTAGGGAGATACTAAGCAGGGAAAGAGTATCGGTGTTGGAATTTTCATTTATTAAATACTAACTATGGATCAGACTCAATGCTGGTGCTTTATGTTAATATTTTAAGAGCTATACCATTTTAGTGAAGTATCATCATGAAAATTTATACATAGTGAATCTAAAGGTCATAAAGTCAGTACTTGGCACAGAAAGGACTGGAATTCAGACCAGTCTAACTCTAAAGCACATCCTTTTCCCTTATACTATGGTTTCAGGATCATGGATTTGCATTCACTTTAATCTTCATGGTTTCTAGACCATTTTGTCTACCTGGATTGCCAACCCTCTCAAGTGACTTATGTATTTTGACTTCCATTCTTTTCCCCAATTCATTATTTAGTAACTTTGTTGAATATAAAACTCTGTAAATACTATCAACAATATTTAATATCTTTGCCTTTGATTTGTAAATGAATTGGCTAGAATAACGTAAAATTGCATTAATAGCAATAGAAAGTCTTTTTTTAAAGTTTATATATTTATTTTGAGAGAGAGAGAATGAATGAATGAATGAATGAATGAATGAACAAACGAATCCCAAGCAGGCTCTGCACTGTCAGCACAGAGCCTGCTGTGGGGCTGGATCCTATGACCCTGGGATCATGACCTGAGCTGAAATCAAGAGCCAAACGCTTAACCAACTGAGACACTCAAGTGTCCCAGCCATAGGAAATCTTGAACTATATTTGCCTTTATAAAAATGTTAAAAGATTCTTCAACATCTCCAGCGCATCTTATCAAATGTTTGGAGCAATCTTGTGTGAACCTGTTAGAGTCTTATACATAGCTCAGAGGTAAGGAAATCCCCTTTTATCTGTTCTTACATTATTTATCTTATTAATGAAATCACATAATTTACTATCAATGCCATAATCTAACATTGTAAGATTTGATAGAAAAAGTATATACTTGTCCTTCCTCTCTGTCCTTTTTTTTCCTTCTTTATCTCTTTCTCTCAAAGATTTAATTCCCATAGTCCATTCTAAGCAAGGATATACAGTCGTGAACAAAAGAAAGTCCCAGACTTCGAGGAGCTTTCACACTGGTGGAATTATATTTATACAAAAGTAGAAGTGCATTTCTATTACATTTTTCCTTAAATTCTGCATAGTTTTTTCAGAATGTCAACATGGCAAAATGAGATCTGTGAGTATTCTTAATGATAATATTGCTTACATTAAGTAAATTGAATGTTAAGTTCATGATGGAAAGACTGAGGTCTATTCAACTACTCTTCTATCGTTTGAGCATAGTTCAGGGTACTTAGTTGGCACTCCATAAATACATTTCTGGTTTAAGTGCTTTGTGTCTGGGATTGCACTTTTAAATATAGTAGCCAGTAGCTACATGTGGTTTTTAAATTTATATTTAAATTGGTTAAAATTAAATAAAATTAAAAATTCAACTCTGTAATATCATTAGGCATATTTCAATTTGTCAATAGCCACATTTGACTAGTGCCTACAATATTGGACAGTACAGAGGACATTGCTACCATTGCTCTAAGTTGTACTGGACAGCACTTCTATAGAATTCCATGGTCAAAACTGATGCCTATTGTTGGCCCAAATGTATAATTTTCACTCATGTTCTGAGAAGTATGTTTTAGGAAACACTGGCTTCTAAGTGCTTTTGAGAATAGGAAATAGATGTTAAATTTCATCAAATGAAGTGAGATAATTATAGTTTTTATTTTTTTAAAGTGTCTTAAACTGCTTCGTATGACGGATTTAACAAAGATATTTTTTAAAGCCTTGTCATCCTTGCTTTCCTGGACAAATACAACTTGTTTGTGGCATTTCTGCTGTTTTGAAATTCTTTAAGACTTTTTAAAAGGAATTTTTCTTTTATTCATTATATCAAAATATAGTTTCTCCTTTGTATAACATTTTAAGTATATATATATATATATATATATATATATATATATATATATATATATATATCAAAACAGTTGTAGCTTTCAAAAATAATCCTGGGAGGAGTTAATCTTTGTCAATTCTCTGGAACATATCCAGTAACTACCTATTTAATAAATGTGGTCTGGTACACATTTTAGGTATTTGTTTTAATGGTTAAATGATGTAAACACATTTTCAAATCAATTTTTGTACTTTGAGACAATTGCTACATTTGTTGAGATTTTCCCAGTATGTTAGAAGAGATTCTCCTTTGTTTCCTTTTAAAAGATTTTTTTTTCATTTTGGTTACAATGTGTTTTACATTCCTGATGTGTGACACTAGTGGCTTCTCTTGTTTTAAATATGCCACCTGAGGGGCACCTGGGTGGCTCAGTTGGTTTAGCATCCGACTTTATCTCAGGTCATGATCTCACACTCCCTGAGTTTGAGCCCCGTGTCGGGCTCTGTGCTGACAGCTCAGAGCCTGGAGTCAGCTCCGGATTCTACACACCCCCCTGCCCCTCTCCCACTCATATGGTCTCTCTCTCAAAAAAAAGAAACATTAAAAAATATATAAATACCCCACCTGAGTTTGGATTTGCTTATAAATTCCAATGCACATCTAATTCAAGTAATCAATTTTAAATTTAATTTTCTTAAAAAACTTTTGGAGTTCAGTCTTAGCTTGTTTCTATTCATGTTTAATTTCCATAGGCATTTTTTACTGTGAATTTTCCTCATAAAATTCAATTCTTTAGATACATCAGTCATATTTCAAGCGATAAATGGTGACATCTGGTTAGTGGCCACCATACGAAACAGTGAAGAAAACATTTCCATGACTGCATAAAAGTCAATTGAACAGCATTTTTAACAAATTTCACTATTAACTTGACATTCACTATTGTCCAAATTTTCACACACAATGTTTTAAAACTAAACTATGAATAATGTGTTGGTGTAATTTGAATTTCTTTTTCTGCTACTGAGAAGACTATTTTTAAGTTTTTGTAATTATTTGCCAGCAAAATTTAGAAATTGTACCGTAGTGTTATGTTACTATGGTCAGAGAATGCAGCTAGTCAAATTTCTACCTTGGGAAATTTTCTTAATGGTTTTCTCTACCTTAGTATAAGCTCTTATTTTTTAACTGTTGGGTTAATATTTTTAAAATGCTCTATGAACACTTGAAAAGATTATATAAAGTCTCCATAAGTACAATGTTAAATATTTGCAGATATATTTTCAAAATTATAAATCAAAGTCCTGCTTATCTCATTTAAAGCCTCTATTATTCTTTCAGATTTTTTCCTAAGGTATCTACAATCATCTGCTGCTATATGTAAGCAAACACACTCTCTCTTTAAGAATGGATTGTTGTTAGTTGTGTGACGTATCTTACAAGGATGGTGGGGCAGGCTATGTATTCTGATCTCCAGCACACTAAATCAGATGTGGCTGAGAATAAGGGCATTTGGAGAACTCATTTAACACAAATATTTTTATTCCCCCGTGCAATCCACAATTTGAGAAGGGTTCCTCAATCTTCTACATTTTTCTTTTAAACTGAAAAGCTCTCTTCAAATTTCTAGGCCAATTTTAAGTCTTAGTCTAGGGAAGCTGTTTGATTTGAAAAGGGGTAACTTCCTAAAAGCCACTTTATATTTTCTGCTTAAAAATACAACCTATCTTCTTGGGCCAAAGCTGTTTAACCATCTCTCTATGATGAGATAGATAGTTCAGCATTAGGGGAAGGAAGGGACTCTAAAATTAGTTACTCTGTTGGTAAATACGAGATAGCCAGTTCATAGAGCAGCATAGAAATGGTCTAGGAGTAGGAGGGAATTCTTCATGTGCAATTTGGCACGTAGTAGCTACTTATTCCTTTTTGTTAAGTGGATAGATGAATAACATCAAGAAACTGACCAACAAAAGATACACAGATGAATAGATAATGGGCATGGAAAGTTGAGGAAAAGGAAACAGTAGTAGAAAGATGAATGTCTGAAAAGGATTTTTGGGAAGGAGAGAAGCATATTTTCCATATCCAGTCAGATGCATATGGTAGTAGCTAATAACCTTACTTTTAGTAATACTTAAACAATTCAAACTATATGAAAAGTCAACTTTCTTCAGTTTAGCCAAAATGCTCATCTGTTGTATTTCCACCAATTCCTATAGTGTAAGAAAATACTATACATATGTTTCTAAGTCTAGGGTAGCCTTTATCTTCTTCTCTCTCTCTCCCTATGGGACACAGAAAGGGGAAAGAAAAGACAGGAGGTAAATGGGGGAATGCCTATGAATAAGTTTATTATCAGTATAGATCATTAATATGTGACGCTAATAAAACTGATGGCCCACATGGTCCACAGTGTAGGCAAAATTACATTAAAATTAGTAACACCATTCTAACAGAAAAAAATTAAATCTTGGCTCAGGCTTTAAATATACTCAATGAATTGTGAAGGCAATTCTTAACATCTTATCATTAGATATTCCCTATCTCTCACCTATGCCACAGAGTAACTCCTAGAAAATGTTTTTCTCTTCCCTCTCCTTTCGGTTCCCTCTTGGCTATCCTTTTCACACTCCCCATTACCCACAGTGTGATGTGTCTCTCTTTCCCCAGCTGTTCTCTTATACCCATGATGCCTCCACATCTCTCCCTTCCACACACTTTCTTGCAAAACGCTCTTGATCCCTTAATCTAAAATTTCCTGACTTTTCTTTTCCTGGAAAATTTTAGAAACTATCTATACATCTGCAGACTATGTGGCTCCAAGTAGTAGGGAAAGCTTCAGTTATATGCACATTCCAGGTTCTGGATCCTCCATTTGCTTATAATTGGCTGTGTGTTATATTTTCCCCTCTTTGTGCCTTAGTTTCCTTATTGGTAAAATGAAGAAAACACATGCATGTCTTAGAGCTGTGGGAAAAAAATGAGATAACTTATGTGAAAATACCTAGCACCTAGTTCAACAGTTATTTTTCCCTTTTACCACATCCTTTCTATGGTTCTAACAGAGGTTCAAGGTCTGTAGAGAATATTATGGTGGAAAAATCAAGAAACATCAAGGGTTTTTAATTTGGTTCATTCAAAATGTTTTCTTCTATACATACCTGCAACAATAAAAATGATGTCTAAACCAAAGTCTTTAAAAGAAAAAGTGAAGTAGAATGCAAATCAAATAAGTACATTATGATAAGCTTGTAAGCCTTTTGGGATTTTCTTTTCTTTTTTTAATTTTTTTTTTTTTTTTTAACATTTGATTTATTTTTGAGACAGAGAGAGACAGAGCATGAACGGGGGAGGGTCAGAGAGAGGGAGACACAGAATCTGAAACAGGCTCCAGGCTCTGAGCTGTCAGCACAGAGCCCGACGCGGGGCTCGAACTCACGGACCGTGAGATCATGACCTGAGCTGAAGTCGGCCGCTTAACCGACTGAGCCACCCAGGCGCCCCTGGGATTTTCTTTTCTACTTTACCACTTTCCGACTATAAAAAAGAAGGAAACTAACCAGACTGGAACCTTTGATGAATTAAATTCTTCTACTTTAAAGGCTATTAGGAAGTTCGATGCTGACTTTACACTTGGCTCAATAGTCATAGTAGTAAGAATTCTTCTAAAGAATATCAAAAATTTTAATTTATGAAGAGGTAAGTATGTTAAGTTTAGGAGATTATTGGCTGAGATTTTGTGGGAGTTTCTGATGTTTTAATAATGAAAAATATCCTCGAACATGTTTTAACTATTCACATTAATGGAATTGAGTACTCATATTTTCACATTTTACATAAAATAAATTATTAGAAAAGAGGCAGCATTTTCAGGTTTAGTTTTTTCAGGAGCATCTCTAAAAAGGCAGGTGAGTATATTGGTCAACTGTGCTGATGCACATGTCAGACCTCCTAGGTTGGAATATAGTTTATTGGGGTAAAGTATTAATCTCTTTATGACTTAGCCCCATCCTTTATAAAAGTCGGATGATTAGAGGAGATTGAACATTGGGGATTCTATCAAGGAATTTATGTAGCATCTAGTGAGTGTTAAATAAAATGGCTTCAGGAGCCAATGTTAGTGGAGAAGCAGTGCATAGTACATAGAACAATCAGCGACCTGATCGGGTCAGGAACTTCCTATGTGGCTGTACAAGGCTTGCTTCATTTCTCTGGGCCTTGATGATCTCATCTGAAATTAGCTCTCATTGTTAAAACACCATGAACCATTGAGTTTTTAACACTGTAGGAAATAAAGTGATTCAATCAGAATCTGACGTGTATTCAGAATCTGTTCTTAGAACCCACACTTATAGACCTAAAATAAATTTGCAAAGTCATGGTGCTATAATAGCTGGAATTATATTCAGAACATGTTAACAAATACATTGTCTTTTGATAGAAGCTGAATTCTATTGAATATTAAACAGAAATAAATAATTCTCATGTTTATATGCCATTAAGCATCAAAAAAGTGAGACTTGTGTAAAAATGTAGTTTTGCAATATGGAAGGATATTTTTCTTCTCGTGGCTCTCTTTACAAATAAACAACTTTGTAGCCAAGTATGAAAAATAACTAGATTTTGGTTTTCTTGTTAAGTGGGAATGTCTTACTCTATTTAAATTATGTTGGGAAAGGAGATCAATAAACTGATTACAGTAAACTGACTACATCTTCCAGGAAGGCTACTTAGGAATAATGTAAAGAAAAACACATTTAGCATAGATTTTTAAAAGGCCAACTTTGTTCTTGCATATATGTTTCCATGTTGTTTCCATTCTGCTACCAAATTAACAATTATATGAGCCAGAAGAAACCATCCAATTAAAGAACAGAATGTAATCTGTGCTGTTACACTTCCCTTGGTCCTGTTATAGAATTATCTGTGAAGATGATGAAATACACCTTACTACTAAGTGATTTATGCCTATATGGTCATTTATCATTAGAGGTAACTGCGGCTTAGTGTAGAGCCTTGAGTCCTAGAGTAATGTTGTATTAGCAGATCTTTGGCATAGTCCAGAGTAATCCCCTAAAATAATCTTTCCTTATCTCCACCATCCTTTCACCCTACCTTTCTGGTGTGTTTCCATCTTAGTACGTGAAACATCTAGCCAGAAGCGTGAACTGAAAATCTGAAAGTCATTTCTTTTTTTTTCTTAAATTTTTTTTTCAACGTTATTTATTTTTGGGACAGAGAGAGACAGAGCATGAACGGGGGAGGGGCAGAGAGAGAGGGAGACACAGAATCGGAAACAGGCTCCAGGCTCCGAGCCATCAGCCCAGAGCCTGACGCGGGGCTCGAACTCACGGGCCGCGAGATCGTGACCTGGCTGAAGTCAGACGCTTAACCGACTACGCCACCCAGGCGCCCCTGAAAGTCATTTCTGACACTGCTCTTCTTTTCAACACCTCTGTCGCCTCCAATTTACCCATAATTTTTAAAATATTTCATCTTTTAAATATTTCTTGAATATTTCCATTTCTCTCAATCTCCAACATTACCACCTAACCCAAGCTGCCGCCCTTTCTCTTCTGTCCTACCTCACTTACCACCTGCAGCTACTTTTTCTTTATTTTTTTATTTTTGAGACAGAGAGAGACAGAGCATGAACGGGGGAGGGTCAGAGAGAGAGGGAGACACAGAATCTGAAACAGTCTCCAGGCTCTGAGCTGTCAGCACAGAGCCTGACGCGGGGCTCGAACTCACGGACCGTGAGATCATGACCTGAGCTGAAGTCGGCCGCTTAACCGACTGAGCCACCCAGGCGCCCTGCAGCTACTTTTTCTTCATCACATCTACTTTTTTTTTTTCCTTTTCAATCCATTCTTCACCTTTAAATTACTTTGTTATTAGGCTAAGGCACAATGACCTTAAAGTGATTGGTTCACTCTACTAGAATATTCTCTCTCCATCATTTGCTTTAGATAGACACACCTTACTCGTTCAGTTACTTTCCCTTAGAACATTGATCTCACAATGCAGTCATACATTCATTTCATTTATGTCACTATTTAACGTCTATTACTATGTAAATTCCTTGAGGGCAAAAACTGTGCCTGGTTTTGCTATCCATTGTTTGTGTAGCGCAAGTGGTATTGAATGTTTTTTGAATGAATGAGTGAATAAATAAGGGAAAAATTGCCAATATTACAAACAGCTTTCTGGTTAATGGCTCAGCCTTCAATTAAGATATCCTGTATCAGCCAATTTAGGGTATTAAAAAAATGGAAAAAGTTGAACACATACTTAACTGATCTAGATAAAAGATTTCATGTCATCAGATTTTCTTTGTCTTGGTGGTGCTCTGTGGCCATATAATTACTTGATTAGCGGACCCTTCATTATTTAAATCTATTTCTTACTATCTTAATGTAAAGGTCCCTCAAAAGTTCTGAGCTTTAACTTAAAACTCCAATTAGGCTATGATGATCTTATTCTATAACATATTACAAAATTTTGAATAACCTTATGTGATTTTTACTTAGACCTGGAACAACTACTCTTTTCATTTCATCTCTCTTGTATTCAAGTTTATTTTATATATATTTTTAACTGTGAAATAACATTAAGAGAGCCAAATATTAAATTTTCACTAGATGCTTCACATATGTTCCTCACACAATATTACTTAAAAACAAACTTGCAAGTAGGCGTCTATTCTTTGGAGGCAGAACCCTAGCAGATTGTTCAGTCAAACCAAAAGCTTTATTTTCTTTCTTTTTCCTTTCATCCTCATCTTGCTCTTATTCCCTCTCTTTGCCTCCCTTTCCTGGCTTTGCTTTGCACCTCCACCTCCTCCCAAAGTGTCCTCATAGCACCTCCTCGCTCAGTCTGCCAACTTCTGCGGCTCTCTGCTCCCTCTATCCACCTGCTCAGGACGCAAAGACATGATTCTCTGGCCTTGAATTCATATAATTGAATTATTTGTTCTTTTCTTTTTTTCCCCCATTATTGGACATTGGATCTGTGTTCCCTGGGTTCCGTATTCCCAGTTGTTATTCTTATATCTCTCATCACATTTATCCCTTCATAGCAGTAATCCTGCCTTGTCACTTGCTAACCATGTGACTCTTGGCTCTGTGCCTCAGTTTCCTCTTCTGTAAATCAGCTGTAAAAACAGCATTCAGCAGAGAGGCCCAGGACTAAGACAATTTATTTATTTATTTTTAAGGTTTGTTTATTTTTGAGAGCGAGAGAGAGAGAGACAGAGTGCAAGTGGGGGGAGGGGCAGAGAGAGAGGGAGACACAGAATCCGAAGCAGGCTCCAGGCTCCAAGCTGTCAGCACAGAGCCCGACACAGGGCTTGAACTCACAAGCTGTGAGATTATGACCTGAGCCGAAGTCGGTCGCTCAACTGATTGAGCCACCCAGGTGCCCCGGACTAAGACAATTTGAGGGCTCTTTTATATTTAAAAATAATACAAAATTGTGAGTAAAAATTGGCACAACACGGTTACTTATTGAGAGAGAGAAAAGGAATTGAAATAAAGTACAACTTGTTAAAAGCTGATTAGGACTGCAAATATCCCCAAAATGAGGACATAAAGCAGTGTTTACATTCATTAAATAACACTACCTTTATAATACTGATTCTGTACAAATTTTGGCTGCAAGCTTCTTGATTGCATCTTCTTATGAAAACAATTCTGTAAATCATTTTCTATAGAGAGATTAAAAGAAAACTAAAAAAACTATCAGAGTAGATTGAATTTTTTTATTGATAGTTTAGAAATGTTTTAGATTTGCAACCCATTGTTGTCAATATTACATAGATTTTTAGAATCTTCATCTAACTTGGAAAAGCATTTGTCAGGTTTCTCTCACGTATGAGCTCTAAGTTTGGAAGGGCTTTTCACAGACTAGCTTCTGGCCCAGTACTTTTTTTTTTTTTTAAAGTAAACTCTATGCCCAATGTGGGGCTGGAACTCATGACCTCGGCCAAGATCAAGAGCCAAATGCTCTACCAATCGACACAGCCAGGTGACCCTAGCTTAATACCTTTCAAACCATTTTTTTTTCTTCTCACTCTACATACTAGGGCTCACTCTACATACTTCTAGGGCTAGAAGTCATAGGAGCGACTTATTTCCTGATGTCATTCTTAGCCCCTTCATTCAGGATGTTGTAAGTTGGATACAAACCATCTCAGACCACCTTAACTTAACCTTTAAGTAATGTGTTGCAAAAAATCATTTTATCATATATCCTATAGTGAACTACTATTACTTCTATACTAAGATAACAAGAAATATAATAGAATTAACAGAACACAAAAAATACTGTCAGTCTCTTTTGTCTCCTTTAAAGAGTCATTCCAAAATATGTGTGAGCATTCCAAATACTGGAACCATGAGGAGGATGTTAATGATAACAAATGATTTTAACTAGAGTTTACTGTGTGGCAGGCACTCTCTTAAGCCCTTTGCTTTGGTAATAATCCTTTCCATAACCTTATGCTATATATGGCTTTGCATTCCTATTTTACAAATGAGGAAATGGAGGCACAGTTGATTTCTATCATATTTAATCCCTTCAGTGCGTGTATTTTTCTCCTTTAAATTATAAATTGTGAGAATTTTACATACTGTTTTATGGAGAAGTAAAATGGCATACACCTATTAGAGAGAATACTTTTCACTATATGTCAAGTTATTTACTAATTAAGGCCAAGGGACAGGCTAATCTCTAGTTGGCAGCAGCTTTGCAATCAAATTGTCTTAATGAATTTCCCTGTAAGATTTGGGCCAAAATTTTCTTCTTTACAACCTTTCTCTCCAGTCACTAGAAGCGGGTTGATTATCCAAAGGGGGCTGACTCCTTTAAACCATACCTGTGTCTTGTATAAACAAAACTCTCTATAGTGATTTTCACTTAGCCACAGAATTATTTGTTGATATGTTTTTCCCCCTCTAAAAGAATATAAACTGCTGTAGATCGTGGATCTTTCTATTTGTCTTTAAAAAAAATTAACATTTATTCATTTTTTGATAGAGACAGAGCATGAGTGGGGGTGGGGAGCAGAGACAGAGGGAGACACAGAATCCAAAGCAGGCTCCAGGCTCTGAGCCGTCAGCACAGAGCCTGACGCGGGGCTCAAACTCACAACCGTGATATCATGACCTGAGCTGAAGTTGGACGCTTAACCAACTGAGCCACCAGGCACCCCTCTATTTGTTTTTCTATCAACAACAACAGAGCTTGGTACAGAATATAAAATCAGAAATTGGATGTTAAAAGAGATGGGTGAACATTGAAGGACAGCTTTGGAAATTGACCTTTGTAACATACATAACATTCCAGATATTAGAAAATTATCTGGTAAAAGAGAATTAATAATTTCACAAGATAATTTTTCTACATTTTCACGATTGATTTATGAATTCTTAGATGACAAATGAATCCAAGCTGACAAATGAATTCAACCTAACTCCTAACTTTCGCTACAATGAGCATGTGAATTTGCACATTTGGAAGATAGACTTTCATTTTTTTTCTGCTACCTTTTAAAATCCTGCGCCTTTTGAGCCCTTTTATAAATGAGTGACAATTCTCTTCATGAACACTGATATAAGACACCTATTTGAAAATCACTGTCATATACTTCACATAATTTTAAATCTAATATGTTATTTTAGTAGCATCTTTGAAGATTTCTTTGAAGGTCTTTTTACATATCACAGACTAACAATAATTTGTCTCCTTTAAAATGATCATTCTGCAGGTTTTCACATCATTTATAACTTTTGTATTTTAATTTATAGTTTTAGTTATGTATATTTATATGCAGATGTTATTTACTTTAGAAGTTTAGAAATAGACATTTGTATTGCCCATTTCAGTTCAACAAAGCCACAGTATTTAGTCAGCTAATGAAAGACTTTAAATAGTACCTAAAATGATCAGGTTTATGTTTGCGAAGGTCATTCTGACAATAATACGAGGATGAAACCGAAGTGGAGAAACCAGTTCTGAGCGTATTTTAAAAGCTGAGGCTAAAGGTGTTAAGTCTTAAATAACAGCACTTGTGATCAGGGTAAAAACTAAAGGGGGCGTCCTAGAAATGTTAAAAAGAGAGACGGGGGAGAGAGAGGGAGAAATTGAGATCTGAGAGCCGATTAAGGAAAAAGATGATGGTGAGATGTAGTAACACGCAACAAGACATGTGGGCGGAGTCACATGAGAGGGGAAATTCTTCCCAGCACAAGACCACCCAGAAGCTCGTAAGACTCAGATGAGAGGAGATGAGACTCAGAGCAAGCAACCTCTCAAGATGGAAATCTGAGAGGCGTCTTATGTGTATGGGTGAGGTCTCTCACCAGCTCAGTGGTAGAGTCTGATTTAGAGAATTCTGAAGGACTTTAGCAGCTTGGGGTCTTTGAACTACATCAGTGGCCAGCCGATGTAGGGTGAGGTCTGTGGGGTATGTAGAGCACTAGGCTCTAAATGACTAAAAACTGCTTGGTCGGGCTCTTTTAAAAATAATCAGATGTGTGAAAATTTGAGTTTGGTGCTAGCAGGCTTTTGAACTAACAGGTCTCAGCCTGCAGTGAAGAAATAAAGAATCTAGGGGCCAGTGTACAGACAGCATCTTTGGTTCATTTGTTTAACCCTTAGGGAGCAGTTAGGTGTACAAGGTGAGAGTGAAAAAGGCTGCCAGGTTTCCAGTGTGGATTTCTGTTGGATTATGACACAACATGGTGTGTTCACTAGCAAAATTAAGGACTCTAGTGAGTGCTCAAAAATAATTTTGAGAGTGTATCTGTGAAATAGTTACAGGGTTCAGGGACAGCATTGATAGTAGTCCCCAAGAATTATATCATTTGTCTAAAATATTGCAAAATGAGAATTTTAATTTCATATTTTTTCTTCTTGGATTTGCACACTATGTCCTATTCTCCAGGGTTTCATTTGAACCTGATATTGCTAAGGTTATGTTTTATCCTTTCACCACACTTTGATAAATGAGTTTTTATTCATAAAAACTGATTATCAATCTTATTAAGATCAAAAGAATGCTCTCAACAACTATTTTTCTAGAGTATACTTAACTCAGTAATTGGCTTGTTTATAATCTATACTTTACCTATTACAAGTGTCAGACTTTAGCAGCTCTGAATTAGCTCTAGAACAATAGCTGGTATTGTTTAGTGATTACTAAATATTAGGCAATGCTCTAAAAGCTTTTGATGTAGTAATTTATTTAATCATCAAAACAACTCTATGAGATTGGAAGTTGTAATAGTACCTTTCACATATGAGAAAGCTGTGGAACTGAGCGGTTAACAGCTAGTAATTTGTGGAAATTGGTTTTGAACACAGGCAGCAAATCTCTTACATACAA